>NC_080430.1:126372423-126675637 GCF_028018845.1 Melospiza georgiana | reverse complement strand
TCATTTAAGTAAAATGGCCCATCATTTTCTCTTGGCTGGATTTTCAGTTTTTAATCATTCATGCATCTGTGAATTTATGCATAGGTATACATATGTCAATTAAATATAAATCAATCCTGTAAAAATTACTGAAGCTAAGGTTCCTTTGCAATCATTTAACTGTTGATAGTTTAAATCCTTATGATCCAATCCTGTTTTCCCCAAGTACTTTGCAAAATTAGCTATAGTCAGACAAAAGCAATTGCAAGCTTGGTCTAATCCTCTCACCATTTGATTTCAGTGCTTTTACCCACATTAAGTATGTGTTTTATTCCTTGCTGCATATGACATCCCATTTATATAAATCCCTTAGAATAAGTTGTCTAGTACCAGCACTTATAAGGAGGCCTCATGTAATTAATGTCTTAGCTCTTCTCTGACTCTTGCCATTAATCTACCATTAACTCCAGCAGAAAACTACTTCTTTTTCCCAAACAAATAAACAAACAAACAAACCCCCTAGTTTATATTCTATTTAAACAGAATATTGGGGAAGATATGGGTTGTAGTAAAGATATGATAGGCCTCATTTTAAAAATTTTTTCAATCCCAAATTTCCTTCAAAAAAATTAATTTTTTTAAAAGGCAGAGATAATATCTGTTGGGGAGTTTTAATAATATTTTTCAACATTAATTAAAAAACAGATGCTTAGGCAAAAAAATACTTGGAGATAAGTTTATAGATTAATTCTTTTTTTCAATTAGGAAATCAAGTATTTCTTACAAATCATCTTTTTTCAGATGGTGTTTAGTAAGAAATGGAAACTTACTCTTGCCTTCAAGTAAAAATCCTGCAGAATTTGTCAGAAATCTTTAGCCTCTTTGTAGCTTTGTGATGCAATAGAAATTTTAAATTCTGATTGAATGTAAAAATATTTGAATGCTTCACACTTAAATAAACATTATTTAATTTTAAAGCAATTAAAAATTTCCTTAGAAATTTTTATGACAGCTCCTGTTCCAGAGCTGTCATAAATCAGTGCAGCTTTAAAATTTAGACATAAAATGTTCACTTTGGGAAAACTGGAAGCAGACTGGCCAGACCTGAGTGGTTTTCTTTATAGACTTTCCTTTCACTGATTTCTTGTCGATATATATGACTGAGAAAAGATCTGCCCTATTCAGCTCTGGGAACAAATACATATTGAAGAGAGGCATCAAAATATGTGCTTGAAACAGAAAAGTCCTTTGCCAATGACACAAGCCAGAGCAGTGCAGGATGCCAGCTTTTCCTGAGATCAGAAACGTGGTCCTCTAACAGCCCTGCAGCCCTCAAAGCAGGGGAGAGCAGATGGGAGGAACAGGCAGGATCACAAAGAGTTGGGAAAGCATAAACAGGTTTGCAGAGAGGCAAGTCAGGCCAGGGTTTTGAAATGTGAGAACAAACCATGTGTGTTGCTTAGCTTTCCAGAGAAGAGGAGACAGCCCCTGTTCCCATGAGTTTACTACCTCTGTAACTAAGACACTAAAACCAGTAGGAAGAGCAGCAGAGGAATAACACACTCAAGATCGCAAAGACAAAAGATAGCAGGATTCATCACAGACCTTGGGTTTTGCAAGTACTTGTTCAATGCCCAGCTTACCAAAAAGACCATCTCTCCCATGAGAAAGTGAGCAAGAATCACCACTTGATGCACTGTTTTCTTGCAGTAAGCTTGTTATTTTTTTTAACATAATGACAATAATACTTCTGCCAGGTTGATCATAGAATTCAAAACAGATTTTCCTTTCCCTAAGGAAAGTAATACCCAGTTTTGATAGCATTCCATTTAGCTCAAACTGTGTATTATATCAAATCTGCTTCATTACATTTTAATTTTAGACTTTGTTGCACTTTTTTTTTTTCTTTGAGGATATCAGTTTTTCTCCCTCCCACTCTCTTAATTTTCAGTTACTCTATCTTTTGGCAACAATGGAAAAGATATTATTCCTCCAATGATGTCTAATTTAGCAGCTTCAAAGACAAGACGAAGAAAAATCAGAAGAGGATTTCTAAGTAGTATAAGATGTATTAAGACAAGTTACCACAGACCCAAGACATCCTATGGTTTCTTTAAAATGGAGGGAGAGGGGTCTTTGTTCCTAATTGCCATTGGATTCCACTTGGCTACAGTTTCAAATATTGGAGTTATTCAATACAAAAGAGACATGAAGCAACTTGAAGAACCTCCATTCTGCTGCAAATGCAACATGGAATTTCCCCAATTCATATTTTCCTAGGTTCTTTACTAAATACAACAGCAGCATACATTAGGTCAGCAGTGCAGCTCCATGTGGATTTATCCATGCTGACTCCAAAAGCTTTATTCTAGCACAGCTAATCCACCTGGCTATAGTGTAAAGCTGATGTGACTGGACCATCTCTAGAACCAAGTTATGCAGTTCAAGGAGTGCAAATTCTTAACATTAAACTCTCTTTCAGATCCCTTTGTGTGTCTTAAATACTCAAATTCTATGAGACCCCTAGCTCAGGTAACAGAACCTTAAAATATTCCTTAACAAATATTTACAAAAACAAAAATTCCTTTGCTCTTACTATCATATCATGTTCTGAAGGTGTGTGTGTCCATAAGGAAGATAATTTTTTTCCTCTGTTCACAATTTGATACCACTTATGGGCATACATAGGCTGTGTGAATAATCACTCCCTTTAGCATGCACCTGATGTTTAGTACTTCACTTGTTTCATGCATTCTCCATGGGCTGGAAACAAGTAATCAAAGTCCTTCAATCCACTACCATATGTGTCTCAGTTCTGATTGGCAGTTTAGGTATCCTCACTGTAAAAATTAAAAAAAAAAAAAAAAAAAAAAAAAACACCACAAAAAAAAACCCCACGGTGCAAGAATTTACAGTTGCGTTGATTAGAGTTGTTGTAATGTCACATTTTCTTTGAAAAAACAAAATACAATGTGACTTTCTGAAGAAGTTTTTATGTTAACTGTTTATTCAGAAATTTAAATCACAGTCACTTAAACAAAGAGAAGTCAAATTTTTACCAGCAAAGGACCAGAGATTGACACAAAAGCAAAGTGTGTCAGCATACAGAGTAATTCAAATGGAACACAAATTCAAAAATTTTAATTCAAAACACATAAAGAATAGAGGGAAGATATAAAATTCAAAATGTGATCTGTATTTTACCTGACAGGCTCCTTTAATCTAGAAAAATCACACAGTATTTTAAATGGTAAAGCAAATTCCACAGCATGAAATCCCCATGACAGCTTCTCCAAGAAATAACCATCTGACAACTCAGAGTAACAACTTCCCCCATGCTTAAACACTGACTAAGGATATATGCCGGTGCTGCACACTGTCATGCAGCGTGTACATCCTCAGGCCAGCCATAAATACAGGAGCAGAAGTGCCAAAAGCTGCCAAGCAGCCTGAAAGCAGGATAAATTAATTCACATAGGGCTCAGTTCTACTGCAGCTAGACTCCTATGGGAGTGCAAACAAATTCACTTACAGTTAGCCTCATCTGCCTCATCATGGGCAGAATAAGTACATGTTATTGTCATACATGTATATGTATTTTTAATACATACTTGCATAAGGTAAAGATTGTTCATTTTATCTGTTTGTGGATGTTAAGCATATATAGCTTTTTCCAAAACAATCAAGGGAGACTTTGGGAATTTTAGTACTTGAATTTAAACAGAAGATGGGCATGAGAACTCTGTCATTTCATATCAACATTTTAACATAAATATTGGTTTTTGTTTGCTTTATTTTTAGATAAAATTGAGCAAAGCTCCATGCAAGACTAGATGAAGACTGCCATTTAATTTCCAAGTGCCGGTTCAAAACCCAATTATTTTTTTTTACATTTCTTAAATTTTCCCTGGATTTGTCATAAGCCGGCAAGGCTTTTAGTTTCAGCAGAATATTACTCTTCAGCACACAAAACCAACCAAACTGTTTTATTAACACCAGTGAGATCACTTCTGCTCAGAGGAATCACTAATATCAAGCATTACTAAACGGCACCAGAGCTTAATTAGGCCATATCAATAGTTAAGGTCATTATAAACCCTTTATACTTCCATTAATTAGTCAGCCAAAGTTATATACGGAAAAATGTACAACGCACATTCTGTCCATAATTTCATCTGATGGTTTCTTTCCTTCATAGTTTTGTGCCATCTTGACTCTACCTGGTGTAATATAATGGGTTAACATTTAACATGAATGTTGGGAACTACAGTCTAAATGTGTTTGCAAAAATCATTACATTGAAATAACATTTTACTAGAGAATGTAATGATGACTAATAGGTATGAAAGAAAAATCTTGCTGCTTCATTTTCTAACTACAAAATATGTAGGAAAATTAGGAATGTAGCTGATATATTAACCTTCAGAAAACCATTTAGGGATATAATTGGTACTTACTAAAGCAATTAGTACAAAGTAATCAAGTGTCAGTGAACATAGATGATTCTATGAATCTATGATATATAATTTACTATTGCTACTTAAAATGGCCAAAGTTTTTTGTTATTCTCAGTAAATGAGTACAAACAATTGAAAACAAACATTAATATTTAGGAAAGAGTTTTCTTGGAAGGGTTCATTATTTGATAAAGATCTGTCTGTAAAAAGTCTGTCAGATGCACACAAACAAATCCCATACTGAGTCTCAAACTAGCATAGCTTTTAACCTACATTTTCCTTTCCTTTTTTTTGTTAGCAGTCACATATACACCCTTCAAGCAGATGCTTATTTTTGGTTTGAACGTGGCTTTCTAGCACAGCCAGCTGTGAAGTTTAAAGGAGAAGCTGTTCCCCTCAGGTTTGAAATTGCCCTCTTTCCAAGGAGCACACTGAGATCCATGAATGCAGAACACCACAGGAGCCTTGGGCACCTGTACATAACAGAGCCCAAGAAAACCTTTTGCTAATCTACTGGGAAAAGTGGATTTTACTTGACACAATACAAACTTCTCTGGAGTTCCAGACCTTCAAACAAGTGGACATGAGACATTTTTCTCACAGAAATGCTGCGCATGACATATTGGTTCAATTTCAGGACTCTTTCAATTTGGCAAAGGAGGGATAAATGCTTCCAAAATCGTTCAGATGGAAAATATCAATCCATTATCTGCTTATTACAGCAAAAAATTGTCTGTGGGTTTAGTAATCTGAAAGGAAGCAAAAAACTATTATTATTGTTAATAATTTTTTGAAGCCTCACATATTTTTGCATTGCAGTCACATGATTAAAGAGGTCTTAGATCAATGGAGACGCTGATTTTGCTCCTTCCTCAGCCACACAAAGTTCAAAACCTGTAATGAAGGATGTTTTGCTATACAACAAGCTGGGTAACCCACCATGTAGGGGTACCAAGCAATTGATCTCTCTTGCTTAGAAAGCACAGATACCTATTGTTTCTCTGGAAGGTTTTCTGGTCTGGTCTGCTAGAAGAATGTAAAACAGAGATTTTGAAAATAGACCAAAACTCAGAATTCTCTTTTCTAGAAGGCAGCACAACAGCACACTAATCTCCACGACTCACTGATGATTTCCTCCTTGTGCTCATTCTTTTGAGTCCCATCTGACTTGTGAAAACTCCCACAGCCCAAGGTTGTGGCTACAGAGCATCAGGCAAGGGACACAGCCCCACAGAAACAGTGCTTAAGGATCTCATGAAGTCTGAAGGAGACTCCAGAATCCATTCCAGGTGTATGAGGTGTAGAGATTTGAGGTGTTGGTGATTTTTTAACTTCTTCAGTGTTAAAGAAATAAACAACTCAGAAAGCATAGGTTTAACCTATGCACTCACTTCTCTCTTGCAAGACTCTTGCAAGCCACAAATATTTAATTCCCTCCCTTTTACTGGACTCTGGTCATCTCTGAGATGTGGGACCTGTTCTAATTCATCATGGTGCTAAGCTTCACAAGATCCAGTGGTTTGAGGTAGTTCCAGACTCTGGAGAGCTACAAATACTGATGTCTTTGATTAAGTCTTTTGAGACATTTCTATTCAAGCAGGACTTACAGTAGAAGCCTGGCTTGTTACTTTAACTAAGTACTGAAATTTTCCCGGCCAGAGTGGCACATCTTTCCTCATATGCCATCTTAGTTTTCATGCCTCTCAGACAACCCTAGGGAACTCCACAGCTTGGACAAAAGCAATTGAATCAATGCTTTCAAATTGTGCCTACCTGTAAAATAGCAAGGATAGTCCACATTTAAGGAAAACACAGAATCCATTAGAAGTATATAATATTTAGTCTGAAATTGTTTGACTACCACGGGCATTCTGGGCAATTGAATGTCTGCCTTTTGGGATCACTGCCAAAAGAAGAGATTCAATTAAATTAATTGCAATGACTCCTAACAATAGCTAAATGACCCACCTAATCCATTTAAATAGTGCATCTGGTCTTGCCTGCTCACCTATTCATAGTTCACTACTACAGCATTTGCTAACACAAACAGCTTGTAGTTCACTTCCATTTTTTTTTAGGTTTATTGTTGAATTCTAGCCACTGATTTACTAGATCTGACTTGGGCTGGGGCCCCCACCTTTATCATTTACTGTTGTTTGGCGGAAAAACATGGAAGAACCAAAAAATATGCTATCTGTAAAAAATGAATCCAATCATTTCTAGAAACACAAGTAAGGTCAGAACTGAATGAATTGTCTCTAAGGGGAAGGAGAATCTTTCATCACATTATCTGAATGAAGTGGCAGCAACCAATTAAGAAAATGTGCTGAGTGTAGCATGTTTATTCAATTTCCCCCATCTGAAATAAAGACATGTAAGAAAAATATCAAAAATCAAATGTAAAACTATTGTAGCAAAAAAATTCAATTTGAGAATTCCTGACCACCAGCCCTGAATGATGAAACAGAAAAGACAGCCTGTAACTACTCAAAGTAAACAAGCTAAATATATATGGGGCGATGGGAATAAAGTAAAGTATAATCCAAGAGCATTAAACTTCTTTGGGAATATTGATTTAAGAGAGTTTTTCAAAATCTACCTCTTCTTCTAGTTGAACCAGCCATGAAAAATGAAACCACAGAAAAACAGTTCCTAAGCAAGCAAGCAGAAAAATCTATCTCTAAAGCTACTACTACTGACAATAAAAGAGCTTTTGTCTTCCATATGTGAGTGTTTGGGTGAAAGTATATTTCATACATTAGAATTTATGGAAAATGCCTATAATTTGTCCTTATTTGCAGCCAGACCATGGTTATATATGGTCTTGAAACACCCCGTGGCTCCAGGGCTGTAGTGAGAGCCTTGAGATGTTTTAGCAACACAAATCATTCAGAATATTCACTACCAAAATTACCTGAATAGAACAGGCTTATAGCAAGGCTCTACTGGGCCCAGTTAACAAGAGCAGAGGGTGCCTGGTGTCCTCTCACACCAAAGTCCCTGCCTCTGGATGGTACCCAGAAAAATGCCTGCCTGCCCACTGGACTGGTTCTGGCTTTGCTCTTATGTTTTTGCACTGAAAAAAATTACAATGGCCCCTGAGTATCTTGTAAAAGTTGATATAATTAGCTGGAGCACATATGGGAATTTGCACAGAGGAACAAGCAAAAAGATTGTGAATACCTCAAAGCTTCTGAGTCATACAATAGTTACCAGACTCTCTCAATCACTTCTTCTTTGTCAGAATAAACTGAAGTGCAAAATTATAAATTACTAAAATACTTACCTTTATAATTCACAACGTGTTACCTTTGTGGAAGTGCCCTCCCATTTTATTTCTATAATTTTCCTTCTAGTATATATTGGTTTATGTGAACTGCTTGTTAGTAAGTACATTCTGAGTAAAAGTAGCATTAAAATTTCCATCAAAGGTACAATCAGACAACTGCTATTCAAAATTACTGCATGAAAATCTCATAGATACAATCACAAACAATTAACATACAATTACAACATGAAAACCCACCAAGTACAGATAAAATCACAAAGACAAGTACAGCTGATGGCAAATCTAGAAGCAATTACACAAAGCCTTTGAAGAATTGCACACTTTTATCTAAACTCAATAAATGTATATGTCTTAGCAGTAACATAATTGAGTAGGATTAACATAGCCTGTGACATGGGGCAATTTCATTTGCATAAGTAGTTTTGAAAATTTCTAATATTTAAAATTAGATTTAAAAATGAAGTTGCAGTTATTAGTATTCAGATTATTCCCTTTTCTATTAGTTACTTTAGAGTCAACAGGAACTTGAAAAATACTTCACGTACATGAGAAACTATAATCCTTCCACAAAAGCTCTTGATATTTAACCTTGCCACAAATTGCAAGCAAGATGCAAAAAAGCAGACAGTAAAAAGACACAAAGTTGTTGTTACTATTGGGTTCTTGAATCAGCACACTCACACCATGATCCAAAATCTGCAAGTCAAAAGACACATTGCAGAAACTTGCAGGGATGTTGGATCAAGTCTTTTCCTAAGGAATGGGTTTTATTGTGCTGGTCATAGTCACCACTCAAAAAATGAGTGTTATTTTGTCTCACAGTGCTTGGCATAGAAATATATCTGAGATTTATTTGAATGACAAGGGAATAATCATGATGCTTATTCCTCAGTGAGCTACTAAAATAAATAAATCAAAGTTTGCTCAAAGTGAAACTCAGAAATTTCATCAGAATAGCTGGCAGCTCATCTTGAAATATATAATTACCAATAAGACATCTTTGAAATCATAATGATAAGCATTTTAATTTCCCAGAAACATAACCAAATACACAGAAGAAAGGCAAACCAAGATAATGATATGCCAGTATTGGCAAATAGGCTCACTGAAACACATGATTTTACTTTTACTTGACAAGGACTTGACAGTCTTTATGACAAATATCAGATCAAAGATTGTCTCTGGCATCAAAATTAAATCAAAGACCCATGGATAATTTTAGCCTGCCAACTCCAAACCATATTTGACATACTCTCTCATGGATCCTGCTCCTGTATCAAGGACATTGCTCTGTACAATCCCTGCAACATTTTTCAAAACAAAAGACTCAAGTTCCAAAGTTGTTAAGTGGCTAAATATTAGATTGCTTAAAATAAAAGCCAAGCATGACAAACTATCCTTAACCATGTGTGCTACACAGCAGCAGCTCTGCTGCCACGTCTTGCTTCTGGTGAAATCAAGGACAGTAGCATTTTGCTACTCTATAACAAAAGGTATTAAAAGACATTTAACAATGTTACTGGTGAACTACAAATATGAGGTCACACACTTTCATGTCTTCACTGCAATTCATGCTCTAAGAATCCTTTTTTCATGCCAGGTTTGATATCTAAAAGATGTGTGCAGCTTTACTTTTGAAACATCAGAAGATTGTTATTCTATTCTAAATATCTACCTTAAACATTTCTTTTCTGTGCACTGCTTTGTACATTCAGCTTATAAATAAAAGAAGTATGAATGGTCCCATTCCTTTATACTCAACCAAAGCTAAGTTTCTAAGATGGACCTGTTTGGTCTGATTCTTATCTAGCATTTATAAAACTCTGTACATAACTTAATGCTGATTGATGGAATCAAGCTTTAAACATGCTTCATCCCCGTTTCTGCTGAGAAATAAAACAAGGGGTGTAGAAAACTGTTCAGTTGGAGGAATATTTGCCTTTTGGGGATTGTCTTTGAGTGCTTGCCTCTAAGAATAAAACTTTGAGCCTTAATTTAGCCGAATTCCAATTGACAAATGCAAATATTTCCTGGGAAATACATTTTGATGCAGAAATATATTCCTAATCATACTGTAAGATATTAGTAGTTTAATCATGTAACTAAAAACCTTGTTGAGTCATTTGGTCTTATCTCAGTCTTTTCATTATGGATTACCTGCATCTGCAAGATTGAATTCTGATAATTTATTCTCTAATCGCTACAGAAAATGACCTTAACTTTATGGAATTAGTAAATATCAGGATTCCTTGGTGTGTAATTGTAGCTCTTCCACTCTTAGTACAGATTGCAAAATAAACAACATAATGAAACAAAGCAGAGAAGTCAACAGTTGGTAAATCTACATAATGCTCTCTACTTGGTATGCACACTACAGCAGGAGCATGAACAGACAAGGAGCTGAAACCAAATTACTTGACCTATTTTAATATTTGATGAAGAAATACTAAGCCTAGAAATACCATGTCTTCAGGGACCTTGTAGTTGATATTATTAAAAAACATTTTTAAAAGAGACTGCTATAGTCTATCATAATAAGCTTTGGGTAATACTTTAAGAGTCCATTAACTTATGCTCAAGTAATCTTGAATGACAATGGAAATCCTTTGAAAGCTTGCATGATAGTTGCACAAATGCCACATAAATTCCTTCCCATCCTTTTGTGTTTTCCCCTAGATACACTATAGTTTTTAACCCCTTTGTGTAATTGTCCAGAATTTGATATTTTAACATTAATGGAGGGAAGTCACATCAGTTCTAACCTTAAAAGAAATCACTGTATGTACTTTTCAGGAACCCAAATCAAAACTCTTTTTGAAGCAAATATGAGGAGTTATTTTAAGTTACTTATCTGTAACTTTGACACTACAGTAGAGTAAAAAACAAGGGGTTTTGGTATGGGAAGTATAATAGTAATATTTACTTTCCCAACTAATTTTTTTTTGGTGATTTAAATTAGCTGAGTTATCAACGCAAGTCAATTTTTTTGAGACAATCTAAATATAATTTTCCTCAAAATAACATCTTTGGTTAAAGTCTAAATATTTGTAGTGGCATCTTGGTATTGACAATGTCCAGTCATCTCAAATGAAAGACAGACTAGAGATGCTGGATGGTTTAAAGATTTCAAAATTAATACTTCAAAATAATTCCCCCTGTAGATGTCCTCAAATAATTTGAATGCAAAGTAATGCTGAAGCCATGGTCATTACAAGAGAGAAATTGTTCTTCATGGCTGCACTCCAACCCCTCTGGTTTTGTTACTGCTGAGATTTTAAGTTTTTTGAAGGAAGAAATTCTTACTATGGGTTATTTCCCTACCAAGGGCCAAGCTTAACCCATAGCCTGTGGGGTTCCATACACCACAGTGATATAAATATTTGTGCCTTGTTCCTTTGCACAGGGAGCTCGCAGTGTTTTGCCCGGTTACTCAGCACAGATACTGGATCTGGAGTAAATCCAAAATCAGAAATGGAGATCCACATCAGCCTGGTGCTGTGACCTTCCAAAACACACCCTGCACAGGATCTTGGACAGAGCCACTGGATGTATTGGAGATGTCCCTGGGTGGCCAGGACCCAGTGCAGACACAGGCGTCACCAGGGACTGGCCCAGGCACACCAACACTTTCCCCAGTGAGCACTTTCATTAATACTCCTACTGCCATCACTACTTTTAAAAATTTACTGTTTCATCCTACATTTCAGTGTTCGAGAACTCCATCATCACTGATGTTTGGGAGAATAAACTGCTGCATTCACATCAAGGAACAGATATCATCACACTCACTCATCAGCATGTAATTTACAGCCAGCACTGAACAGTCTGAGCTACCTGGCAGGCCAGAACCTTGACTTAGCTGTGTGGTAAAAGGTCATGATGACACTGTTAATTTGAAAATAAATAGCTTCCTGTAATGCTATAGAATTGCTGTAGCAATCAGTCACATGAAGATAAAAGCTCATATAGATAAAAGCATATTAATTAGCTCATAAAGACTTATTAATCAGCCTTGTAATAGTAGCAGTTTAAAACCCTAAAAGAAATGTGCAAGATATTTGTCTGCAAGCTTAAAAAAAAGATAAAAGAATGAAAACCCACCCTCATAGCATGATATGACATTAGCACCCTGCTACTGGGAAAAGGAATTTACAGTCTAAAAATAGCATCTTCTTTACAGCATGTGAGTGATTTAATACATTTGCTCTAGTCTAGCTGAGGTATGATAGCAAAAAGTACTTCGGATTTACTTTAATTCATTGCTGTCCTGGTTTTGGCTGGAATAGAGTTAATTTTCTCCCTAGGATCTGGTACAGTACTGTCTTTTGGGCTTAGGATGAGAAGAGTGTTGATAACACAGTGATGTTTCAGCTGTTGCAGAGCAGAGCTTTCTCTAAGTCAAGGATTTTTCAGTTTCGCAAGCTCTGCCAGTGAGTAGGGCACAGAAGCTGGGAGGGAGCACAGCCAGGCAGCTCAGCTGAACTGGCCAAAGGGGTATTCCATACAATAGAATGTCTCATTCAGTGTATAAACTGTGGGGACTTGGCTAGGAGGCACCAATCGCTGTTTGAGGATGGGCTGGACATCAGTCCGTGGGTGGTGAGAAACTGTGATGGGCATCAGTTGTGTTTCTTGGGGTTTAGTCCTCTGTATCTCCTCATGAGGTTATTAATTATAATTCATTATTATTTCTACTAATAATAATATCAGTAACATATTTCATTTATTTCAGCTATCAATTTGTTCATATCTCAACCTGTGCTTTTCTTCCATATTTTCTCCCCACCAGAGGGGCCAAGGCAGAGGGAAGTGAGCAAGTGGCTGCTTTGTACTTCATTGACAGATAGGGTTAAGCCACAACAACTGCTCGTGGAAGTAAATGTGACCCTGACTGAGTGGCATCCTATGGGACCCCCTTGTAAAGAAGAAATTCTACCCAAACTGAAGTCAGTGGCTGCTGATTTCAAAGCAGAGAATGCCAGTGTGTTTCCTGATCACTATGTCCTCAAGCTCCTTGAGGCGAAATTTCCTATTCAGATTTAGTTCAAATGCAATTCAAGGACTCTAGAAAAATGAAAAATGTCCCTTTTTCATGGAAATACTCTATTTCTATATTTATTTCATATTCAATACTTCCCAGCAGAAGGCATCCACTCTCTTTCATTAAATTGACAACAAAAAACTAAAGATCAGAGACATTTTAAAAATTGTACACTCCTTTGTTTACTTCCCTGTCACATCCCAGTTGCTCTACAAACTTCTGATGAGTCTGCCTTGTTCCAAGGAAGACATTGCACATAGTGCATTCTATTTTATTGTAAAGAACTGAGGCAATTGCAGCCATTAATGAATCTGAAAAATACTCTTCCTAATCACCAAATCTCCATTAAATTTATAAATAATTTCATACAGTGGAACAGTTTGCTCTACAAGATCTATAAAAGAAGAAAGGTATGATTTTTCCCTCCCTTCTTTTTGCTCCCAATTTTGTAACAAATGCATAACAACTTTGCTTGGGAAAGGGAAGTTCCACTCCTCTCAGGTATGAGCAGAAGCAGCAGTGCTTTGTCCTTGACACTTATTCACCTCCTCCTCACACAGACCACCATTTGCTCTGACTTGCTAAGCCAGTGTTCATCCAGGACACATCCTGACAGGACCCCATCAGGGCAATGAAGGCTCTCATTCCATTTTAGTGTTTCCAAAGAAATGCATTTTGGGACATCAGAGAAGTTCACAGGGTTTGGGGCTTTTTCCCTTTTCACCAAATATTAAACTGAAGAAAGCACTATTTTACATATTCATTTGTTCATACTTTACACTGAATTAATGGTAAATCTCAAATTGCCAGTGTCATCAGTCTTGTACTTTCTAAAAAACATAAGATGGTGATGATTATACCATATTCATTTGTTGCTTTGTCAAATAACATTGTTTATATTATTGCTAAACAACAGTGACATCCAGAGGCACAAAAGCCTAATCAAAATTGTTCATTATCAATGATGAAGTACTCAAAATTAGTTACTTAGGATTTCAGTAATTTTGATTCTTTGAAACTCTATGCATTTTAGAACCAGCATGTGTAAACTTTTTTTCAAATCTTTCCCAACACAGCCTTACACTTCACTGGAATATGGTTGACTGAGACAATATTAGGATACTGCCACAGAGAACCATTATGTCTTGTCATTGATAGTTGTCATTGATAAGGCTCTGTGTGAAACCCTTTGGCCCCAGATAATTTTCTGCACTCATTTTGTTGAAAAGAGGCAAGATCAAAAGAAAATCAAGTACTTCCAACCGAGATAGAGGAATACTTTAAAATTGCATACACTTAGACACCTTCCTGGAGCACCAAAGCTGCTAATATGCAGCAGGTTGTTAAAAGCACACCTACCAGGTCTGTGAGCTTTAGGGTATTAGGCAAACTGCAGTGCACTTCTGAGTCGTGAAAGTGAAATTGGGCAGAGTCCAGCCCACAAGCAATAGTGACCACCTTCAGCATGCATTTACGTGCACAGTAAATGGCTCCTTTCAGCACAGAGTGCGTGTTTGTAATGAGGCTGAAAGCTCACCTGAGTGCTGAGACTTTTGCCTTAAGAAGGGACTGACAGATTAGAAGCTTGGAGATTTTTTTTTTCTAATTTTTTTATTAGATGCCAGGTGGGTTGCAGAAGAAATAAATATATGTGTAGCCCTGAATAAAAACTGAAGTATCCACAGCACTTCCAATTACTGCAATCTTAGAAAAGTTCAAGTCTCAAAGCAAAGCATTTATTGACCAGCTCCTCTGCTGGCCTGAATCATAATAGCTCCAATACTTCAGTGGAGCTCTGTCAGGATACATCAGCAGAGGACTGGCTCCTATCTGTCTCCTTCTCAATGTTCCTGGCATTTCCAAGTGGATGTAAGTGCTTTATCATTTTTGAGCTTTTTAGCTCCTCACACATGCTCAACCCGTGCTTGCAATGTGAAGATAATTGCATATATTCACCATTCCTGTCTACTACATTGGAGGAAAAAGGTCTATTTACATAGGTCTATTTAGCTCTACACACTCATTTCTTTACCAAAGAAGAGTATTTTACAAGATGTCTTTTAAAGAAATCTTTTCTACACTGAATGAAATGCCTATTGTAATAACCACAATATCTTTTGGGCTTTCAATAGAAATTTTCTCCTAGAGTAATGTCTGGTTGTAAATAATTCCTGTGAGTAGTTTATTTTAGGGGGGTTATCTTTATTCCCTACTAATAAAGGTGTCATACAACATTTTTTCCCAGAAGTTCATTCAAGGGAGTAAAGTTTTAGAGGAAAATGCTTTTCATTTCCCTCAATGCCAGACCGGCAGGTGGCATACAGGTGAATTGTTCTCAAAAACACAATACTGCTTCCTGCATCCAGGTGACAGATTCCCATGGTTGGTAATTTATTGGTTGTTCTTGCTATGAAAAAAATATGTACATAATCCCTTCATTGCATTCATTTTTGTATAAAAGACAGAATAATTACAATTCTCTTATTTGTGATCACACAGCTGCCAGTTCTAGTCATATATTCTAAAAACAATTTACTGATAAGCATGTGTGAAATGCTACTGTATAAATAACACTCTTTCCTTTTGGCCACTAAATGATGATCAGTTGCCCTAAATTAATCTTATTTTTAATTATTTATGACAATAAGGGTTTAATCTGAATTCAGAATTTTTTTATTTCTGGGACTAGCAGAAAATAATTTATAAAAACTAAAAAAATGAATTTACTTGGTTTGAAAGGAAGAAAGAACTAGAGTAGAAAAATCCTTGAATACATTTAGCAGGGATGAAGAAAGTATTTTTATGGATAAGTATTTTCTACCTCAGGAGAAAATGCTCAATTAGCACAAATCACCAATGGCACATCTCTTATTATCCTGATGTAAGAATCTAGCCCATATGCTCTGTTATGACATAAAAGTGGCTTTCATCCTCATACAAGAAAGAAACCAGATCTGAACTGATTTTACAAATTGAAATCATGGTGGGGCATGGTGGGGAGAGTATTAAATAATTTGGCCAATGTTCCACAACAAGTACATATCCAGGCCAAGGCTGTCTGCTGTTTGCTTGTCTCTATAACGTTACAGTCCTCGCCAAAGTCGTTGTACTCAAAATTTCAAAGTAGGATGACTTTGAGCTAGGCACTAAGGATCAATGTCTTAGTACAACTAGTAAGTACATCCCACTAATTATTTCCCATCCACAGAAAGAGAAAAGGAAAGAAATCCATCTCACTATATAAGAATTAGAGAATCATAAAATGTTTTGTGCTAGAAAGAACCTTAAAGATCCAATACCCCTACCATGAGCAGGGACACCTTTAACCAGAGCAGGTTTCTCAAAGCCCCATTCAAGTTGGCCTTGAACATTTCCAAGAATGGGGCATCCACAAGTTCTCTGGGCAACCTGTTCTAGTGCCTCAGCACCCTCACAATAAAGAATTTCTTCCTAATATTTCACCCAAACCTACCATTTTTCAGTTGGGATCCACTCCCCTTGTCCTATCACTACATGCCCTTGGGAAAAGTCCCTCTCCAGATTTCTTGTTGGCCCCCCTTAGTTACCAGAAAGCTCCTATAAGGTTACCCTGAACCCTTCTCCAGGCTGAACAATCCCAAGTCTCACAGCCCTTCCTCAAAGGAGATGTGCTCAAGCCCTCTGATCATCTTTGTGGCCTCCTCTGGACTATCTCAAGCAGTTTCCTTGAAAAATATTAAGTTGAAATAAGTAGCCTCTGATTACCATGATGTCACAGATGAGCAGAGAGGGTACAAAGAAATGAAGCATTTTTTTCAAAATTATACAACAGATCATTTATCATCATGGTCCTTTCTGGTTACAGATCTCTATCCCTATGAATCCATGACAGAGATAATATTTTAAAGGACAATCCACTCGTATACCTGCAGTCTATTCTTGTACTATTAACCATCAGCTGTCTTCTGTGTCTGTTAATCATAAAATAAAGGAAGTCGGTTCCTTGCAAATGCACTTTTTTTTTTCTGTCTCTAAACAGATTTCAGAAGAGGTATCAGGAATGCACAGGTCACCACTAAGGATTGTGTGTTCTTGGCAAGGGCAGGATCATGCAGACCCAGTCAAAGAGCATCAGAGTTTCAGGTCACCACGGCCTCAGCAGCTGGACGCACGGTACATCCCACCTCAGACATGGCCCCCAGGATCCTGCAAGCTCTTCTAGACCCTACTGTGCAAGTCATCTTTGGAAACCCATTTTAAACTCCTCCAGCATGCACAGATGCGTATGTAACAAAACCCCTGACTTTGTAAATGGTTCTGTGGATCTCAGCAGCAGAGAAGTCAAGGCTTCTTTGGTTTATCTTCCCAATTCTGAATGATTCACGCTAAGATTTATATGGAATTAAAATTGAAGATACATGAAGGCGTTACACCATATTCCTCATGTGCACTGAAGTCAGTTGTAATCTCTTAATCTCCAATTTGCATGTGATTAAGCTTCAAGAGCATTCCCTGTCTGCCTATGGTCTATCTCCTGCTTCAGTGCCTATTGCATTTTTCAGAATAGATAGTGGCTTATCGCTATCAAAAGGCAGCTCAAAGTCCTTAGGAAAATCTTCAGCTTAGCAACCATCCTTTTAAAATTGTAAATGGTACCTGTTTTTTTTTCATCTTTATAGCTATTAATAGGCATACTTTTCATGACAACAGGATTGTTTGTTGGGTTGTGAGATATCATCTGCTCCTTCTCTTTCATCCTCTCTCAAGCTATAATTCTCTGTCATATCATGGTGGGTTATCCTGCAAATAGTTTGTCACAAAAATGAATTATTTGTTGCTACTGAAAGAACAGAAATAGCTGTAAAACTACAAAAGTTAGATTTCAGCCAAATGTTCTTTAAACAAATGAAGAGGGAAAAAAGGAAACCCTAAACAGTGCTCACTTAAGATGTTTTTTCTCTCCAGTCAGCCTTTGCAAAGTCTGGGAAGATAAGTATAGCCCTACAGGTGGTTGTACCTTCAAATAGATCATGTAGGTGGATAAACATAGGGAAGCACAGTGAGTGATGGAAATAGGATTGGCTTGGCTCTGTATTTAGAAAGAAAAGAAATTTATTTTCTAGCAGAAAGCAATAAATAAATAGGATGGCTCATCATTACCTGCTTTAAGCTTGATTAGGCTACACATACTTTCAGCAATCAAAAAAAAATTAAGCTATTTTTTTCTTTTCTCTGAGAAGGCTCTCCTGCCTTCAGTTGGTGTCAGGCAAGAGGACAGGAGGGCCCAGGGGCCAGCTACCACCCTAACATTGTCTGTTTATGGTCTTGTCTTGGGGAGAGAAATGTGATAGCTATTTCCACGAGTGCCCAAGGGTTATTCTGACACCAGATCCTGCCTTGTTTTTTTTTTTTTTGGTGCCTGTATGAGTAGCAGGCAGACCCCCAGCCCACCAGCTCTGAGTTAGTGTGTGCATGGCAGGCTGCCATGTGACAGGGATGTCCCCAAAACAGCAGTGACAGCCAGACCCTCCTTCTGTAGGTGAGCAGAGCACTGGGCTGAAACTACAGCTTGGCATGTACAGCACACAGACACTAGGTCTGTTCAGAGTTTTGCAGTTGAGCAGCCCAGGGAACAAACCAACCCATTTCTCTCAGTTACCCAAAACCTGCATAATTACAGCCAGTGAAATTAAAGCACAGCCAAATTCTTCTAGCAGAAAGACAACTGAAGCTCACAAATACTCCCAAGAAGGTGCCCTTTTAATCAATATACTGAGTCAGGCAGTATGTAGTTTGCCAATAGTACTTACTTAACTATACATAGGAAAGTAAACTCAATCAACATTAAAAAATAAATAAATTAAAAAATTATTGCAACTGCAACCTTCAAGGTCAGGCTGGATGGAGGTCTGAGCAATCTGGCCTAGTGAAAGCTTCCCTGCCCATAGAAGGGGTGTTGGAACTGCATGATCTTTAAAGTCCCTCCCAACCCAAAACATTCTATTATTCTATGATGTTTCAGCTATAGTCAGTGTGCACAAACAGAAGTAAGCTTCTTCTACTGCATCTAGACTTAAAACATGGTCTTATTCATTAACTTCAGTAAGAGATTATATTCTGAAGTCTTCTGAATAATTATCATAATTGTGGCTACGGTGATAATTTCTGGTAGTCCCACTCATGAAAGCCATTGTTATGTGCTGCATATATATGCTAAAATATTCTACCAGATGATGAGAAGAAAATTATTATAATTTTGATTTACTTGTTCAAAAGTAAACATCTGTAAACTAATTACAAGATACACCTATTTTACAGATTCTATGAATGAAAAAGACTCACTGATTGCCAGTTTTGTCTCCAGTTCTATTCGATGAATCACATTTAATTAAAACATAATTAGGTAGCACCTCTGGAAAAATATGCCATGTGATGGTTATAAAGAATGAAAAGAAACGATCATACTGTAATTTTGAAATACATGATAGGAATTCCTTTCATTAAATTTCTGTGCAAAGTATGTCTCTTATCTTAATTGTCAGTGTCAATACTGTAGTTCTAGTATTACAGTTTCCAAAAAACTAATTTCAATCCTGAGGTAAAGTCTGTGTTTACTTAAAAAATCATCCCAGACCAATTTGACTTCAAATACACAAGGAATCCCATTAGACTACTAAATATAAGAAAATAAAAAATTCTGTGCTTTCTACAAACCTTAGAAAAAATTGGACTCCTCTATCATAATTCTGATTTTAAGCAATATATTATATGGGTTTATAGATATCTTTTAGTCTCTAGTGAATAGAAATACTGGTAAAAACAGTATTATTGCAGCTTTCAGTGACTTGAGGCAAAATTAGGGCCCTATATGATTGAAAAGTATCAGCATTTAAAGACAAGTAAAGAAAAAAAAAAAAGGGTCCTTGCTGGATTTATGTAGAAAGGAAGCAAACAAGAAAAGAGGATTTATGAAGCAGAAATCTCTACACAGCTTTTCTTCTTGGCCTCATGACTACATAGTGAAAGTATTAACAATACTTGTGGATAGTCCAGTAATCGCATCTGCACAGGACCAGCCTTCTCTGGAACAGCTAGGTCCACCCCAGCTATAAGATATCTTTGCTATTGGCAGTGCATGTGTTACTCTGACAAGTGAGCTGCCTTTCCATTTGGGATGCATTTGGCAGTCCAGCCACCTCTGCCTGGTGCCCTCTGATGCCGAAATGCGCTGCAGGACCCACACACCCACAGGTGGTCTGGGGTGCTGCAATCAGTCCTGAGAGAATACAAAGGGTCCTGAGTCATTGCTTGGCTACTCAGACTTTACCCAGATTTGTTTGACAAAAATGTATTAGGAACTAAGGCTCTCTCTAGGCTTTTTGTGTCCTCTGTATCTTTCAGCAACTCTCAGGATGCTGGCTCAGGCTGAGGAAGTCATTGAGAAAACATTCTCTGTGAGCACAGCAGACTTTATAAACTCCTATATCACATACTGTTGTAGTAGTCCTGTTATTTGAATACCTTCCAACAGGGATCTTTCAAAGAGAAATAGTGAATTCTAAAAATTGTATTGATCGGTTGAGTGACCTCTGGGTCTAAAGACTACATATTGAGCCCCAGTTAATTTGTGCACTGGATTATTAACTTATGGTACTGCCCTCTTTGCATTTTATCTACCTCAAAAGGCTAAACATATGCAAAGTTTTGTTGTCCTTCTGTTTTCTTTTCTTTTTGCCTCCAATTTCAAGGTTCTTTAGTTGAAATTTGATTTCCAGGTAAAAATGGCAGACATTTTAAAGTGCAGTAGAAGTCATGAAGGTTACCAGTGCTACAGAGTAAACAGCAAGGAAGAAAAGCAAGATGGCTAAACCTTATGTGGCATGAACTATTTCAGCAGGGAGGAGTTGGAGCACTAAAGGCTCCACGTCGCTCCCAGTGCAGCTATGGGACACCCAAGACCCTCCCAGACAGTTCCTGTGAAAAATTCCTCTGTAGAAGCCTGCTGTCTTCTCTACCCATTTACATTTCTAGAGAAGAAAGACTCAAAAGCAAAGATTTAGGAACTAAGATGTGCTTTCAGTTTTCTTGGGTACTTAGGTTTGCTGCAGTGAAGGCATTTTTTAAGCCCAAAGGGGTTCCAGAGGAGCAGGCAACTGTGCACTTGCACCAAGCCTGCAACGTAATTCCTCAAGGAAATAAACCCAAGGCCAGATAAATACAAAGTTTCTCTTCACTCTGTAACCTAAAGGAAAACTAACTTAAGAAACCAATGATTTTTTTTAATTTTCTTTTCTTGCCAGGCCACTCACAGCATGATCCAGTGCCAGGAGGTTGCCCCAGTGCCAAGGGCCCCTGCAAACCCAGCTACGCATCTCTCACAAGGGCTGGAATACAGCAGCATTTTCCATAAGCTCACAAGTGCTGAAAAAGGGCCTAGATATTGCCTACATGTCACAAGGAGCATAAAGTAAATAAATGTTTTTATAGACTCTTGTATAATTTTAAACAGATTAAAATTGCAAAGGTTTTCTGACATAAAAACAGTAAGAAGAAAATCAGGCATGTGTAATGTTAAATTTTTTATTGCACTACAAGAAGCTCAGTAGTAGGTTGGCTTTAAGTACCTTGGGCTTAAGTGAACATAAATGTGTGGTTTATCTTTTGCAATTGCCTGGGTTTACTACTGTTTTGTTTAAAACATCTTATTGTTAAACTCCTCTCTGAGAAATGCTATTATAATATATTAAAGTTAGTTACAATAGCAATCTGAGACTATAACAGAGTCAGCTATCAATTCAAAATTGTATTTTTCAATTTTTTCACATAGATAAATCATATCAACAGGGAATAAAAACATAGAATTGTTTAAAAAATAATTAAAGCTATTTTTTCTTTCTTTCTCATGTTTGAAATGAATGGAAATTTTCTGTTGTGGTTACAGAAATACTGCTGGAAAGAAATTACCGAGAATTTTATTCTGAAGAATAACACCAAGATAAAATGCTGAGATCTATATAGCGTGGAATATAATTATGGTAGAGGAAGGAAATTATCACAGCCATGAAAAAGAAATATAAGCTGCTTTGGAGAATTAAGTAACTTCATCTGCAGTAAGTGAAGTACATTTCTCATCAGCATTAACAGGAGTTATGCTCATAATACAAGTAAATTTAAACAAGTTAATTTTATACCTCTCAATCCAGGAAGATGATTTTAGGATGAAAGATGAAGATTGCCAAAATCTCTCTCTTAGGATGAAGATGGCTACCTTGTCCTTGTACAAAGAAAAGCAGTGCCAGTGTTTTATCTTTGTGGCTGTGTTCTTCTTTTCTGAAATGTTAGCTATTTGTAAGTCATATTATGCCCTGCTGCAACTTCTGGTAAGATACAAAGGAAGTGTTCCTTGCATCAAGCAAAAATCACACACAATCAGATAAATATCCTGCAGAAGTAAAATATATAATATGACACATATCACTGGCAATATATATAGAAGAGTATGAGCTCCCAAAGTAAGAATTTAAAATAAAGATACGCCGGGTTAAGGTCTGATAAGTAGCAACTATGCCAGGAAATAAAATGACCAGACAATACTGTACAGCATGTACTCTCAAGAGCTGTTTAAAACACAGAATGAAATTTTGATGAGGTAAAGCTTAATTTGGAAATATATCTTTTCTTTCTAACCTTCCAAATTTAATTAAATATCACAAAACCAGAAAATACTTGGTATGCTTTGCTGAAGCCACACTAGTCTGATTAAAATTTCTCCTTCTTGAGCTCAGTTCTGTTTTCACTTTCCTGAAGTAACTCTTCTGTATCCAGTTGTCTCTCACTACCAATAAAATCTATTTCTTTTCCTGAAAGCTCCCAGGTATATCACCTAACCAGTCTTTCCATGAAAGGAGCTGAGTCTGCTCCAAGCTGGGAGTTCAAACCTGTCTATTTGCCCCTGGATTTCAAATGGAACAGGGATAGTCTTTGCAGTGTTCCTTGGGTCCTGAGACAGAAGAAATAACAACAGTATTTTCCATCAGCAAAGCTTCACTGTTCCTAATCTCCATAAGGTGAGGGAAATGAAAGAACTGGGAGACAGTTCTTTCAGTTTTTCTTTGGAGTTTGATAATGTCATACTGAAGATGATTTGGGGGATTTAGATATTTCAATCTGTCTGGTTGAAACTACCACATTTAAGTGCATAATAACATCCAAAGGAGTTGCAATAAAAGTCACATCAAAATTTTAAAAACTAAAGTTGTGGACATTAATTCCATGAAGAGTGAAGAGAGAACATTACAACACTGCACATATATTTGCTTGTTAGAATTTTCCCAAGCCAAGAATCTGGTATTCTACTATCTTCTACAGAGCTCTTTAACTTGCCAGAGGTTCTTTTTCCACAAATAAGCTTCCATCAAGGAATTTACCACCCATCTTTAGTATCATTTTGGAGAGAAATAATATTTTTTCTATTACTGGATAAAACATGTCAGAATTTGGACTTGCGTTTAGCATTAACCTTGAAAATATCTCTGTGTATATTTTACAGCCACACTCCCATTTCTATCTCTCCTTTTCAGAGCCCTGGAGAAGAAGTAACTTACAGTAACCATTTACACCAGGACAGAGCAATGTCCATATGGCTGTCATCACTGTGAAGTTAGAGGAAGGACCAAGCCAAAGGTCCACTCCAATCCTGAGTACATTTTAAGTGCTTCAGATTGTGATAGAAACTGTGCAGCAGAAACTACCAACACTTGCACTACAGATAACTATCACATGTGGCCTATATCTTGTATTTCTCTTCTCTTCTCTGTTCCTCTGAATGTGAACGAGACTCACACTGATCTCCAAAGCTGAGGAGAAGAAATTGAAGGAGCATCAGTTTAGCAGTAGGTACAGAAAAACTTTATATCTACAGAAAAGTAAATTTAGGATGACAGCACCACTCTATGATACTGCAACTGAATGCCATAGACCAGTCCATGTCCATACAAGTAAATTCCTTTCACCTCCCAAAGAGGATACCTGTTTCAAGATTGCTTGTTAGGACCAGTCCCTCCTTTTTGCTAAAACCTGACTCTAGTATGGGCTGAGAGATGGCTGACAAGGGCAAAACCACCCCATGGACCACTGTGACATGTTACCAGTGTACCTGATCTGCTTCCAGGCTCCAGGAACTGTTACCACCATATTTACTCAGAGGTGTACAGTGATGATAGCATCCAACAAGGCAGGGAGAATTTCAAACAGGCAAGAAGGCAGACAGGCACATGTCGATAAAATGTTCAGCAAAATGCAATAGCAAGCAAGCTCTGGAACCATTAGGCTGTTGCAGATGCACAGACTAGTCATGGCACAAAAAAAATTTGTCACAAGTTGTCCACAAAAGGAAGTTTAGCTGAATTCATCCATTGGTTTTACCCATGTTCATTACATATTACATAGTTATACATGCATCCTTTAAATTATTCAGGAACTACTTTTCTATTTTAGAAAGATATCGTTATGCTTAGCTGCTGTCTCATTTCAGTAAGCTTCCCACCAGTAAAAAACTGTAGAGAATTTTTAGAAAATATTTCCAGTGCAAAGAATTTTGTGGTACGTGAGATCCTTTTTCTCTGCCATGCCATCACTATTCACGATTTTAACCATTCACCTAATGAGATTGAGATTCACCTCAATAATTCTCCTCACAGCTGGCAAGCACTCCTTGCTCCTTTTCCTTGTGCTCATCTGAATTCTCCAGGCAGCCCCGTTCCTGCAGTGCAGCTCCCTCCTGACTTGCTGACTCTCTGACTGACAGGCAGCGCACACACACCGAGCAGAATGTCAAAGAACGCGACACGATAAAACCAAACACGGCTTAATACAGTTATGATAATGCCAAACCACTTAAAATTCTCTGTACTTTTGACAGACTAGCCATGTACTGTATGCCTTCCAAAGCTGTGCTTCTGACTAGAAAAAGGTGGTTTCTCTGGTCCTTGAAGGAGATAAACACCATTTGCATTTTAGACTAGGTTTAAACTAAAGCTAAATCGACTGATTTTTGTTGATGAGAGTAAGATGTTTATTGTGAACTTTCAGACTCACAAGTTTGTATCTATATATTGCTTGTGCCTATGTTGTGGAATCTATCTGACTTAAATAGCAAGTTTTTTAGAGCTTGTTAAATGGTAAAGACCTGACATATATATTCACATTTGAAATCTGAAAGATAAGGTTATCTGTGGTCATATTTGAGGACAATAACTGGGGGGAAAATCATTATCTTCTAGAAGATTATTCTTCAAAATTCAAAATACTTGTACTTGATTGTACAAGTATTTATTCCAGATTTTCTTCTCTTTCAAGCAAAGAGAAGGCAAGCAAAACATAACTTTGGCAGGGAACACAAAACACTAAAAAAGAATAGTTAACCCAACATTGATGTTGGGCATGGTGTCTTCTGTCTTCTCAGCCATGCCCAAAAAACATCTCAGAAAAGGCCAACCATCGCAGAACAAAATTTAGGGCTGCGTGCATGGGGCTGCATGGTAGGCAGACCATTGCTTGAAGTAACATCCCATCTCTCTTATTTAGCAACACAGAAAGAGGCTCCGAATTCAAAAGTTCACTGGTCTTTGCAGAAAAAGTGAGGACAAAAGCCACTTTCTGTTACCCATGCATAATAGCAGCAGGAGCAACCTGCGACCTGCACTTTGACAAGGCTTGAAATTTAACTGCTTTATCCTTTTATAATAGTCCATCAGAGTCCTTCATTGTTGTCAACACCTGCTTTTATGCCAAAAATTCCAGTTACTTTTGCATCCTATCTCTGCTTCTCTTTGAAGATCTGAGAAAGCATTGGTGTGCCCAAAGCTTTTTAAATCTTACTGGCTATGTGAGCTAGAATTAAACTAAATTATCTAATTATCTCTATCTATTCTGGCTCTGGCTTTTGTCCATAGACTGTCACAGCTAGACGAAATTCTCAAGTCCAGCTAAGATTATGCCTTTGCTTATGAACTCTCTTGCATTTTTAATAAATGTTGTATTTTGAGCTGTTGACAGTAGAAAACAGCACCTCTGAAACAAATTTAAAAAAAAAAAAAAAAGAAACCTCATAGCCTACTACTTGAGGATTAATTTTTTGTCCAAAATCAGACTTTTTTCCCTTTGCAAGCTGAATACAATAGTTTTCAATCAAGCCAAACTGAACTTCCTTATATCATTTAGTTAAATATACACTTTCAGTTATAAGAGAGTTCACAGTTCCCCTACTTTTTCTATGATGCCTCAGGAAATCCCCAAAATTCCCTGTCATCCAAGCTGCCTGGCAGGAAAGCCTTGTCTATATGGGAGCATAGCCCTCATCTTCTCTGTCTTCTCACAAAATCTTATTCAATGCGAAATCTGACCTAGTCTTTCCCCAAAAAGCAACTGAGTAAGAGACTGTGCAAGTTTCAGTGAACCATTAGGGAACTGTTTGAATATTGAGGCAAGCCAGAAGGAGATTGTCTCCTTGGGAATTTAAAAATACAATTTTCTTGAAAATCAGAAAACATTTTTCATTCTAGAAGTTTCTGTATTAAATACATCTGATAAAAGCAATCCCATCCATTTTCTAACTTGATGGGATTTCTTAGCTTGTTTTACTAAATATGACATTACTAAGTATGACTTTTAGCCTGAAAAAATCTACTGAATGAAAAGAGAACAAGTGCTTGTTGCTCACATTATATGAGAAACTGGTCACCCCAATACACAGAGCTCTGCAGTTATACTTAGATACAATCCATCTCCCTATCCCTGAGTCTATGGTAGTTTTTTCTTTCCTCCCATCACACTTGGTGATTACTGCTGCTTTTACCTTAGAAACATTTAGGATTCATCTTTACTCTTTACCATGCTGAGACAGTTGCTCAGAAAACAGCAGTTTCCAGAGCTATTCCTTAATTATGCTCATTGCTAAAATAATGGCTTGATTTGATAAATACCTTTAATTTGAAATTTTCATGTCTCAATATCTGCACCACAAGTAAAATGCTGAAATCCCACTGACAACCATGAAAGGAATATATCTAACAATATACATCTGCAATGAGGAGATTTTTTCCTAGTTCATTACTATGCCTTAATTTCTCCTTTGGGTTCTGTAAATTCTGGGATAAAAGAAAAGCAAAATAATGCAGAGAGGTGCAATACCCAGGCATGATATTAAGTCACAGACTGTGATTGCTATATAATAACTGGAAATTTTCAAGATTAAGTGAAATGATGGGAGCATTCCTTGCAGATTCATTGTAGAAATTGCAACCAACTGAGGACCAAGTTCAGCATGAGGGAAATGCTGCCTAAGAGACCTAGCAAATATTACAGCTGACCAGCTAATACTAGCTGTAACAGGAGTATTTTGACTTTAGCTGGGTTATTCTTGACTTGTGTCTTTAATGGGTAATGTTCATATTTGTTCTTTCTTGCAATCTGAGTTACAAGAATTGCTATGCAAGCACAAGATAATGTTTTCAAATAGGCTCATTGGTACATTAATCTATAGCATTATAATCAGCCTGAAGATCAGATTTTTACTTTTTTCATTAAACAGAGAATTTCAGCTGCTTTGGGCACACAAGGTGTCATCAAGCTTATGCCAGCTTTGCTGACTCATATAAATATCTACACTTGTAAGCATTCGTTTTCTTAGAGCTAAAGCACATTATGTACTAAAGGAGATCAGAAGTAAGCAAAATCATCTGGAAAATATAGTCTAAATTTATATTGCTTCTGCTGAGAGGATTAATTTAACTGTCTGGAGACAGAATATATATTAAGCCATTAATGTTTATAACTCTAGAGACACAAAATAACTCATTTTACACCACCTATCATTACCACACTTGTTTTGTTTGTATGTTCTCAAAATGTTCTTTTACTTCAGTGCTGAGAGTGCCCTGAAATTATTAGGTACCTTTATGTTCAAGGGCAAAAGCATTTTGTGGTTTGAACTTCTGGAACCTTTGAGAAAATTGGATGCTTTATTTTTCAGTCGAACAGCACACACTTACTGAAAACAAACAGCGGCTTCCTTTTCTGAGGATGTGTGCTCTTACCTGCTTTGATGGCCAGGTATATAGATAATATTATCTGAACTTAAGCTACCCTTTCTAGGTCTCAGCTGCTGAGGCATTATTTCATAAAATCTTCATGACTCCCTCATTTACTGAACAATGCCCAAGGGCACCACAGGAGGACAATTCCCCTTTTGCAGCAGTGCAACTCTGGGATGGAGAGCGAGGGTCTTCTTGGCAGCCCCTCTCTTCTTCCCAAGTCATGTGGGAAGCAAGGAAATACAGAGAGAGACAGAAAAACTGCACCATAGTAGAAGGATCAGTAAAAACACCTAAAACCTGGATTCCTGCAGAGAGCTTTAAAATATTGGAGTAGAATATTTATTTATAGAGTTATCCCTTGGCAGATAATTATTCTATTTCTTTGTCTTTAAAAATGGACAGACAAAATCTGCCTCTCTGTGGGAGAGAGGATAGCCTGAATTCCATGTAAATTGGTGGATGGCTGGGTTCAGCATGTATGTGTAGATTTATTGATGTGGTTTTATGATGTTTTCACTGCTTCTTAAGTCAATTTTCACTGTCTTGAAAGTAAAGATTTTGAATTACATACTGTCTCCTTCTGCAAAAGCTGAACAATGGTTCCAGCTAGTTAAGTACTAAAGACAAGGAGCAATTCAGCTCATCCTGTCAGACACAGAATAAGTCCTGATTTTATTTATCATTTTTATTGCACTGCATTCATATCTATAATTTTAAAATATGTTAGAAAAACTTAAAACTTTTGCATTTAAGTGTTTCAGGGAAATAAAAGATATTGGAATACTGAAGCATCTATTTTTAAAGTCATCAGAACAAAAGTGGTAATGGGTGAGCCTTTACTCCTCACAGCTACACAAATTAAGCTGACATCCTCCATCTTTTATATGTGGACTCCATTCTGTGAGCATCAGTAGTGAATAGAAAGAAACATCTGGTAACTACAAACACGGTTTCACCTGAATTCCAGCTTTTATGATGTTATTTCAATAGTTCTTGATTTCATAGATTGCTGTATTTTTTATATTTTCACAGCTTTATCATCAAAATAGAATAAAAATATCTAGATTCTTACTGCCAAGAACATTTAAACTGACATTAATGCTTGTTCTTTGCAAACTTCTAATCATAAACTGACTGGGAGAGCAAACCAGAGCATGCATGCACTTATAAAAAACAGCTATTTTAGCAGAAAACAAATATTTATTAAACTGGTTAAATTCCGTTTTAAATGTTTTCTCAAGAAGCGTTCTTAATACACAAGTTCAGAAAACTGTCATAAAATATGAAAAGAACATTTTAAATTTTAAGCAATGATTTCACTGCATCTGTACACTTGGTAAATAAAAATTAAATTATTTGTATAATGAAAGTTTTCGGATGGTCACTGAAGAATTAATTTTGCAGTTTTCTCATTTGAACTGCTACATTAATAAATATTTTTTTGTATTAATCTATTTTAGTGTATGTAAAACTATACAACAAGGAAGATATTAGAACATCAGAATCCCAGTGTTTGCTCCAAAAAAATCAATCAATCAGCCTTGGCAACTTTCCATCAGGAATTTGACAAAACACTATGCTGAATTCTGTGAATAACAGAAGCTACTCATCTCGAATCTGAGTTGTTATGACCATGCTGTTACAAATAACACATTTGCTGGCCTAAATGAAGTGACACCTTTTTTGCTGGTCCTAAAATTACCAGCCAGGCAGAGATAGGGTGATAAAAAGGGGTTACCTTTATAAGGATGCTTAGGTGCACAATTGTCCGGGTGGAAAATGCTGAAGATGCACACACAGCATAACGCATACACAGTTTTTATAGGTTTTGCAAATTTTCATATTTGACAAGAATAACAAATTAGAATTATAATTGGTGAGGTAATTCCCTCCTGGTTCAAGCCCCTTCTAAATCTTCCCACCTTAGATGAGAACTAACATTTGTTTGTAGGAATATGTCTCAAAGAGCTGGTCTCAGCTTTGGTTGCCAGGAAAAACCAAGGGTAGGAGCCTCGGACCCCCAGCTTGGAACATTTTGGAATGTGTTATGTCTTTCTGCCTCTTGGGTAGGGTAAGGAGAAGTATTGGAGCTAGCTAGAATACAACAATAGAGTTACAAATGCATGTGTAAAGAATACAGAGGCTACATAAAAGAAAAAAAAAAAGGCAAAAAATCAATTTGGCATCATAAGCAGGGACCAAAAGGAAATCTGAGTTTAACAAAAAACAGAACTGCCTTGTCTTCCAATCTCAGATGCACAAGTAAGCAAGGGTGAATGATGTCTTGAGGCCCAATACTACCCTACTGCTGTCTTATGACCCAAGTGAATCTTTTAAGTCAGATGAAGTGCACTCAGTGTAAATTTTTGTGACTACATTAAAAGTTTCCTTCTTAAGACAAGACACAGGTAGGAACCTGAGTGCCACAAACTCAGCTTTGTAATATTCTCAGCTGGCTTGCTTTGACATGTTACAGACCCATGTAGGGCACCTTAGCAGCCCGTTCAACACAGAAGCCTACAAGATGAGGAGAAAAAGGCTGATGCCCACAATTTATTAATATTTTCATCCAGGGATGTGACAGAGGACAATATTAGGCTTGAGTGTTAGGCACAGTGCTGTAATGAGTGTTAGGCTGTGACTGACCAAGGCCTTTAAAGATCTAGCTCTGAGACTACAATGTTTATTGTATGTAGCATTCAAATGTTAAACCTCTCTTTGTCCCTCATTAGATCTGTCACTGCTGGTTGGCCAAGTAGGAAGTTTATGGACTGCAAATCCTAAAACACTGTCATGTTGGCTACCTGGATGAACAAGTTTGAAAATAATCTTCCACAGTCACAAGATAATGCAGCATAGATGCGCCTATTTTTACTTCATACACTAATTTAATTGAGGAATATTATCCAATTTACAACAAAATCTGCAAGATAGAGACCATATCAGAGTAAAAGAGACTAAATCAATCTGAGTTAACCTTTGGGATAAACTTTGTTCTCTCTCATCTACAACAGTACCTCAAAGGATGGTTGGATTTCCATAATATCTGTGTTAACCACAAACACACATTATCTGTAGGAAGTAAAACACTGTATGTAAGTGATTTTGATGGAAATGAGAAGATTTCTCTAGGAAGTTTTCTGATGGTCAGTGATTTTTTTTTTCTGCAAGGATTAAACTGTCTTGAATTGGACTTTGACAAGAAGGGATCATTTTAAGGAAAAAAAAATTTCTGATGGGACAAATGTGTATAATGGGCAGAAGCGGATGACAGAGGATTAAAAACAGAATTTCCCCTTTATAGAAACCCTCATACTGTTGGCAAGATTTATGTCTGTTCTTTCACTTCTGCTGAAGCATTAGACAAAGTGACTGCTAGGAGCAGAATAAGAGACCTGAAGGACCAAAAACCCAATCTGGTGAAGCAGATTGTGTTTTTGTATTCAGAGCTATTTAACAAACCACATTGTGAATGAAGTCTGCAAAATCAGTACCTCGATAAGCTTTAAACAGGATTTTATATTGGCCAGATGGAACATGGCAGAGACTAGTCAAGACTGGGGTCTCATTTGGCTAGGTAATCAAAAAAAAACATGAGAAATTAGGGCTTGGAAGGAAAACAAACATGACAATTACAGTGTGCTATTAAATAAAGTGCAGAAGCGCCTGAACAAGCAGAGAGAAATTGTCCCTGCAGCTGCAACCAGAGCAGCCACCTCTGCCACCTAATGAGCAGCTTTGCCTCCAGAGCTCAGTGTCTAAGGGCCCTCAGTGGGCTCTCAGTCCAGTCACAACACACTGAAATGCCTTGGGACACAAGAGACCAACAAAGCTTACGTTTGTGCTTAGCTGGCTGTTGAGCACCTGTTACAAAAACCATTTCTTACTGCCTCCATACCCTTGCATCCTTCTTCATCAGGCATCTAAGTCTGCTGTTCCAAGGCTTTTCTAGAGCAGGCTCCTGGAGCAGCCAGACAGATGCTCTGTTAGCCCTGGCCAATGACTTGCAGCTCCATTTGTAACTTGTTTGGTCTCCATTCCTCCAAATGAGACATTGCTACACTCCCTGCCTTGTTGCTTGCTATGGCCAACCCATCTCAACAAAAAATATTAAGTAGAATATCAGAAGGACTTGCCATTGCACACATAAAAAAATCATCATTATAGCAATAAAATATGAATAGCATTTTGAACTAGAGTTGGAGGAAGAAACTTCAGCAATAAAAATTAACAATGTATCCGTTTACTGCCTTACGGTCCATTGCTTATTGAGTTAGCTCAGTTTCCTCTTCAATGGAATCATAAAGGCGTCAAGTGGAAAAACAATTTGAAAGACGTATTTGTTTATGGTCTTTCACTACCAAGAGAGAGATCAAACCTGCAGTTCTGAAACCATCTTTCAGAGAGAAGTGCTGTGCAGCAGACAAGCTGCCTTCCCTCGGCAGGGTGTGCCGAGTGAACACGAGTGCTGAGGAGAAACTCCTCAGAACAGGCACTTTCTCAAGGTGAAGGAAAATCCTTGTCAGATCCTGGCAGTGAAAGAAAATGAGAAAGTATGATTAATAGTGTCATTAAAAGTAACAAAATAAACCATGAAAACTAAACAATCTAATGTTGTTCAGGGAGCCTATGAATATGAAGAATCCATTTAATTTATGTATGTTTGAGTGGTTTGCCACATTTCTAAATTCTAAAGGGTATGCAAATGTATTCCCCTTTTGACTGAGCCAAGTTTCCAACGGTGGATCATACAAATATCCCCCATCTCCCTATATATTCCCACTGGTACAAATAACCCGTTCCATGGCTATTTAAGAGCTGTCAGTTCCTTCTCCTTTTTCTGCAGTGTAGGAGTGGTCAAGGATTGGAATAAGGAAAGTGGTGGAGTCAATGTCTCTGGAACAGTTCAAGAGGTGCCTGGATGTGGCACTTGGGGATGTGGTTTGAGTGATTATGGTGGAACTAGGTTGACTGCTGGGCAAGATGACCTCAAAAATCTCTTCCAATCTTGATGATTCGGTGATTCTGTAAATTAAGCTGGGATTTTGTCTCCAGTTTGCACAAGTAAGCAATGCTGATTTCAGACTCTTGAAGCAAATATATATAGTATAAAGGTGACAAAACCTACACAGAAACCTTATTTTCTTTGTTTAAATCAAACCAGCTGTTTCTTCTACTGTTTTATTTTAGAAATAGCAGCACATGTGTTTAAAAGAAAATAAAAATAAAGCCCTTAAGTAATTGGTTTGTTCCCTGATCCAAATAATTGATAAAATCCCCTAAGAATGTGACCTTTTCTTGCTTGAACTTTGAACAAAACCCTCTTTTTATTATTAAATATTCATTTTGTATGGAGGAATCTGCTTGAATTGCAACTTATTGAAAAGATACAGGGAGGGCTCACTGGTACTTCTGCATTACATTGATTCACTAAGTTGGACAAGGTGTCATAAAGGATGCTCAGTATTCTTTTATCGCACAAAAAGTATAAATCTCTGTGAACTTCTTAATTCCAAGACTATTCCAGGGAGCTACGTAACTGTCAGATCAGTGCAACTTTGTTCTGCAACTACAACCAATATTTCCAAATTTCTAGCCAATAAATTATATATCTATAATTATACTCCTGCAAACACACATTCTTCTAGCTCAACTCACATCCATTTTCCCACCCTATCATTCTTATTTTAAATTTCTTTTGATTTACACAAAGTAGGAAGGGACACAAAGTGTTGTTTTATAAGTTACCTCTGTCCAGGAAGAACATTTTCTGGTTTACAGAATGGAGAAAGAGGTATGTCCAGGCAATCAAATCAGCCAAATTAAGATCCTGTTCTTCCCTTAAAATTCATTTCCTGACACACAAATTCCTGCCAGATATTACTCTCAATTACCCAGGCACTGCTGTGGAGGGAATGCTTGACAAAACATTGGCTGTACTATATGATGGATCTTCTGACTCAGAGAAGACAAGACATCCCATCACCTCTCATTTAAACTTCACACATCTTTTCATTTCCTGATTCTAGTAATATCACAGATTTTTCTCACCACTAACTCATAAGTCACTTTTTTCTGCCATTGTGGTGTCATGACCAATCTCACTTTCCGCTACCTAAAACCTGTGTGCATTACTTTCTCTCCCCACCACTCAGTATTTTTCACCTTTATTTTCTGCTGTTTTCTCCACTAATTCCCTGGAATTTATTGCTTCCTTTCAGCATCCTTTCTTCTTACTTCTCAAATGACTGAAGTTACTAGAATTTATATATTTCACAATTCATGACAAAATAGGGAAAAAAACTACCAAAAACAAACCCCAGATTTTAGAAAAGCAATCTCACAGTTATTGAATAAAAAAAGTTTAATTTCTGTGATAGTGGGGTTTTTTATCCCTGAGGCTGATTGCATTTTTGACATCTACATTGTGGCTTATTGAAGATGATCAGGTAATGTTTCACACTAGGTCAGCAGATCAGGTAACAGGAAGCTTCAGGGTTTGACCAGAACAATGAAATCAGACTTTTAGCAACAAAACTGAACACTTTCATATTTTAAAGTAATGTCATAATGAAACTTCTTTTATCAGTTAGGTCTTGATGTAAATTAGCAATGACTAACTGATATGACTTAGAGCATTAAATAAACAACAACAAAAAAACCCCATATCTTGTCCCACCTAAAGGTTTATCTGATTGCCAGAATTAGGTAGATAATCATAAGAAGCATTATTTCCTTGGGGTTTTATTGTTGCTTTTATCTTTTTGCTATAAGCACTTTGGAAGAAAATAGATCTTCTAGCCATATAACCTTGGCTTGTGCTGCATCTCAAAAGATTTGTGGTTACAAAGGCTGGTGTATTTTCAGTCTACAACTATCCTCACACCCCTTAGGTTAACCAGCTACAGCGTCTCTCTCGCGAACCATGTTGTGTGTTCCTCTCTAAATTTTTGAAAGTACAAAATTTTATTGACAAATCCATCTTAAACATGCCTTGCAAAAAGCTGGTAGCAAACTGCTGATAGGGAGGTCAGTTATCCCAGGCATTTTCATGCACCCTGTACTCCTGTAAAGGTCAGTTTCCTCTTGGTTTGAAAACTTAAACATTCCTAGAGGGCACAGTATATAGAATCATAGAATCATGGATGGTTGGAGGGAATATATAAACTGAATGTGAATGAGACAGAACATTGTATTCTGGCACAGAAGATTTATATCATTTTTCTCTTAGTGCAAGCTTAATTGGCTATTTTAAGACCCCAAGATGAAAATTAATAGTTCATGCTTTTCCTTATCAAATCCATCCTATGAGACTTCACAAGATAATTAAGACATACAAGAGGATGTCAGAAAAAAAATAAAGGAATTTATGTCAGGGCTGGCAGGCTTAAAAATTAAGCGTACCTGCTTGACTGTTGTAAGCAATTGTGCTTCCTTGCCCCACTGGTCTGCCTGCTAGCAATATTCTTTGTAAACCAGTGAAGTGCAGAAACACTGTGAATATTTTGTCAGTGTCTCTCTGCCTTTAAAATTCATAAAAGGTTGCTGTAATCATAAATCCTCATAGTATTAATTTTGTTGGGGTATTATTTAAAGAACTGGCTCCTTATACACAACTTGAAAATCAAGCTTTTAATTTAAATCTTGTGAATCAGTCTGTTGTGAAAGGTTGGGTACACAGGCTGTCTCTTGTGGGGTTTTTCACAGCCTGGCTCCAGGACACATCAACTCAACTTTTCCTGAATTGAACAGGAATTTATTTGTGAAACTCCCATGACAGTGAGTTTAGCTACACGAGAATCAACACATATGTGTAACCAGGGCGACCACCAAACCACTGAAATGCAAAGAGTAGATTTATTCCATTGCCTCACTAACAGTGCCAGGCAGCAGAGACACACGGGGACACAGGTTCTGTTAGGTTTAGCTAATCCTAGCAAACAGCTAAAGCAAAAAGCTAAAGCAAAAAGTGGACACAAATGAGCACTACATTTGAATATACAGTCAGGAAAGTGAGCCCCGCAGCAAGCACAGAACCCTGCTCATGACTAGTTAACCACTAACAGATCAATACTCAATCTAGCATATCCCAGTCTAACCTGTCATAATCTCAAACCCTACACAACCCGCACTGGCCACCAAAAAGGACTGCTCTGGTTTAACCCTGGCCAGTAACACATATAGCCACTCACCCACTCCCCCACAGCAGGACTGGGGAGAGAATCAGAAAGGTAAAAGCTAAAATACTCATGGGTTGAGATAAAGACATTTTGATAGAGAAAGTGAAAGCCATGCAGACAGGCAAAGCAAAGCAAGAGCTTAATTCACTGCTTCCCATGGGCAGGCAGCAGTTCTGCCATGTCCAGGACAGCAGGGCCCCATCCTATGGAGCAGTCACCCAGTAAGACAAATGTCATCACTGAAAAGGTTTCTCCCTCCTCCTTCTTCCCTCCACTTTATATATTGACCGTGATGTCGTGTGGTCTGGAACATCCCTTTGGTCGTTTTGGGTCCCAGATGTGTCTTCTCCCAACTTCCCAAGCAGCCCTAACATCCTTGCCAGCATGGCAGCATGAGCAGCATGCTCATGTAAAGGCCTTGGTTCTGTGCAGGCCTATTGGTTTCTCTGGGTCTGCATTGAAGGCACTTGAGACAGCAGTTCATGTTCAGACTCAAGCGTTTATTATTTGTTCTCAGTAAAACAGTCTCACTACTGTGAGTGCGGCAGCTTTTCATTAGCAAAGCACAAAATGGCTAACAATCTCTTGTTACAAGGTGTTTTAAGACTAAACTATCCAATTAAGAAAAGACATCTAGATCATTTTCCCTTTAAACCAAATAACTAATCCCAAAGAGCCTGCAATGCTTTTCTGTCCAATTACAAAACATCACCCAAACCCATGAAGAAGAAGGAAGAAGAAGCATGAAGAAGAAACTCAGGATGACACCGTGTCCTCCATCTTGCTTCCATCCACAACATACTAAAAATCCCAAAAACCTAAATTTCTCACCTAAGTGATACACCTGCACTACTCCCTATAATCTATTTCACACTTTTGCGGATTCTAGTCTACCTTGAAGTCTAGGAAACTTTCTCCATGAATGAGAGTCAAAGTCAGTGCTCCCCTGGGGGTCAGGACACCCCAGAGCAGACAGAGAAATATTCCTGGTGCCCTGGGTTTCCACATCAGGCCTGCTCAGCAGTAACAAAAACATCTCTATGTTATCAGCCTTGTGTTCCACACAAATCCAAAGCACAGCTCCATAGTGGTTGTTGTGAAGAAAGATAGCTCCACCCCAGGTGAAACCAGCACAAACTAGCAGTCCATGAACACCATAAATATGCTGCTTTGGCTTCTGAAACTAAAAGGCTATTAATAGTTCTCCTGAAGCTGTAGTTAATGTTTTGAAACAAATATTTAGTCAGCTTCAGCCTGCTCCCACACAGAATGTATACACCACTAATGCCACATCCTGGTGGTGGGAAGCACTGCACTGGCTGAATGAAAGCAATAGATTCTTTGCCAAACCATCCCAAAGCAAATTAATTCACCAGCCCTCTGCTCAAATTTGCAGAAAGGTGCTGATGCAGTGTTTTCCAGGCAGAGACCTGTCTGCTGATCTTACTTCAGAACTACTGTCTTAATTGTCATGATCTCATTCTTCTGAGTAATACCTGAACTGTCCTGGTTTACCCATCCCAACCAGACCTCCTGTTCAGACAGCAGATCTGGCTCTCCTCTGGGACAGGAGAAATGTATTTCTGAAGTCCTCTTCCCTACAAGTACCTCACATCCCACAGGAGATACAGCACTCAGGACATGCAGAAGCAGCTCCATCATTCCTGATCTGACCTGAGCAGAAGACACGCAACACATGCAGGCACTGAAGGGATTTGTATATTTTCTGACTCCTGAATAAAATATAAATAGAAGAAATTAGTCTGTACATAATACTACTGAGAGAGACAAACTTCTCCCTGCATGTTAGGAGATCTTCCTTCTGTTCTAAACTAAACCACAATGCTTTGTTTTAAACTACTACTAAGTCTCTCTTGATTTCACTAAGATAACATCCCATTTGTATTCAATCAGATGTTCCCAAACCCTGCACTTACCCCTCATCTTTAGTGCCAATGTACAGAGATTTGGCTTTCATACTTAGACTCTTGTAATGGTCCATTTATAGATGGCACAAACAGTTTATCAGCATGACACTGCCTGTTAAAAAAAGTTTGAGTTCTGAACACATGTATGTTTGCCAGAAAATGCCAAATGCCACTTTCAACTGCACAAGATGTCCATACCAGCCACTGGTATAAACCTATCAGGTGCTGGCTAAAGGAAGTCAACAATTCAAACTGTCAGAAAAATATTTTTGAAATCCATAAAATGCAAAATTCACCATCAGACAACAGGCAAATATATAATTGAAGAACACATCCCATTGCCTATAAAGACATTGATGACATTCAAATGAAGGACAGAAATTTGTGTCACTTTTAAGGCAGAGAGCATTATTGTGCTAACAGCCCATTCAATCACACTTGTATTACTACAGCAAGAAACATTAATGTACCGTAAATATAAAAGCTGTTTTGTGAAACTAGTGTTTGACAAGCTATAAGTCTTCTTTTTTGTAGTTCTTTCTTCATTGTTAGGTGAATTACAGAGGTTTGTGTTGAAAGCGAAGGGAGACGACCCATCCTTGTTGATCAGCATCTAACTCCAATTTATTGATCTCACTTACACACTGTTATAGTGGTGTTAATTAAGCTCATGCATATTGCAAAATCCGAGCTCATCATAGGTCACAGCTCAAACACTAACCCCTCCTTTTGTTTTCAATACCTGTGGTTTGTTTATTGAAACCAAGATTTGTGTTCTCACCCTGATATGAATGGCTCTCAAACCTCCATGTCTGTTCCCAAAACAGCCAAGGACGGAATGTTTACTTGTTATTGAAGACAGGCTTGAGAACTTAGCTGTTTACAGAAACAGGCTGTGAGAATTTGCTCCTCACAGCTGCCTTTTACTTTTCCATCAGCTGTATATTATTATGGCATGTCTGAACAAAACTCTATAAGCCATTTCTGAGCAAAATTCTCCAACAGGTTTGGTTGGAAAAAGTGGCATTACCCAGATGATTATATGAGGTTTCCATATGAGGTTTTTAGAGCACTCTCAAATCTCTGTGCAATTGAAACACAACAGCTCTGCCACTATTAAATGAAAGGTAAAGACTTCTAATGCACATTAAATTTGGCTCCCTTCTATACAGATTGGAGGATCCATCCAACAGCACAAAAAAATCAACTAAAAACACCTTCTGTTTGGCCAGCACCACAATTTCTGGTCTTTACCTCTTTTGGTTTACAGTGGTAGGTGAAAGCTGTTAATCTACGGCTTTCCCCAGTGCTATGGGAAATTTGTAAGAGGAGGTTAAAGGAGAATTTCTCAGAATAAATCAGAGTGCTAACTGAGCTTCAGCATGTGCACTATGTAGGTGACTTCTGCAATCCCCTTCTGGGGCTATTTTCTGTAACCAGCAATTGTTTCAGGCTGTTACCTTACAGATTCAGCTTGGTGCTGCCACAAGCTCCTCACATCATCCCATGGTCTTTTAATGCCACAGCTTTTGTAGTGGAAACAAAATCTATTGCATAACATGGTGACAAAAATTTGATGCAGCTGAAACCTTCAAAACCATGAAGAGATCTTGGAATATTGGGTTCAAAAGAATGTTTTCCATCATGGCCATGCTATAGGTGAGGTTTCGCTGCATTGGTGTGTATATAGCTAATAGAAAGAGTGGGAAACACATCCGTTTTAAAATAATAACTTCAAAGCATTGACATACATCTGAAAAAGCTGCTCAATATTTTCTTGGTCAGGAGGAATCAGCCGAATCTTGCCCTGATTCAAAGAAATATAGCAAGACCTAACTTTACAGACTGTATCAAAGCTGATTTCACAGTATTAGCCTGGGCTGTACTTCAGATGCAATGCTGATGTCCCTCTGGGCAGATTATTTATCACTATATATTACAGCTGATTCATGAGTACTGAATGCTAAGGATGCTGCAAAACTAATAATGATCGCTATGACTCCGAGTTTACCATCACTGCTCTGCAAGCATGTAATTCATTTCAGGAAGGTGAGAAAGCCATTAAAAAGTAGCATAATGTGACTCATTCTGTCAGGCAGTATAAACAGTGTAGGTGAATCAGAGTTTGGCAGCATCTCCTCTGGCTTTGGATGTCTCTGAAGAGTAGTTCTCTTCCCCTCCAGAGAGGAAGGTTATCCTGCTCCTGTTCTTTAGTTAACTAGAAGAAAGAATTTGATTACCTATAAGTTGCCTATAAGAGAAAATATCTGTTCTTTTGTTAATGATAGAAAGTTTTGGTTCTTTCAACCAGTATTGTACTATTTCATGGCAAAGAGACCAGAACGGAAGCTGTTTCACTACTGAAAAACCCCACACCTGACCTGTCTGCTAAGGGTTTAGTCACAGGAGCAGCAAAGAGGACTAAATCCTTCATATAATACCAGGAATTAATGATTTATCCAACTTCAGGTGTATGCAAAATTTTTTATGTTTTATTTGCTCTGAAACTGCTATCTATTCAGATTACAATTAAAAGGTAGAAAAGCTGCCTTTGTAAAGCATGCAAAAGTGTTTTATAGATCGCCTGCTAGTGTTTACAAGATCTGCTGATTGTGCTCAACAATCCCAAACTGTTTGAACTTCCCTTCCTTCCCTTTGTCATGCACTGAGAAGCATCCCTCAAAACACTTTTCCCTTCTGGATTGGTCTGAATTTTTGGGCAAATTAGAAAACCATGACTAACCCAACTCTGAACACAGTAACAAATCATAATTTCAGTTTCCTTTAGAGAAAACACTTCGAGCCTGCAAGAAGGCAAAAAAAAAATTGAATATGTGAGTCAAGGGTAATAAATACCTATGTCATCCTGTCTTAAACAATATTTTTCATGTGAACCCTGAAGTCCAGTGTTGTCACAAGGAGTAACAAGGATATATGGAAGGGTGAATCCCTGTAGGAGCCTCTTTTGCATTAAACCTGGACAAAGGCCGATGTTGCCCCATTCCCATGCAGTCTTCTAAATTCTGAGTTCTTAACTCCTTCTAAATTGCTCAAAATCTTGCAAATAGATCACAGAAAAGAAAAAAAATTAGTATCTGCCAGCTTCCATTGTGTCCCATACTCCTTAGCAGCAAATCAGCCCCATTCAGAGATGACAGAAAGATAAATTTCTCTTCTCATTTTAAATAGGCTTTGTCATTTCCTAGGGATTGCAAATACTAGTCAGGCAGAAGAAGAAATGATGGAAGATGATAACATTCTGTCATAAAATGTGTGAAATTAAATTTAAATTAATTTTAGTATATTCATTTCCGTTAAGAAATAATTATTTTCAGCAGTTAAAAAATTCCTCAACATTTCAGACACAATAGTTATTAAATCTTTTCAGAAATTACCAGCAGACTTTTTAAGCTACAATATAAGGGGCCTTTACCTCAGAAAGTATATTCAGTCTGAAATAGAACCTGTAAATGGATTTTTCTTATCATCCTTGAAGAAGTGTAAACTTAATCTAGTTGCTGGTTCTTTATCTCAATTCCTTTTTAATTGACATTCTGCTTAAACTAATGAAAAACCACCCTCTCTAAAGTCACTGTAGTTACTACCTTATTCTGGCCTTGTCAGGAATGACTGACAGAAAGGTGAAGCTTAAGCACTGATAGTTTCAAATCTTCCTATTAATCCAAAGTCACTAAAATCTTAGAACTCTTCAGACTGAACATATAGCTCCTATTCTTTGTAACTAACTTCAAGAGGATTTAAAATGCTAGATAACATGATTCAATAAGATCCTGGTACACTCTTAAAACTCCACTTTAAAAGACTCATTGGCTTGTTAGATATTTTGATTTATTCCAGAAAATGCTTTCAAAGAAGGATCAGAGGAAAGAAAACCACAAAAAATTTCTATTTTTGAAACATAATCTTTCCTACCTTCCTGTAATTCAAGCTGCCAATTTCTCCTGAATAAAGCTGTTAGTCAGAGCCCAGACCCAGGAGATGAAACTCTGACTGAGAGGAACTGAGGCTGAGTCAAGCAAGCCCAACATACAGCAGGTCTCTCTCAATTCCCATAACCTATGGCAAATGTTCTTTTCCTGGAAAGAGATGCAACTTGGTGACACAGGGCATTACAGTGGTCAGGAGCACATCATTCAGTTTATGTACCACATTATTGCTGCACAAGAACATTGGGATGGAGGAATATTTTCCAATGCCACAGGCTGGGGTAGATAGAAGATTGATCCCTTCCAATGGTATCCAAGGGTTTTTTTGGAGGAAATAGTTTTATTTTTCAAAATCTGGGGGCAAAAAGTAAGTAAAAAAAACTTGGTTTAAATTTCTATACTAAGCTTTTAATTTGGGAAAAAAGTACATTTTGTGTTGTAATGTAGCCATTCTTTAATCAACCCTATTCAACTTTAACTCAATATGTTCAACATTATTAATAAATTAAATACTAGTTGAGTAGATTAACTTTTTTTTTTTTTTTTTAAATTCTTAGAGTGTTTCCATGTATTTATGCTTTATATACGAATATTCTCGGTCTCTTTATATACGAATAATACTCGGTCTCTTTCTCCGGGCGACAACAGATAGAACAAGAGGACACAGTCTCAAGCTGCGTCAAGGGAGATGCAAGTTAGAATTAAGAAGGAAGTATTTTACAGAAAGAGTGGTCAGATACTGGAATCATTTACCCAGTGAGGTGGTAGAGGCATCATCCCTCGAAGAGTTCAAAAAAAGACTGGATGTGGCACTTGCTGCCGTGGTCTAGTTGAATTGTTAGAACATGGGTTGGACTTGATGATCTTACAGGTCTCTTCCAGCCTTGAATTTCTGTGATTTTGTGATTCTGCTTTTCAAGCCATTCTGGGTTTTGGGGTTTTTTTTACTGTAATCATTTGAGCTACAGCTATCAATATACTTCTTGGAAAACAGGGCTGTAATTCATTCTTGTCAGAAACAGATGGCTGAGAAAATGAAAGCAAAAACAGCAGTGAAAGACAAGGCCACCTGGGTCCATCAAGCTGATGAGAAAAGCCTGTGAACCTAATGCCAGTGGTACCTGGAGCCAACACAAGCTGGCTTTCAAGCCAAGAGCTAGGAGTCAGTCAGTAATAAAGAGGCAAAAATAATAACAAGAAAAAAAATCCCTAAGAAGTTGTTGGAGAAGCAGTAAATCAGTCCTGGGAATTTTAGGCAGCCCACAAGACCACATGAATTCACTGGGAAATTGGCTGATCAGGGCTTGTTATGGGTTCTATTTCTGCTTACAGATCTGACATGTAGCATGATGCTGAGGGGAATATATGCAGAGCAACCCACAGAGAGCTGAGTCCCTGTGCTGCTCTTAGCAAAACTCACAAGGATGCCCGTATTTCACATGCAAACAATAGCTCTGTGAGACTTAAAGATACAGTAAGGTATCTTTTGAAAGATGTGGAGGTTCAATCATAAAGCACAACATTAATTATGGTGAAACAAATGCCTTGTTCAAACAGCGGTGCTAGTCACGGGTTGCAGTAGCAGTTATCTTCAACCACAGCCACTTTGAGCTTTTGGGTTTTATTTAAAAAGCTTAATTGGAATTTTTATTACTCCCAATTAAGCTTTTTAATTAAAAAGAAAGTTAAAAGAGGCTGGAGGCAAGTATTGCTGAAACTCATATCTGCATAGACTCTGAAGGGGAAAAAAGGAGTTTTGTAAAATTGCAACTGTCAGCCAGCTGCAGCTTTCAGTCTCAGCTTACTGCTGATCCCATTTACCTTGCCAGTGGCATGCTGCAAATGCAGATACACACGTCTGCTTGCAAAAACAGGCTTTCAGCTTTAAATAGCACTATAAGACTATATATCTTGTTTTGTTCCTGCAAAGGACACATTGCATGAGTGAAAAATACTACCTACTCCTCCATTTCCACTTTTTTTTATTCCATTAGCTATTTGACTCTGGTAGATATTTTCCTTTTCTGAGACCAGGGTAGATTCATCACCAAATGAATTTAATGACATTCCAGTAGACATGGGACTACCCTCAAACTTCTCTCCAGACATCTACACATACAGACAGGACTGAGAACATGTTCATAAAACAAGGGCCTGCCTGACCCTTCCCTCTAGAATCAAACCAGTATTTTAGACCCCAAATTTTCCTTCAAACTCAGTTTTGCCATGTGGCCTTTAACATTTTATATGGTTTAAAGAAGTAGTGAAAACTATTATGGAGACATCTGCAATATTCAGCTGTCAAAGCAGAGACTGAGAAACATTCTCATCCCAATTAAAAATAATTTAGATAATTAATATCTTGGACCAAATATATAACAAAAATTAGTATCATTCATTCTTGTACATTAAACTCTCCAGGTCTTCATATTTAGTTCTATTTCAGGTTTGTTCAGAGAGTAAGGTAGTATTCCATCATGCTGGATATAGCCCTTGGAATTCACTCTATTGTTGCCAGAGAATATCTGATAAAAATATTTTCTAAATATAGCCAGTGACATTTATTTTTACTTTAATATATATATTATTTAAGTGTGACAATTAAACAGTAGGTTGTCAGTGAACTAATTCCTAAAGTTTAAGTTTAGATATGTTTTTTCCTAGATATAAATCTTGACAGAGCTGGTTCTTACCCCATATTTTCTTTAAGTAAAAATCTTACTGTAAATTACTCTTACAGAATAGATGTGTTTTACATAGGGTTTAGAGGACAAAGTCATAGAAGGGAATGCAGAATAGTGTTGTATGCTTTTTTTTTTTTTTTAACACAGTTGAAGAATGAAAAGTGAAGAGATTACCCAACCCACAAGCTGAAACGTTTCTCTCAAGAGGCATTTAATTGCATGGGAAATTAGGGATTCAAGAAAGATTGATTTCCTCTTCTTTATTGTAGCTTTGAGCAAAAACTACAGGGTGAAGTGTGTAGGTAAACATGAACTCTTTTTCTTAGAATAACACAAAACAAAGATTGAGGGATATTCACTGACTTGATATATCCAGACAGTTTTGATATTTTTAATAGAAATTATAAATCATGCTGGATAACTCTTGAAACAGATAATAGAAACATCTAAGTACATCAGTCTAGGAACTTGGATGTTTTCTGCATTCTTTATCTTTCTATCTCTTTAATAGTTAATTCAGAATATTTGTGTTTGTCTGTACAAGACCATTACCAAACAGCTTACTAAGGGAATACCCTTCACAGTATTAGTAGTCTGAGGACCAGAGATTAAATTATAATGCGCAGTTTTAAAAATATGAGGAAAAATCTTATTCACTGTAGAGCCCAAAGATTAACACTATATAATGCAGATCTAAAAAGTACTGAAATTTACTATTTTTTTTCTTTTTTTCTTTGACTTGTTTAGCCCAAATGTCTCTGGACTGTCAACACAAAGGGTTTCTTCTAGCCAGTGAACAGCCGTGTTAGAAAAGGCACAACCTGTACATCCCACACTATGAATTACAGATGAGGCGAATTTTGCAGGATTCTTCCCCCAAGGTCCCCGTGGAAGCCACCAACTCCAGGCATGGCTCTCCTCTCTCTGTTGCTCAAACACATAATGCCCAAAGGAAAGAAAAGGGGGATGCTTTGGCCCCATCTCCCAAGCATAAATTAATATAGAGTATGTGTAGAATGAGAGGAAAAGAGCTCTGCTGCTGATGTGCACCAGGGGAAGTCACCTAAACTGTGTTTGACCCAGGAGCTGTACAGCTGTAATACTGATTATGAGCAGGAGACACTATGATATTGCAATTTGCATTAAATGATCTAACTGTGCTTCCAAACTATGTAAAAATGTCAGTCATTTCATAAATTCTAATCTTTTAAAAAAAGAGGTTAACACATAGCATTGTTTCTCCATTATTCACAGCTTCATTAAAAAGATTTAAAAAAAAACCAACCTGCTGGCAATATTGCAAATACATTTACTCAGATTCACTGTTGAGGCCTGCAACATTTTTTCACATTTATGAATATATATTTATGTATTTTCTAATTAATGTGTCTTAGATATAAACTGCTAAATGTAAATATTAATTATTAAATAATTTTTAGCAAGGATTAGAATGGGTGTTTCCACATATAGATGAGGTTATGGTGGGGTTTGGGCTTTTTTTTGCAAAATGTTACTATTAATTATCCAGAATCTGCTGTGGTCATACTGATAAAATGGGGACAAAGGTTTCAAGGCCAATTTCATTTGTTTTAAATGGATTGTGTCATTCAATATATACTAGAAAATATCTTTAGCAAGTGAGAAAGCAAGGCAAATAAATCAGGTATAAATCTAAATTACTGGCTTTATTGTAAGAATTACTTTACATTTTCTGAGAGACTTGGTAAATTTTCTTCTTTAAGTTAACTCTCCAGCATGGTGTTACATCTGCTGTGGGAGCACTACCAGCACAGCTCCAGCACCACTCAGGAGTGGCTGGAAGGGTCTCATTCTCCAGCCAAAGGAGCTTGGCTCTGATCTGTATGACCTGGGATAACATTCAGGATGCATCATCAATACAGTGGGGAAGTGAGGAGGGAAAAAAAAAAAAAAAAAAAAAAAAAAAAAAAAAAAAAAAAAACCAAAAAAAACCCACACCAAAACCGTCTTATTTAAATGAGGCTACATTACATTTTTGCTTTCTTCTGACTAGGCTGGCTATAAATCTCTGCCCTACTTAATCTTTCCATCAGTCAATCTCAGTCAGGGAAGTCAGGGCACTTAAGAGCTGCTTGGTTCCGAGCAATTACCTGAACAAAAGACTGCCTGGGACTGGACTATTGGCTCATCTTTATTCTGCAGCACTTTCAGATCATGAAAGGAGACACCTGGAAAGTACAAGGGAGGAGGGTGCAAGAAACGGGACAAATTGAAAGAGAAAAAATATGCTGTAAATATACACCATAAGAAAAACTGGCAGAGATGTATATGTGTTGTCAGACCAAAGAAAAGATTCAGGTGAGAATATCGTAGCTATAGGAAAAAAAAATAATAAAAAAAAAAGCTTCTCTGCTTCTGTACTACATTTTTGCTAAAAATAAGAAGACAGTGAACATTTCAACCACAAATAACCAAAGACTCCTTTGGGCTATCTGAAATCCAGAATTAACTGCTATTACAAATCATGTAATCTTACATAGCTCTCCTGATACTCTGATGCTCTCACATAGCTCTCCTGATCAACAAGCTGTTTTATTAAACTGCAGAAATATTTTCCCCCTCCACCACCTCGAAAAGCCTCTGACTCCCCCTGATGTGATGTGGAAAATATTCTAAGATAAACTCAGAAAATTTTGTGTGATAAGAAAATTCACTCTAGCTGAAACTGAGCCCTGAGACAAACTGCATTTATACATACTGAGTTTAGTGCTCCACTAAGGAAAATTCCAGTGGGAAATTACCTTGTTTTAAATGTTTTTGTAAGGACTTCAATGACAATGATTTTACCAATATTCTCAATCAGAGACTTTTTAAAGTAGAAACTTTTCCACTCCATTATGTGACTGTAGACAATTTCATTTAGCAATAAACTTAAGGAAGTATTTTATGTAAAGATTCATAAAATTTACCATTAGATCACCTAATCTAAATATTTAGATAACCCATAGATGCTCTTCCAATTATGTTCTTCTGCAAATCTAGTGGGAAAAGGCTGCTGAGGTGTTCCAATCTCAGATTATATCCAGACAGGAATGCTTGGCTCCTCCCCCTGGGTGGAGCACCTCCCAATGGGATGGCGTCATTTTATCAGTCATGCAGTGACACTCAATGGCCCATTAACAGAAGATATGACCCATTTTCCAGAGGGAGGATTGGTTGTGGAAGAGATAAAGAAAACACCCCACCTGGTTTTAACAGGTGGCCCAATTAACAGAAGAAATTGCCCCACCTCTAACAGAGGGCAATAGAATACTCACCCCCAGCCACATCTTGCACTTGCAGTCTAAGACAAGGTAGCACGTGGTCTGTCCAGAAGGAGATTTGCAAAGGGTACATCACACAAATGTGACTTACCAGCTTTTTGGACCCATCCATGTAACACCTTTGCTAAAGTTGACCTTGTATGAAAAATCAGGAGCTTTTTCTTCTACTTCTACAGATCTTCAGGCTGGCTTTCTCTTCTGGGGACCCTTATATGAGGCCAATCCCCACCTCTCTTCGTCTTGTAACTCTTGGATGATGCCACCTAAAAAGATTTTAACTCTACAGCAGTCCAAATGTCCAAAAAACAATTGGGTTCCACAAAAGTGAGGCAATATGCAGGATTGGAGGTTATCAGCCCAGTGAGAGAAATAAAACTTCTGGGCAGCTGGCGTGTCTATCAAAGCAGCAGCAGTGTCACTTGTGCTCTCCTGGCACTTATGACAGATTTCTCTTGCTTACACATAGAGCATTGCACAACGTGCAAAGAGGTCAAAATTCTTTAAGATAAACAAACCCAGACTCCTAGTAATAGTAAAAAGAATTTGCTATAAACCTATAACAAATACCAGCCAAACGAAAAGGAAGAGCAAGAGTGGTGACCCACAGCCCTTCTCATAGTATATTGTGGTATAAAGTGTATTTCTGTATTTAAAATCTTTCATAATTTTGTCCATCTTTGGGGCCTGGACATTGTGTTAGTGGTCCCACACAGCTTTGAAAACTTGGGGCAGAGTGGAGGCTGCACAGCGCTGTCATGTTGTTTTGAAATTATGTCTGTCTATAAAATGAATAAACACTTGCTGAAAGCTGAAAAGACTTCTGCTGGCTGTGAAGTTACTTCAATGCTCTTCTTAAAGGCTCCTTAATTGAGGAGACCACAAATAGATCATATTTCTCAGCTGACATGTATGCCCATCAGCATGGAGGGTGTTTAGTTATCTCTTTATACTATTATGGCACTTTCTAATGCAATTTAAGGGTCCTCTTTTCACAACAATATGCACATTATGCACTCTTCCTGACTTCCTTTTAATTTTTCACAAAAATTAAACTGTGAAATGTTTATACAGATCCACTGATACTTTGAATACCTTGGGTTTGCATTTCAAACCCCCTGATTTACTAAAAAAAGTGGCACAAAGCAAGAAGTAGGAAAATCATTCTTCTTGTTATATCAGGTGAATATCACCAGAGGCAGGGCAGACTACTGCAGCACCTTAATCACAGCAAAACAAAAAGGGGCCTGTATTCTCAATAACAGAAGGAATAGCCAGTATAGGCATGTGATGAGCTTTGTTCAGTGCTGTGAACAATTTAGAGTATTCAGGATCTGTAGGATTCTAGTACAGGCTGAGATTGTAAAGGAAGGAGAACCTTCAAAACCACTTTCTCTTTATTCAGTCTGTAAAATCTAAGAGATGATGATTTCCTGTGAATTGTAAGCATAACCCTCCACCCCCACCCAAGCCCACAGAAATACAGATCTGTACCAGCTGGGGCATATTGCAGGGCAAAAATATGTCTGTCAGGAAATCTGTGCTGGATTCACCCCTGCTGGAACAGAGGGTTGCAAATAATTTGAATAATTGCTACAGAGAGCAGATGGCAGAAATACTCCACTAGAAGAGTTTCAAATATAGCTTAATTCAGCAGGGGGAATGAGAAATATAGACAAAATTTCAAAGAAATCTGGCACAGAAATTAAAATAAAAATAAAATTAAAATTAAAATTAAAATTAAAATTAAAATTAAAATTAAAATTAAAATTAAAATTAAAATTACAACAATACAATTATAATAATAAAATAATAGGGGAAATTATGCCAAAATTGCTATTTGAGGCTATTGCAATCTAATGGATGCACTCCAATGATGCAAAGAAGACAAAAGCAGTCTTCTTTGCCTTACCACCATCTCTGAGAGTACCACAATACCTAGATGCCATCAGTTTGGTGCCACATTGTGCTGTTTCTGGCTTTTGCCAGAGCACTGAATCAAATGGATCTCCTGAATTTCCCATCTCTTTTCTGCCGTCCCACAATATTTTTGGATGCTTGGGTGCCACTCAAGGATGAGAAATGCTCCACTCCTTGAAATGCAGTAACCTCCTCATCCAGAGCCATGCCCCAGGGCACAGACCAGTGAAACTCAGGGTTGAACTAAGTTGCTCATCTTTACACCCCTCTTTTTCCAATGGCAAAACTGCAAGGAGGTGTGCCCTGCAATGCCTGGGATCCCAAGACAGATCACAAGAGCAGAAATGGGTCACAGAATCAGTGCTACAGTATAATAAATCACCAAAGATGCAGTTCTCCTGTGGAACTTTGCTGTTGTAAAATCAGGGAGATTGAGTGAACCTTGCTGAATGCCCTTCCTCAATGCTGCCAAGAGCGTTCATCATATTTGTCAGATTAATAAATTGTAGTGAGAGAGCAGAAGAACACACATTTGAGAAGGACACCATAAATACATTTTGATACAGGTGATAAAAACACACTGCAGGATGAAGTGTTACTTGGTTAAATTCTTTATAGACTACTGATGATTAATTTGAACTTCTTTCCACTACTTTAAAAGCAAACATGAAAAAGAGATACATAGTTTAGTCGATTCATTAATCACCTCATATGATCTTGGAAAAAAAGCACAAATCAAATGCACATGAGGCAAAGGAAATTGGCACTGGCTAAAGTATGTGACTTTGCAGAAGTAAAAGTTAACAAACAAAGCTTTGTACAAATAAAAGGAAAGACGTGAAATTATGCAAACACCATGTACTTTGCCTCAAAATCTAGGATTCACCATCCTAAGTATAGTCTAATGTAAAGCTCTGTTTGAGATAACTCAATACAATTTACATTGTAGCCTGTGTTAGATACTTTAAAGTCAATAATGGGACCATACATTTGGAGAAAATTAAAAATTAATAAATCAAAAATAAAAATCACTAAATCAGAAATGTTAGCAATGATGTCAGAAAGCATTTGAACCTTCTACTTATTTATATCTGCAAAATTTAAGTCAAACTCCCAGCTTTTCATCCAGACATGCAAATCACAACACTTATAGTAGCAAATCTGCCTTATTTGCATTTGTTTTCTCTTTGGAAATAATAATCTTGTGAACTTTGCATTTTTGTACAGAAATGGCATTGCACAAGTCACATTTTAGAGAATTCACACCAACCGGAGCCATGTTTCATACAGCTGCTGCTTGCCTTATTAGGGTTTCTAAAATCTACAGACAAAAAGCCAGAAGAAAACAACACAGGCTAAAAAAAAAATCCTAGGTTTTTCTATATTTCCTTAAGCACTGAGGAAGGCTTAAAGAAGATCAAGCACTTCAAATATTGCAATCTGTTTCACATTTCTAATCAAATCAAACAAGACCAGAATAAAATTACATGAAGAATACTGAAGTCTATAGCAACGATTGCTAGATTTCAGTGAGTGGTCTGCTTCAGCTTCTCGAGATTTTCTTTTGGAAATGTCGCTATTAGCTGCAAAAGTAGCTTAATTGGGAAAAGTAATTTTCTGTAACGAAAAAATTGGTGGTGTTTAAAGCTGAAGATACTCATATTTTACAAAGAAAGTGCGTTGCAGAATGTTCTAAATGCCCTGAAACGGAAGTATAAGCCCCAAGTCAATGGTGAAGGGGACATCCGAATATTAAATACAATGGTACTAAGGCTGGAAAATGTGGAAAATGTTCATGTTTGTAGCTGGACTGATTTGGCAGCAAAGAGCCAGACCCAGGCAGAAGGTTACCAGGAGGGAAAAAACCCGAGAGAGAAAGAAGCTGTGGTCTGGCTGGTATAGGCGTTTCACAGCTTTATACAGGCGATTCTGTGCGTAGGACAAACAAAAGCAGAAAAGATGACGAATGGCACAAGGCAGGAAAGCAGGCGCCCCCACGAACGCCCCTTGCCGACCCAGCCGAGCGGCAGCACGGGCGGCACCGGCACTACCGGGCAGCGGCGGTGCCGGCGCGGCGGACGGACGGACGGACGGACGGACGGACGGACGGACGGACCGAGGGACGGCGCGGCTGAGGCGGGCGCGCACCGCCCCCTGCGGGACAGCCCCGGCACCGCCGCCTCCTCCGGAGCGCGCCCGCGGCTTCTCTGAGCCGGCCCTGCCAGCCGGGGAGCCCCGGGCACGGAGCTGCCTGCGGCCCAGCCGTGCGGAGAGGGACCGGGCGCCATGCTTGGGGAGAAGCACCCGCAGCCAGACGGGCTCACAGCCCACAAAGCCGACGGGGTCCTGGGCTGCACCCACACACCCACAGTGGCCAGCAGGTCCAGAGAGGGGACTCTGATCCTCTGCCCTGCCCTTCTGGATCCCAGCTGGAGTGCTGTGCGCAGTGCTGGTGCAGCTCTTATGCCTCCAACGTAAGAAGGACGTAAAACTGCAGAAGCAAGTCCCGAGGTGGGCCACGAAGTTGGTGAGAGGGCCGGAGCACCTCACCTATGAAAAAAGGCTGAGAAAGTTCAGCCTGTTCAGCCTGGAGAGGGGAAGGTTGTGTGGAGATCACGTAGGTTGTGGAGACCACGTAGCAAATTTCCAGTATCTGAAAAGGGCCTACAGAGAAGCTGGAGAGGGAATTTTTGTCAGGAACTGTAGTGATAAAACAAGGAGTAATGGGTACAAACTGAAATAGAAAAAAATCTAGGCTAGATATTGGGAAGAATTTCTTTGCTGTGAGGGTGGTGAGATACTGGAAACAAGCTCCCCAGGGAAGTTGTGGATGCCCCGGCTCTGGAAGTGTTTAAAGCCAGGTTGGCTGGGGCCTTGAGCAACCTGATCTAGTGCCAAGTGTCCCTACCCTTGGTAGGGCGGGTTGGGACTAGAAAATCTTCAAAGTCCCTTCCAATCCTCATGATTCTGTGATGAAACTGTACCTGCACTGCTGAGCAGAGGCAGGACTGTTACCTCCCAGCAGAACAAGCCACACAAGGTAAATGTTCACATTCAATCAATCTCCCTGTCTGTGATGTTGGCAGTGCTAGGCACATAAACCACTTTAGAAATTAACATTCTCCCTTTCGTTTAATGTCTGTGACAGGGGAGAGAGGAAGAAGAGATATTTTTAATTAAAGATGGATACAGGAAATGCAGGATTTAGAGGAAATACTGTATTAGTTGGCTTTCAAAGAGTCTAATTCCCCAGGGTGATTTAACTAACTCTGCCGACCAGCTGCATGCCAGATGAAGACACCAGATATCTTTAAAGTGCTTCTTTAAGACAGGGGAAGGAGAATCAAGAAATGCAAAAATGCATACTATATGCTATGCCATGTGGATTCTTGGCCATCCTGATCACCAAGGTAAAGCTTTCACCAGTCCATATCACTATCCTGCTATATCCACAGTTTGGATATAATGACTGTGTGAGATTTTTCCTAGTTGAGGCTTTATAAGTGTCAAGGGCACAAATGAATGCCGCAGAAAGAAATTCCAACAGTTTGATGCCAGACATAGTTTGAAAGGTGCTTCTTTCATGCTGGAATAAAAACAGCAGCAGTGTCTGTGCTACTAAGAAAAACCATCTGCACACATTCTCCAGAGAACTGGTCCTTTCAGCTAACTGTTACTAACTACTGGAAACAGAAGGAATTTTTATGCAATCAATCTGTTCAAACAAACTTCAAGTAGTAGATAAGAGACAGAGTGTCAGCTGAGCTACAACAAGCAGTGTTCAGCACAGAAATGCCCCACTTTCCTAGGAAGAACAGCACTGGAGTGTGCAAGAAGGCAAGAGGTTCTGCCTGGAGGCAGAGCTGTCTGATGTGCTCTGTTTACAGAACACCTCACAGGGCTGGGTCCTGTTCTTGACCCTTCTTGAAGTACCTCACATTCACCATCATCATCAATTTGAAAAAACCCAAACCCTCTAGCAGAAGTGGACTGAGATGCTATGAACTGCACTGGAGCACTTGTACAGTGCTGACACAAAAAGGCAAACGCAAATCTGGGACATGTGGATGTGGTCCATCAGACATAGAGGTGACAATTCAGGAAATTAGGTTCAGCAGAAATCAACAAGACTGATGAAGAGTGTATATGAGGAGAGAATATAGAGCAATAGGATTGACTTAGTTTCAAACAGAGGAGAGGGATAATGAGATTATGGAAAATACTGTCATAAACACATCAGTGATTAATTGTTTTCTGTGTATCACCTATACAAGAAAGCAGCAATGTTGGCAAAGAAGATTTCTGTAAGGCATAGGAAAAATCTGTTTATAAGGAGAGTTAAGTGCTGAAGCAGCTGAGAAAGTTAAGAAATCCTTGTGTTCAGAGATTTTAAAGAAAAAATGCAGCAGTATTTGGACTCCTTCCACTTGGACTTCTTACAGTGTCAATTCAGGAGATGCAGTGATATTCCGGATTTCTCTTGATTCTCTCTCATCAATATCTCTTTAGTCATGGACAGATTAAAAAGCCATGACCATATTGCAACTATAATATGACACATACAAATGTATGAATATGAATACAGAAGGATAACACATGCACATTATTTCTTTTTCACATTTCATGAAGCCAAAGATATTTCCACAACTTCCAGTTTGACTTCCAGTTAATTTTTAACACTGACAGAACAACCAACCTGGAATCAAAACAAATATTAAAGAAAAACAACACTAAATGCTCAATTGTCTTTTTTTTTAATAGATAGGCATACATGAAACAATTACATATTTACTGTTCAGTAAGTGTAGTATTTTTACATCTGTATGTTTCAAACCTGAGTAACACAATAATGTGCTTTTATAAATTCTCAAAAACATCCAGAGAACGAGACATATACAATGTAATACAATCATATTGCTTGAAATAGACTACTTTATAGAACATAAAAGATTTATCACATAATGAAACACTAGGAGCCAGTGAAGGCACCAAAAATAGGAACCTAAGTTCACATCAGTATTCATTCTGAATTGTGTACAGCAGCTCACAGATGTCTTCTGCATTACAGGCCTGAAGTTTCATATCACTACAGAAAACAGATGTGCCACATGTTTAAATAATGAAATCCAGAGCTTTGTGCTATTTGGAAATCTCAGACATTGGGCTTCAGCATATTGAAAAGATACTAGAAATTATCTGGATATGAAGAGAATCACAGAACATTTGGGATTGGAAGGGACCTGGAGAAGTCCAACCAACCCTCCTGCTAAAGCAGGTTCATGTGGAGCAGGTTGCACAGGATCACACATCAAAGTGGGGTGTGAATGTCTCCAGTCAAGGAGATTCCACAGGCTCCTGGGCAATCTGTTCCAGTGCTCTGCCATCATCAAAGAAAAGTTTTCCCTCATATTCAGATGAAACATCCTGTGTTTCAGTTTGTGCCTGTTGTCCCTTGTCTCGTCACTGGGCACCACTGAGAAGGCTCTTGGCCCATCACCTTGACACCTGCCCTGAAGATATTTGTATGCATCAGTGAGAACTCCTCTGGGTTGTCTCTTCTTGAAGCTGAACCGACTTTGGCCTTTCCACATAAGAGACACACTCCAGTCACCATTATTTTTGTTGTCTTCCACCAGCCCTACTCCACTAGTTCCTTTTTCCTCTTGAGCTGGGGAGCCTAGAATTGGACTCAGCACTCCAGGTGAGGCCTCACCAGGGCTGAGCAGAGGGGCAGGATCACCTCCCTCAGCCTGCTGGAAATGCTCTTCCTAATGTACCCCAGCAGGATACCACTGGCCTTCTTGGCCACAATGACACGCTGCTGGCTCATGGACAGCTTGTTGTCCACCAGGACCCCCAGCTCTTCCCCACAGAGCTGCTTTCCTGCCTGTCAGCCCCCAGCCTGTACTGGCGCACGGGGTTATTCTTCCCCAGGTACAGGATCCCTCATTTTCCTTTGTTGAACTCCACTATGTTGCACTCCACCCAACTCTCCAGCCTGTCCATGTCTCACAAAATGGCAGCACAGCACTCTGGCTATCAGCCACTCTCCCAGTTTTGTAGCACCAGTGAACTTTCTGAGGTACACTCTGTCCCTTCCTCCAGGCTGAACATGACTGGATCCAGTCCTGATCCCTGGAGAACACCACTAGCTACAGGTCCCAATGGACTCTAGAGCACTGACCACCATCCCCTGAGCTGTGCCATTCAGCAGTTCTCAATTCACATCACCTCCACTCATGCAGCCCACACTGCCTGAGCTTACCTACAAGGATGGATAAGATGTATAAGGTTATAGAAGCACCACAATGACAGATCCACTTCATTCCTGCACTCACACAAGCAGTTGGTTGAGATGCCTAAAATTTCCTGTGTGTTTGTTTCCTGGACCTGACCAATAGTATGGGGCATTCAGACATCTTGCCAGGCAATTGCTTTCCCTTCAGGAGCATCACAGCCTCTTCTTCTGAATATACAGAACTGGATATTCAGAGAATGGAAGATACATTTCCAATTTGTAAATTGATTATTTAGGGTCTGGTGTGGTGATGCATACTTGAATGCCTTGAGAGACACCAGAGTGTCTGACAAATCCCTGAAAAGCTGGTATGTATTTCCCAACACTGTGAGACCCATTTCCTTCTAGAGGCTGCTGGATATTCTCGATAGCTCAGACACCACTGGATGTTCAAGCATGAGCAAATCAATCAAGCCCAAGGACAATTAATTTGGATTTCAGCCCTTTCAGCATATCCACCAGCCTCAAATGTTCAAACCATAAGAGAAAATGCCAAAAGAAATAGTTCTGTACCTCCTTAAATCTTCTGATGGAGTGGGAAGAGGCATGAAAAGGGGTCAGGGGTGGTGGAAGCAAGTTGGCATTTCTTGGCTCCAAGAACAGACAGCACAGAATCTCTTAATTTGGGTAGAAATACACAGTCTGAATGGCAAAACACAACATAACATGGCCCTCGTCCTGTGAAGCCTCTTGAGAATAATAATGTGATCACTTTTTTCTTATTATTATAAATAGATTGTTACAGAGCCCTGACTTCTCTAACCTCCATAGAAGTATTAGAAGTATTACTCCACCAGCACAATAATAACACACTGGTAAATTATATTAATTCTACAAATAGTGTGAGAAATTGTGGATAACCAAAAAGGTTAATCCCTGTTTAATCTTCAGTTGCTGTGCTAGTGTGGTATAAATCTGATGGTAAATGGGGTGGCAGGAGAGCAGAATAAAGTGCTGCATGTAAAATGCAGTCATCTGAAAGTTTGCCTCTTACTCTGCTTTAGCACCATATTCTCTCACAAAAGGCTAGTGAATTAAAAATAATTGGAAAATAAGCACTAAAAAGAATAGCATTTTTCTGCCCTTTCTGGTATGCTGACTCCGCATGCAAGAGCATAGGGAAAGATTGAAATACTGCAGCTGAACTGCACAAATCATTTGTTTTCAGTACAAGAAAAAGGTTCCTCAAGGGGTGGCTAAAATACTCAAAGGACATATTTTGTATACATCCAAACAACCCTTAGATTACTCTGTCCCTAGCATTGCAACACCAGGGAAAGCAGGTACTGAAAACAAGTATTTATTCTCTGCATGGTATTTTTTGTCTCTCCCTGCTGCTGATTTTATTCTTATGACACCAGACACTGCATAATTTGACATTTCAAACGTATGGCACCATCACAATGATACATGAGGAAACATTTACAGAGCCTGGCACAAGAAGCAAAATTAATACTGAAAAGCAAATGACTTGCTTAGATTGGCTGCCATTTCTCAGTTTGCAGGGTAAATATTCAATTTAATGGTTAAGCTTGAGAACAAAAATAATTGATAGCTTTCAAGCAATGACTGTAGATATTTACCACATACCTGTTTAACTACCTGTTTTTTGCCAGCACCAATGTTATCTTGCTGCAGGCATGTCTGGCTATATGACCAAATTGTCTAAAAATACACTGTGAATTCATTCTGTTCTTTACGTAAAGAAATTATCTCCAAGATTTCGAGGAGAAAATGTTGCATAAACACAATTGAAGAAATAGCCCATGGAGGTCATTCAAGGGAAAATTTAAAAAAAAAAAAAAAAAAAAAAAAAAGAGGAAAATTAATGAAGTATTGCTCTCTGCCCAAAGTATTTGTTCTTCTTTAGCACAATTTTGAAAACAATTTGTGAAAAGTTAATCAAGAAATACACTGAATGTTTCCACTGGGCTGCCTTGTCCCTCCACCCTCCCCACTCCCTTGGGCAGCATTCATTCAAGACACATCCTCACACTTGGTTTGCCTTAAGCTCAGTCATCTTAAAAGAGTTTTTCTGAAGGTCAAAAAGAAACAAAAAGCATGTATCAACATTAAGGCAAGAGGAGTAATATGAGTGTGAGTGCCAAGAAAGAATCAAAGAGAAACCAATCATGTCCTGGGTAGCAGGAGGAGGACAGAAAATAAAAAAGCTTCAGTCTCCAAATTCCAACACTCCGAAAAATCATTTCTCATAATATAAATCAGCAGAATAGATTATGCAAAAGTTGTAAAAGCACCAGTAATATGTGCAATGATCTCATCACAGCTAATATTAGTGTATAGAATGCTTTGGTGTGCATTTTCAAGGAGGTAGCTAAAATGCACAGCTGCATTGCCAAGGATTAAGACCAAAACAGAGCTTTCCAGATCAGTGTTTTACAGGGATGAGAAAGAAGCTAGACTCCTATAGCCTTGAGCACTGCTGGATTAACTTTCTGCAGGTGATTATAGGTTTGTAATCTCCACAGAGTGGGGCTGACTCAGCACCTCACAACACATACAATGCCTTATTACAATCTCAGCTAGGACTTTGAGATGTTTAGGAGTTTATCAGCCAAGATCTTCCTAATGTAAGATTGAATCTCCACATAACTCCAGCCTTCTGGATCTAAAATTCCATTTGGTCAAGGGTTTTAGTCTATACAGTTGGTTTTAATAAGCTTTTGGTTGAGAAGCTTTTGTTCATGAGTGATGCTGAATGCAGATTTGTGAAGGAGAACAAGGACTGAATACTCTGTTGCTATTTGTTTCATACTCAGTCCCAAATTAACAAAACCCTGATGTCATTTCTGGGCTAGTTCTAATTTATATTACCCTCCATGATATTTAGTTTTTCCTTAGCTAAAAAGACAAACACTGGTATAAACAATTTTTGTCATTCCCTAAACACTCAGATCTGCCATGAAAAATCAAGCTGGGTTTTGAAATTTTAATGATAAAGAAAACAATCTTTCCTTTAATTCAGATCTTTTAATGTCTTTTATTAAGTTCTGCAAGGTTTTCATCTTAATATTTTTAGTAACTGCTAAAGAGCTTATTAACTGACCAATTCATTGTGCAATCACAATAATATAATTTATTTCTGAAGTGGAACCTAGAAGCACAGTAAATCGCAGCCACAGATTCCTGTTAAGTCCTGACCCTGAAAATGAAACCACATGGAGAAAAACTGGTTTTAGATAAACAAGAAAAAAGATAAATTCAGCTGTTCAGAGAGGAACAAAGCTACTTCACCTGGTCCTGTGTTAAAGGGCCTTTTGTGAAGACTCTACAGAGAGCATTTTTCTTCCTGTAAAAGGAATGATCAATAAATATCAATTTTCTTTAAGAAAAATTCTCTGTCTATAAGCAATTTCTCACCAAGTTGACAACCCCTTTTTCTTAGAGTCCCAAAGCAGAGCTATTAGACTGCATTTTAGTGAGAACTGTGTCCTTCAGGAGCACTTTCAAAGTCAAGTGATGTCTCACCTATAGATTGCATCTAGGACTGGCATTGAAGGGATTTAAATTGGTAATAAAGGCCATCTAACTTATATGGCCAGTTAGATCCTGCAGCTTAGATGGCTCCCATGAGCTCCTACCCCAGGCCTTTACTGGGGTGATACATCAAGACCTTATCTGCTCTCTTCTTAACTCAGATGACTTCCACATCAGCTTGTCAGCAGGTAAGATTCCAGCTCCGAGCTCGAGACTGACATGTCTTTAGAGATAATCAAGATGAGCAGATGAATAAATGTAATATATATATATGCTTATTTTTGGCAGGTTGACAGTATTTGGCACTGAAAAACAGAAGTGCCGTGGGAGGGAAAAATAAGGCCTGATTCCCTTTGCTTTTAAAACCCTATGCTGTCCTGTGGGACCTCATCGGGGGCTACAATTCATTAGAATAAAAAGACCATCCCAGATAAATAAGATTAATAAGTAATAATGCCAGTTATGCAACTATGTGGGCCAAGCAGTGAGACTGAAAAAATTACACTGAGTTCCACATTATTGTAGAAGAAAATACTTTATAAATGCTGTCACTGGATGTGTGACACAGTCCACACTGCAGTCCTGTCCAGAGACTAGCATCACAGTGCCAGTCACAGTGCCCAACAGCAAAGTCAATCACAGACACACACCACTAAGAGCTGTGTTGGAGAGTGCTGGAAGTACAGAGAAAGAGATTGAAAAAGGAATCTTCGCAACACAGTGAGAGGGGAAGATTGGGAGAGAGCATGGAGCAAGATAGAATGGATAGAATTGATGGAATGAACATGGAACTGCATGACAAATCCTAAAAAAATTGTCAGAACTCAAAGGTATGGTTTTGATACAAAATTGCTTGGTGTAGGTGAACAGACTGTATTCTGCTGTGGGATAGATCAACTCATCTGGACTCAGAAAGCAAAACCAGCAGTCAGCAACAGAAGGAATTAGCTTTGTGTATATTGAAGGAATTCTGAAGCTCTTAGATGTACCTCCAATCTGAAATAAGATAGGAAAACACTCTATCTTCCAAGGTAGGATCAAGGGCCTAATGTGTTATGTGTTTTGTAATCAATCACATCCTTAAAGCAATGCAAAATAACTGCTTAAGGGAATATAGACAAAGCTGTGCTCTTAGAATTGCAACAATTAATAGCTTGCATGATGAACTGAAAGAATAATAAACTCCAACAACAGCCATCAAGTAAGACTGATGTGTTCAGCATAACTTGCTTGATGCTGTTAAAGCCAAGCTCCATGAAAAAAAGAAGACAGATTTATGTATTCTCTTGTATGAAAGATGTCAGAAAGTCTTGGGGGAAAAAGCTACATTCAGTCTTGCAGGAAGATGATTCACCATCCACCCCTTGTAGCCACTGAAGTCAGACACATTCATTACCCATTAGGCTGAGGAGTTTTATTTTCCCCCTTTCATTGAATAAGTGCTGAATTACCCATATCACTGAGCCATCTCACTAAATGTGGTGGCTGCTGCTTGCCAAATAATCATTAAAAGTTTATCTGTGAGGAACTCCAGGCATTTAAATACATGAAAGCTGCCTCTGCTAATAACAGAGATTTTTATTCCATTCTGAGAGGGGTGTACACAAATTCTAAAACTCACTAGTCAATACTACATGCTAGTATAAATGCTCTGTGAATACTTGTGGATTAAGTCTCTTCCTTTCATAAGAAGAATTTAGCAATCTTCAGGGACAGGGTTGATGAAAATTTGACATGAAATCACTAGTGAAGATTTATAATCTTCTAAATTCTAAGAGTCCCCTGTTCCATATGGATTGTATTTTGAATTGATAGCCAGGAGCCCTTCCAAACATCAAATTTCCTATTTTAATGAAATATTTAATTTCACTTTCTCTCTAGCTTCATGTTATTTTTAATTTTCTCTTTTTAATCAATTTACTTCACAATAGCAAAAAAAATGCAACCATTAGGCAGTCTATATCTTCCAATCTAACTTGATGCTACCTATGTATTAATGTGTTTCTGTAATAAAATTGACTTAAAAAAATAGAAATCACTTAAAATGTACTGCTGCTGTCACCTAAATGTATGCTGTACTGTGCCACACAAAGATCTGCTTATTCATGTATCTGTGGAGCTTGAGAATAAATAAATTTATGTCAAAAATATTTTTATTGAGGATAAAAAAAAAAAAACAGAGAGGTGTTCTAGAACTGTATGGAAGAATCCTCCTAGCTACTATATATAAGCTTTTTCATGTATTTTATTCACTGTTTATACGTGGAGTTAACTGCTTCATGGTTTGCAGAAACAGGAACAATGAGGCAGGTTTAGTCACTCCATTGAAAATAATGGAATAAGACCTAGTTACTGGACCAAATTTGACCCATTTAGGATTTTCACTTATTGGATGTGCTGTGGATTACCATTTTATTTTTCAGCAAAAATTTTTATTAATCATGTGCAATAAGCTCTGATAAACCTAGCCAAGAAAGACACACATCAATTCAAAGCTTTTTCAATTGTCCTTCACATTTTTTGACAATTATTTTAGATGTTTAAGTGGCTTTTTTCTGCTCCCTTAAAACTAGAGCTTTACACACCAGTCCAAAGATGGTGGGGTCCCTGCCCAGGAAGAGGTTGAGGCAGAGCTCAGTGGTAGCTCTCCAACCAAGCTTCAAGCAATGATGAAATCAGTTTGATTACTGTACAAGAAAGAAGTACTTCTTATTTTCCTAAAATTTTAATATAGCTGATTAATGCCAATAAGCTAAGTCACATGCTCAGTGTTTTCAAAAGCATCAGAAAAAGTAAGCCCAAATAATTAATCCATTTGCTTGGTAACTGGAATAAAGATAGGCCAGAGAGGTAGGTCAGATCATCATAAAGCAAATCTCAGTCCAGGCTCAGTCCTAAGCATGCTGTAAATTAAATTGTTTGCTTTGGCCTTCAGGCATTTTTAGGCCATGTACCAGAAATGCAAATTTCAGTCATTTATCAGTCTTCTGTATTGAACTTCATCAATTGAACTTCAACAATTCAAAAATAACTCAATCTTATTTCCACTCAGTCAGATTTTGTCATCTTTTATGTCAGAGAAACTGCTTGCCCAGTGAAGTACCCTACCACATGCAGCATCCTTCTCCTCACAACTCATGTACGGTCTGAAGACAAAAAAAATAATTAACACTTAAGCCATTATTATTACATCTCAGTTTTCAACTCACCTCTCCAATAAATACATACCAACAATGGCAATAGATAAATGTACTATTACTGATTTAAAGGCTTTTCATCTGGTACTATTCTGCTGAATTAAGATCGTGCATACTTTCAGAACACAGACTCGGATTAAGATTCCCAAAATTGTTCTGCAGACATGAAAGAAAACTGACTTCTATGCAACTGCCTTTGGTTACTGGAAGTGAAGTGCTTGTACACAGCATGCTGCCTCTGCCAAACCCAGCTGAACCCAATTTTACAGAGAAAAAATTCTATGCAGGAATTTCAGACAATTACAAGTGAGTAGTGCTTTTAATTCTGAACATATTGAAAACTTAGAGTAGATAAAATTACCTATACAAATGGCAAGACTGAAGAAATTATTCAAATCAAAGTGTGTTAAGTACAATTAGAAGTTTAGGTGGAATAAATGCACAGTGTGACACAAGAATGATAATGACTCACTTTCCTGTTTCACAAGCTATTTTTCCTACCTTCTTGGGATCTGATTACAGATCTAGTCTAGTAACATTATTTTTCTTATCATTTCCCAAAAATCAGCATTTTTCTCATAATTTACACAAAATTAGCTCTAGATCTACTCCAAAAAAAAAGTTCCAAAAGGGTCTGTTTGTGGCCAAAACCAAACAGAACCAGCTCCTGTGACAGCACACCTTTGTGCTCCCACCTGGTCCGTACAATCACTTCATGAGATACCTCCAGCTGCACGATGACATGGACACTCCAACTTAGTATCCTAAAAATATCCCTCTGCCACAGCCAGGGTGCATCAAATTTAGAAACTCTGAAGAATTTCGTTTAACAAGTCAGATAAGTCAGACATGATTTTTCAGGACATTTCAAATATTTCACGATTTTTGCTCCTAAAACAAATTTTGAGTTTAGTCAAGTTTCTGAGGAAAATACACTCACTTTCAACTAATGAACTTAATGGAATACTAACTTAAAAGAATTGACTAAGAAAAACCCTGCTTTCCTCTTTTTTTTTTTTTTAATTCCATAATTTTGTGAATAAAAGTGTTTCTAACTGACTCAGTCTCAAGATAAATTTAATACTTCAACAATACTCCTCAGAAATTAGCTATGGTGACAAAACCAGCACATATTGCATGTATTAAAATGCTGCTGAACTTTCTGATTGCAAAGGAAACATTTTAAGATCCTCATTGAATCACATGCACCTTCATTGGAAAAGAAGGGAAAAAAGAAAAAAAAAAGAAAAAATACTCTCTGTGAACTGCTGCTATCTACTGGAAATTAAATAGAAAGGCATTTGGTTTATATATGACTAGAATAAGTCAAACCAAGGAAAATAAAGCAGCATACTCTCTACAATACTACCCATAATATGTGCCTTGCTGACTTGATCTAATAAGAAAATAGTTTTAGCTATTGTGCTATTGCTTCAGCTAGATTCATACACAGATTTGTCTGAACTCCTGGGCTTTGTGGGCTTTATTTTCGAGTTTGTTTTTTTCTTAAATGGTCTCAGATGGTTTATTCCAATATATCACCTTCTCGTCGCTCAATAAACAAGCTGTTATTTATACTAGGTAGTACATTTATACTAAGATAGTACAGTTCTTCAGACTAGGAATATGCCTCTTTTTTTACAATACCCTGAACATCAAAGGTTCCAGCACATGGCTGAGGTAACACTTCAAATACCAAGAGATGCCCCTCACCGAACTCCAGCTGTCACAAAGACCAGCATCAAGTTCAGTGTTACCATTGAGGCTTCTCTGCAGTCAGTGGAGAAAGACAGACACCTCCAGAGCGTGATTCACCTCCTCTGTTCCAGGAGAGAGAAAGCACTCTCTGGAAGTACCTGCCTCTCTCCTGAGGTGACCAGCCAGTCCAGAATAGATAGCTAACCCTCCAACACCTTCAGTTAAATGAGATGACTCCCACCCTGGCTGCCTGAGGCTGTACCTAATTACCCAGAAAAAAACAGGGCTTACTCCAGGATTTTCATTGTTGATCTGGGATCTTCCAGGACTTTGCTTGGTTTTCCTTTCTGCAGAAATCAGAGCAGCGAGATGAAAGGAGGAAGCAGCCTCATGCACTCCAGGGTCACAGCCTGAGCAGGAGGCAGGATGCAGGCTCTGACAGCCCCTCAACGAGATTAGCAATGGCAGCTTACAGCTGTACAACCTTTCCCTGCTGGAGGTGTGCCTGCTCAGCGTGGTGCAGTGCTGCAGAGAGAGCCCCGAGGCTCCCTGGAACGAGCCAGTCCAGAAGCAAGGCAGCTGCCTTGACCCAGCCCTGTGTATCAGCTTTTCATCACAGCTAATTAGCTACTTTAATTCAGCACACTATCCTTGTTATACAGGCTCTACGCAGTTCAAAGACAGCTTGGTTATATCTTCATTTTGGATTTAGCCAGAATGCCTGGGAGCTCACACAGATTTAACTTACTTGTACTTTTAAAGGTGCCTCTGCAACTAAAGGATTGGAAACACATTTTCCCCACATGAAAATTTATTTTCTGGAGCATACTTCAGGCTCAGGGAAGATAAGGGAGGAGACCAGTACAAGGACAAGCCCTGAACTACAGGGCTAGAGACAGTCTTCAAAAACACAAGAAAAAGATATTTCCACATTCAGGAACCTCCACAACTCCAAGGTCAACCTATTCCCAGTTCTTATAGGCTCAGATAAGCTTATAAAGTAGAGGTGGAAAACAAGTGTCTCTATCTATTCCTTCAAAAATTTTGAATGCTAAAAATTTCAATCATGTGTTACAACATGATTATGTATTATGTAAATTTGTTTCCTTTTTGATCTATGTTTCAATTAAGAGGTTTTGAGAGGGACCTTTCCAATCTCCAGCAATGACAGAGCCGCCACTCCACACTTAGGTCTAGATGGCTGAGGCATGGGCTCAGAATCACCAGAACCAGAGTTCTGTGCAGTGTCCATCCTGCACAGCTTGATTTCTTCCAAAAACTGGCATAAACAGTACAATTACCTAGGACAGTCAGTGAATTCAGTGCACAGTGATGGTATATATGCTGTAAGTCCTTCCCACACATCATCTCTTTCTTCTGTTGGATTTAGCCTGTATGGTTTTTGGGAAAGTAGGCTTCTGGCTCACAATACACCGAGTCAACAGTGAAATGACTTTTTTTGCTGGTTTTGTCTGGGGTAGAGTTAAATTTCTCCACAGTATGGGGCTATGTTAACAGTGCTGATAATTCAGGGAGGTTTTTGTTATTGCTGATCAATGCCAAAGCTTTCTATACCTCTCCCACTGCCCCAGCAGTGAGCAGGCTGGGCATGCATGAGGAGTTGGGAGGGGAAATAGCCAGGACAGCTGACTCCAACTGACCAAGTGATATCTGATACCATGTGACATCATTCTTAGCATAAAAAGCTGGGGAGAAGAAGGAGGAATTGGGCAGATATTCAGAGCTGAGCTGTTTGTCTTCCCAAGTCACCTCTATGTGCCACGGAGCCCTGCTTTCCTGGACATGACTGCCTATGGGAAGTGGTGAATTAATTCCTTGGTTTGCTTTTCTTCTGTGCACAGCTTTTGCTTTGCCTGTCACGCTGTCTTTATCTCAACCCACAGGTTTTCTCACTTGTACCCTTTTGATTGCCTCCCCCACCCCACCAGGGGTGAGTAAGCAAGAGCCTGTGTGGGGATTTATTGCTGGCTGGGGTTAAACCATGACATTTTCAGAGTATTCATGAGCAGACATCCAAATGACATAGAACTTAACTTTGATATGTATATTTTTCTCAGTTTCTGAGGGCAAGGAGCAGTTTAATACATCTACAATATGTAAGGCCAAATGCTCCACTTCCACAGACATGTTCATAGTGTGAAGAAATGAGTTGTACATTCCTCCTTCTCATAACCCCCCAGGTAAAGGGAGCTCTCAGAAGAAACAGGCCCTCAGCATCACCTTTACAAAAGGCTCTAAAAACAGTGATGGGGACTGAGAGGAGCACAATATCTCCTGGCAGTCTCCAGCTAGTATAGAAGATATTGCAAACTCATAAAACACTCAGCTTCAAGCTTCATATTGCCCCACCACCAATAATGGCAGCTGAGCAATCCTCCTTTTTTCTTTTTCCACACAGCAGAAGAGAATCCATTCCAGAAAGATTTGATCCTTTGTCCATTAGGAACAATAACAAAATTTGCTAGAGATAGATGTGGGCTTTTGATGGTTCACTGAAGTTATATCTGTGCAATAAAACTACCTAGCTTTGAATTCTGTGTTCTAAAGATGATTTGGTAGGATATGAAAGGGAACCAGTATTCTTCCATGGGTTTCTGAGCACAGTAATTCCACATTCTGAAAGTTTCCATTTTCACCATCACAATAAATATACCAGACCACTCACTGACATCCACTACTGAATATGTATAAGTCTTCAACAAAGTTTACTTTGCTGAAGCCTGATACACTGTGTCAATGAAATCCAAGTGCAGTTTATTCGGGACCTGTAAGAAAGGGTTCTGAGGTATATCAGCATGCTCTGACTCTCAGCACAAACTCAGTCACTGAATAGAGTAGCCCAGTCTGCTAATACAGTCTTGGAAATAAATGTCAGGCATGCTTTCATCTACACTCAAAACTGAACCAAGTCGTCTAAAGGAACAACATACCCTTTCCCATACTCACCAATCTAGAATGAAACACTTTCACCATGGTACATGAGACTGGGGAAAAAAATAAGAAACTAATTCCAACTCTGAGAGGAACTCTTTTTCTTGTTTTGTTTTTAATTTACAGATTTTCACACATTACTCTCTCTGTCTAGTTTAAAATGTCTGATGTAAATTGGCTTCAGAGTTGATGACAAATCTTGATCTCATGGGACATAAGGAGACAACAGCTTGAGCTACAAATGAAAGTGCAATTAGAGTTACTTACATCATGCTTTAATTTTTAGTCACCCCACAGTATCAATCACACATAGTTTGTACTGGAAAATAAACACCAAGGCACTTGGGTTAAAAATGATGTAACTAAAAAGAAGTAAAAGGAATCATCAGTACCTTTCTACCCCCCCCAACCTTGGAGGGAGGGGCCTGATTCCCCCTGAGAAAGATAAATGAAGATGTGTTTACTGTCTTCAAGAAGGATGCCTTGCCCCACAAAGAGAGTTAGTGCAAATCAGATTCAACACACATATTCCTTGAAGGAAACAGTCACCTGCACCAAATATAACTCAAATTTTCTAAAATACAGATAAGATTTTTTTTGAGAAGGGATATACAGTTTGTACAGTCTCTTCCCTGTACAACTAAAATATTAGCAGATTTTTATTTTTAATTAATTTGCTGTTTGGATAGTTCTAATTCTAACTACCCTCACATGCCTCCTACTAATCATTTATTGAGGAAAAACATATATTTATCAATTCATATTTCCTACACAATAATATGAATCCTAGCTCCTCAATGTTCAGGAGAAATGCCTAAGAGCAAGCATTTTGTTTAAACACAACTTGGTTAAAACTAAACATAATGCAATTGCCCATAGGTGATGAAACAGCTAAAACAATCTCCAGCTCCCTTCTGAGTGGTGGGGGGAGAAAGGAGATTCAAAATGAAAAATTAGTTTCAGATTTTAAAATGAAATTATGTGAACCATCCAGACATAGTGTAAACACCACTGAACGTTAAGCCAAACAGATAATCCTCTGCTCAGGGAAGAAAAAAGAAGTTCTATCTAAATTAATGTTCAAGCATGGGATTAAGTAAGTAAAATTACAGTCTAACCTCCGTTCCACCAACTCCAATCATAAGCAGCCCAGTTCTGCAAAGAAACAAGTACAGTGCTTTCACACTGAATGCCAGTAAAGCCAATGTTTGCCAGGGCTGTATCTTGGGTTGTTGTTTATGCCATGTTCACAGTCAGCAGCGACTGGTGAAGACACCAGACCAGACCTGACTCCCAGCTGGGCTGTTTGCCTTACCACTGGTTTAGCAAGACAGAAACAGGGAAGAACTAGCTGTCTCAATTTCTCAGTTTCTGACAGTAGCTGCTGACTCCTCCTTTGCAGACAAGGGGACAAATTCCCAATTTAACAGGATTGCAGAGTAGTTTCACATGCAACCCTAGTAGAATCATGATGAAATCAAAGAAAGAGACCATAAATGAATCCTTCAGTGTGATAATAGGAATCTCAGCCCAAGCTCCAGGCACACTGTGGTAGCAGAACTGATGTAGGTCCATCATCCACTGTTCAGAGGTGTGAAAGCGTTTGTGCAGACATGAAGAGAAATCCCTTCTCCAAAGAGAACCCAGGATAAAACTAAATTTTCTCACTGTGTGGTGATTATCCCAAGTGGCCTTGTACCAAACACCCTTCACAACCATTTGTACCACTCAAACCTTCTGAACTCTCTCTCCTTGCAGGTGCCCCTATGTAGTGTACAAGCACAGGCACACTCTCAGGGTGCTTCTTACCTTAAATAACCTTCAGTCCACCATCCTGGTCCAGGAAAGGATTTATTGGCATTTAAGTTATGTGTAAACACTCTGAAAAATAAGCTTTTTCTAGAAGAAGAATGGGAGAAAGAGTGAACTATCAACACTCCTCCTTTCTTTTACCAGACACGGAAGGAGGCTCAGGACCAGTCAAAATGTCTTTAGAAGAGCTCTTGGTACTAGTCTTACTGTCGGTAAGTTTAATAATTTTAACATCAAAACATTTTATGAATTAGAAGAGTAACTTTAGCATGCAACTGGATAGAAGAGTAGGCAATAAGGTGGAATGCAATACTACAACAATAAGAAACCATGCCTCCGTCATTAAAAAAATGTGAAAGCCAATATAAATGTTTTACCATAATATACCCATTTTTAAAATGTGTGGCCTACTAATCAGATAGAAAAAAATCTTTCAACAGACCAAGACTGTAAGAATTCAAAATTATCATTATGATCTGCAAAATATTACTAAAATATTACTATTTTTAAAATTCTGAATTATGATGTCAAACATCTGTACTGTTGTGTGTGTGTCAAGAAAGTGAAACATTCTTATCTGTGTCTCAGGTAAACAGAGGACCACATCCAAGGAAATGGCAAAACCTTCCAAGCACACCAATTAGTCCAGACATACTTTTATTATTTTTTATTCCTTGTAACCTGTTAGTCAGGTTTTTGATTTTAAAATAAATTTCTTCTCCCTCCTTTCACTTCAAGAAAAATGGACAAAAAAGGTTCAACAAAAATTCCTTTGCATTTGTAAAATATATCTTCCCCTTCAGCTAGAACTCATAAAAGGACATTTTCCTTATGTCAAATTTTGCCACAAAAATGTAATTCTGGCTCAGTTACTTTAATTTCTCTTCTCACCTGCTTGATCAATTCAAATTATACAAGTGGCAAGAGTTGTTAACTGAGCTGCAGCTTAGTTAGTTCAAAGGCAGCTGGGAACAATAGGTATCTTCCAGGACATGCCCAAAGAAGAGGACAAACCTTCACATTTTGCAGGGGAAAGTCAGACTACAAAAGTTTTAGAAAGAATTAAACTAGGCAGGAATAATGTTCCATTTTGCCAGATGCATTCAACATTTTTAAACTAAATTGGCAGAGTTGCAAGCTCAGGATTTCTCCCCTGCTGCCTGCCAAGCAAGTCAGACCTTCAGCCCTTTCTTTTTACTTCAGTCTACTTAATGGATGGCAACACAAGACAAAATCCCTGATTCAGTTCTGGGCCCATTTACAAACCATCAGTACAAGAAAGAGAGTAAATCTCGAGTGTTTTGCTAATAAGCTAAACTCAAAATAAGCCCATCTTTGTCTTTAATATACACACATTAGAGAGAAGTGTCATTTTCCCAGGAAAAATACAACAGAGTTTTTTTAAATAACTGGTGAAGCTGCAATGAGCTTCTACATAATATATCATCAAGTCTAAACATCAATGTTTACATCCATATTAAAACTTCCAACTTTTAAAATCACAAATTATCACTTGTTTTTACCTCCAAAGAGTCAGCAGATGCAAAATTCATCTCTTTTGAAGACACAGGGCAGAGGCCTTACTCACTTAAGGGGATGTACTAGCAAGCTAGGTGAAAAAAAAAATGTTAAGCTAAACCTAATTTCTAATGAAACTTCATTACATGCAAAGATTTCCAGAATGAAGGATTTGTACGTTTGTGTTGGAAGCATGTCTTAGATTTGTTTGCAGTGTTAGAGAACTGATGAAGAATGACCTAGCAGAAGTGCCAAATGGCAAATTGTATTGTGTTGATCTCAGAAAAGAGACAACTATGTTTAAGTCTTTATTTCAGGCCAAGGAAAGCAGAGACTTTTATTTACCATTATGTACTTTTAGTGTTCTAAACCCCTGAATAGATCCTGTTCAATTATAGCAGGCTTTCACCTTTGTATTCATTATTGTCTAGCAAATTTCAAAGTATCTCAAGTGTTCCTTATGTTCAACCAAGGCTAACAAGCAAGGTTTATTTCAGATGGTGTTCTGTGCACTCAGAAGCTTTGCAAACCCAGCTCATAGCTCACTATACCACACTCAGCTCTGCATAAGCAATTCCATTGACTTGAACAGATTTGTGCCCAATTCCTCCAGGTCTGACTAAACAGTGATCTCTAAAATACTCTAGAGCAGACCTCAGAGCTGCTTCCATTTATTATTTTGTCCCACAAGCAGCTATTCTACTATCCAGCATTAACTTTAAATTAATTGCACAGCACTGCAGCCAGCTAGTTATCTAAATATACCTGAGGTAGGTAAGGAGTGAAGAGCACACAGAAGAAATTCATCACCAATTCAGATGGATATCAAAAAAATCTATAATCAGCAAGATACTGCATGAATATATAAGAACTTAGACCCAATTTGTGAGTTAATTCTCTTGTATTTCATTATGAACAACTTTCAATCATTTCTTTTTCTCATATTGATTAATTGGTTGGAGTGAACAAGACAAAAATTTTTAAATAGTATAAGTCTGTGCACAGAGCCCATGATGTAGTCCATAAAAATCAGTGATTTATTTTTTTACTGTTCTTGACAGAATTATTTCAATGGCAGGCTCCAGCCAGCACCCAGACCATCTGGCAAATTTTGTCTTGGCTAGGGTCTAGGTGTGGATTTCACTGGTGAAACTCCCCACATGGATTTTCTCACCATCCTCCAGCCCATGATAGCAGCTCCAGCATCACAGCAGATCCCAGGCACAGGAGAGCAGATTGCACAGCAGATCCAGACCTGGCACACAGCTTCAGGCAGAGCAGACCCTGGCAAGAGCAGCCAGCAAGTCACCAATAATGGACTGAGGAGCAGCAAAGAAAAAGGGAGGGCTCAGAGGGACCAAAAAATGGGACAACTCCAATGAAAAACCAGCACAGGTGGAAACCCTGATGCTGTTCTCAAGCCAGGCACTCTGAGAACGTGCTTAGGGATGTTGTGGAATAGACCAGGAACCCTGAGTGAATCTTGACAATTCATTTGGTATATGACATATCTCTTAGATAATAAGAGCAGCTCAAGAGCAGTAGGAAAAACATGCTGAAGGAATACTCCTCATGATCCAGAGCAAGCCAATGAAAACAATAGGGAGTGGCTCCTTTTCTCTTATTTCATCTTCCTCCCATGAGAATTTTCTTGGGTCTTAGAAGCATTTGGATATTTATTCTCCTTATTTTATAGATGCAAAGACAGCTGGAGTTACAAATTCCTCTTATATACTGGGATTTCAATTTTGTGCCACACATGACTGCAGAAAAGCAAGTAATAATGAAAGACTGTGGAACATCTACTGTCAGTCAAAGCCTCAAATCCACTCCATTTGTACAGTAGATTGGTTTTGTTGCTTCTTTTAATTTAAGGGCAATAAAAAGTTTTATTTTAGAATGAATAACATGCAAGGCTTTGGAGCTCTGCATCCAAACAAGGCTTTAGCAGTGAAAGCATACACTCATGTCTTATTGTTGCTATTATTACTATCAATATTACTGTTATGTGATTTTCTTTCCCAAAGCTTTGTTACCTGGGTGAGTTCTACCCTTATCTATCATTGGAATAATTTATCAGTCCCACACCCATTGGAAAAGGACAGGTCTTCTTTTCTTCTTCCTTGAATGTTGTCTGCTCCAAGATAAAATATAACACCTGCTGTTTTCTATCAAATATGTATGAATAGGGGAAAAAATAACACTATATTTGATATTGTACATCTTTGTGAATGTCACATACTTTTCCATGTAATACACAATTAAGCATACACACAAGAAAAACAAAACTAAAAATAAGGACCAAGCTAAGTCTGCTTTTCTAAGCAAAAAGAGAAGCAAATGTAGAAATTGGTCAATTTACAGAAGCTCCTGGCCCTACAGGTCTGCAGAGAGGCTTCTGATGGGTGCTGGGAGCTCTGCTGGGAGTTATAGGGAGGGCAGGGATTGGTGTGCTGCAATGCCCAGCCCACCCCACAATGGAGATCCCAGCCCTGTGGCACCTGCAATGAGCCAGCCTTTGGGCTAACACAGCCTCAGGAGTGCTCACTGACAGGGGTGCTCATCTCACTGTATGTGTTAATGGTGGATTTGATGCTCTTGGAGGTCTTTCCCAACCTTAACAATTCTATGATAAACAGTATCCATACCCTTTTGTAGCAAGAAGGAAGAAAAACACTTTAACAGACACTTAAACAAACTAGAAAGGCCAGAGTGATTCTGGGGCTGAAGAAGAACTTTGACACATTTTGCATCCCATTTTGTCAGATGCTGGCTCGTGGTGAGGATGCAAGTCTGTGCCTGTGCATGCACCCCACTTTCTTTAACACGCACAGACACACTCTGGTCCCCTGCAAACATCTGCTGGCACTGAGAGTCCTTGTGCCTGATGTACCAATGCCCTGGTGTCCTTGCCCAGATGTGTTTATTCCAGAAAAAACTGCAATCTTGAAGAGGATACTGAAAGCATCCCATAATTTTCCCGTTACAAACCATACCCTCAGCAAGAGCACTTTGATAGCAGAGATCAGCACAACCCCACCAGCACATCCATACCAGCAGTGTCTGGCCTGAGGTCCTGCATCTTGACCTCTCTTTCGTCTTCAGCTTTCACCTGTCTGAATTACCACCTTTCACTTTCTCTTACAGCTTTTTCTTTCAGCCTTGATCATCAATTTCCCTGCTGCACAAAGGATGCTGAGGCAGGATAATGTGCACTAAGATTTATTAGCAGGATGCACTGCTGATGACACACATCAACTCTAATAGACAAAGTAATCTTGAGGGAAAAAAACAAAAACAAAAGCAGAGAAGGGCAGAGAAAAGAACAGGAGAGAGGAAAATGCAGAAAGGGAGAGAAAAAACTCCCTGACAGCCAGTTAGTAAGGGCAGCCATGAGGTCCCAGATGAGCCTCACCCGGTGGACAGTGTCTCCAGTGATGATGGAGGAGGAGGACATTTCTCCTCATCCTAAATGTTTCACTGAAACACACCTAAATTCCCTATGGACTGCTGCTGCTTATGATGGTGTTAGCACAGACCAGAGTACACTAATATGATTCAAGCACTATACGTCAACTGATTTTTAAGGTTTTTTCCACTTATATTATTAGATAATGTTTACTGAGCATTTGTATTACTATTATCTACTTGTTGTACAAAGTGCTCATTTTCTCTAATATAAATTAAAGCCTATTCATATTTTATTGATTGTCATTATCTCACAGTCTTTCCTAATATTTCTCTCAACTTCTACTGAGGTAGCAATGCCAGAACTAGGCATCTGTCTGCAGATTAAAACAGAACAGAGCTTTCTGAGTTCCAAAGATTGAAACCAGAATTTGTACCATCCTATCCTTGAATTAAACTAGTAGGCTCATTACATTTCTAGTTATCACAGGCAGGGCAGGTTTGTATACAAAAACAGACTCCAAACCAGCAGGGGTATCTCAGCAAGGAGGCCAAGGACTAAATGCACATGGTGAGTAAATTATCCTCTCATCTTCCAAACTGCTCCCTCTGGATGGCATTAATGGCATGCATTAGTTGTGTGCACCAGCACAGAAAAAATTGAGGCATGTTTCTGAACGATTAATGATCACTTTATCAAGATGGAACAGGTGGACTACATAGGATGGCAGCAGCTAGACAAATAAACCAAATTGTGAAATAAACAATTTGTGAACTTAATTTTATTTCCAAGGATTAGCTCTAATCACTCCATTTGGATTCTGTCCTCAGCTTCCATTACAGCAAGGTAAACTCACAAGTGTTTGAGATATGTGCAGCCTTGCTGAGCCACTGACCATGTTTCTCTGAATAAAGACAGGATTCAATTACTAGCATTCAAAGGTTAATAGGAGAAAAAAAGAAGACAGAAAATTACTCAGAAAGTTCCAGAAAATGCACTGAATGTCAAAGACTGCAATCCAAGCAGTTACTTTCTATCATAACATATGATTAGATGACTAAATCTACCTGTCAACATTACAGGTTGCTAAATATGGGAGGCGACCACTGAACCTGAAAGATCCAGAGCAAGACAAGACAAGGAAGACAAGCTTAATTACTCCAGTCCCTGAAAAAGTTACAAGTGATTTGCTGACATTGGCATGGAGGGAAGAATACAGGCCCACTACCCTGCATCAGGATAGTGGCTCAGCCCACAGGGCATCACCTGGGAACAGTGACAGGCAGTGACAGGCAGAGGGGCTTCCAAGAAGCCCACTCATTCCACAGAAGAAGGGAAATGGGTCAGTGCAGCCCATTCCCTGGGAAGCACACCTGTGCTTATCTGGTGATCCAGCCAAGCAAAGCACGTGCCACTCCCCAGAAACAGGGCCTGGAATCTCAGTTTCCCTTGATTCTTGTGTAGAAGATGTTGACTTTCAGTGTTCCCTGACTCTTATGGAAGATGGGTGACAATTCCAACACCAGACTGGAAATTAGGACCACCCTGTGTGTCCTGGGTTTCCTTTCTCAGATGAAACGTCCCAGTGCGAGTGAATTCCAGTCCACGCTGGGGATGCTCCATTCCCTAGGCTGCCAGTAGAGAGGAAGGAAGACTTCACATCAGGAAGACTATATCCTCATTCAATGCTGGTGACTTTCCTTATGCCAATTTCAAGACATTTCCACCCTTACTTAGAATATTCAAAATTCACTTCCAAAGTGGTAATATTTTTAAATATTGATCTCCTGGGTTTCTTCTAAACAACCCAAACTAAACCTGATACAGCAGCACTCCAGCAAACGAAAATGCTTAGGTGATAGTATCTTTTTTATTTCATGAAGAATATATGAAGTTCATTTGGAAAAAGAACAAAAGACAGGACAAAAAATAGGCCAGAAGGGTAATTTCAGAAAATTGGTAACAAGAAGCGAGTATTTCAGCTCCCACAAACCCCATAGACACAAAACCATTAAAGCACATACTGTGGCAATGGAATAATTTGCCCTTCAGGTACCTATAAAAACTCAATTGTAAAAATATTGAATATATAGTATGCTGTTAACTCAGAGGATTACTTGTGTGCCATCTTTTACAAGAAGCTGTTATTCATTAAACAATAATACAGAAAATGGGACAACTGATTTATATTCCAAGAGGCTGTAGTTGCAGTTACAGATAGGATGGATGATCATCCTGTACTCTAAATTTCACCATTACAAAAGTTTGGTATAAACCAGAAAGTATCACCCAGTTGGAAAGTTTTATAAAGAAGTCTTGAAAAAGAATAAACATAAAACCATTTCCAAGAAGCCTCCAGGTCCTACTGAGATGTGCACTAACCTTTGAAGAATCAATCTACAAATAGTCCTCAGCCACATTGTGCTAGTGCTTAAAACTAACAAACTCTTGCTAAAACTGTGTGATTTAAATTGTCCTGGGTTATCTTAAAGTTCTCAGACAACCTCCTACTGCACAGCACCACAGGAGTGAATTGGTTTAAAGCACATGACATCCTCCAAGTACAGAGTTACCACCAGAGCCTTGTTTCTGACCCAGAAACTGAGACTGCCTTTTTGTTACAGAACAGATGGTAGCAGGAAATCAGCACTAATGCATGCATCTTACAATTGGCATTTAGCACTGTTTGTGGTTTCTAAATGTGGTTTTCCTCTAAATAAATGCAACCAAAGCATTGTGAGAATTGCATTTTTGTCTTCTTATAGATTTGCAGGTTAAATATCTCAATATACCAGCACAGTTACTTTTTCTTCTAAATCTCAAGCCCACAAATTCACTCTGGGGAACAGGAAGTCAAGCTGGGTGTTTTCCATCTTAAACATTACTACCAGAAATAAAGGCTTCACAAGACAAATTTAACTCTCAGCTGTGCTTCTGTAAATTCCCTACCTTTAAAGCAAGCTTCTAGTTTTGAACACCACATCAGGTTAACTTAAATCTTAGATGGTTCTCAGGGCAAATATTTAGGTTTTGGAGCTGAGTTTGGAGGGCTAGAAGTTATAGGAACACATCTAATGCAGGGACTTGGGACCCAGATGCATATTGTCCAATGAAGGGTCTCTGATAGTGGTCAGCCCCACTCAGCACACTTGAGTCTCTGAGCATGACTTGTTGCAATGTCTGCTGGTTAGTCCTCAAAATCTTTTGGCCTTCAGACTCCTGACACACACAGAATACAGGATCAACTAGGCTGGAAAAACATCTAGTCCAGCCTAAGTGATGTAACACCCCCATGTCAACTAAACAATGGCACCAAGAGCCACATCCAGTCTGTTCTTAAACACCTCCAGAGATGATGACTCCACCAGCTCCCTGAGCAGCCCATTCCAATGCCCAATCACTCCTTCTGTGAAAAACTTTTTCCTAATGTCCAACCTAAACTTCCCCTGGTGCAGCTTAAGCCTACGTCCTCTTGTCCTATTGGTAGTTGCCAGGGAGGAGAAACTGACCCCCCTTGTGTTACATCCTCCCTCCAGACAGTTGTAAAGAGTGACAAGGTCTCCCCTGAGCCTCCTTTCCTCCAGGCTGAAGACCCCCAGCTCCCTCAGCCATTTCTCACAGGACTTGTGCTCCAGATCCTTCACCAGCTCCATCATCCTTCTCTAGACACAATACAAAACATCAACATTCTCCCTAAATTTGGGAGCCCACATCTGGACGCATGGCTCAAGGTGTGGCCTCACCAGTGCTGAGTATAGTGTAAGAATCACTCCTCTGGTCCTGCTGGCCACTATTCCTGATACAGGCCAGGATGCCATTGGCCTTCTTATTGGAATAAGAATCCCAATATTACCAGGTAGAATGTGCCTGGGCCAGTCTGACCCTCGCTGCTGGGCCAAAGGCAGCAACTGTGGTGTATCACCCCAGAGATACCTTTAGCTTGCTGGTGGTTGCAGCTGGGCATTGAAACAAGTCCAGGCTTGCTAGGAACTCCGTTTACCTCAGGAAGAAGGCTTCAGGCGAATGGTGAGGAAGAAGGAGACGGATTCTGCCGGAGGGTAAATATCCAGAGCTTTATTCCATGGTCACAGAGGTCTGAATCTTGGTTACAGCTCCAACGGAATCCCAAGCACATGGTCTCATTACCTTTTTAAGCTCCTGGGGGAGGGGGAGGGAAGGGGACAGGTGAGCCACCAACCAGGTGAGAGGGGCAGGGTCTCAGGGGAGGATGACACCCAGACAGGCCAATGACCCCTGGGCCTGAGTGGCATCTTTTGAACTTGACCAACCACACGACGACCTTCCTGGAATGTTAAGCCTGATTGACAGGACTCGCTCAGCAAGGGGGCGAGGGGGAAGGGAGAGAGGTATAGGCACACCTGGGAAGGGACCCGGAAGTTTAAAACAGGCTATTACAACACACTGCAACACCTTCTGGCAGGGGACAGATGCTAAGCACAAGCAGGCACACCCATGCTTAGCTGTCCTTCCTAAGTGAACACTCAGCTCAGGCTAAAAATTTACACAGCTCAGTTAGTATTCTCCTGCACTCCTCAGAGCTTGTGGGAAACTGCTTCAGCATTGGCTTGGGCTCAGTGAATTTGGCAAAGTCAGTTTGGGATCAAGTGCAAGGTCTGGCCCACACTGGCAGCACATTGTAACCATTGCACTGAGTTGCATAAGGAACAAAGTCATTTCATGGGCAAGCAAGGAAAACTATTGCCAGACCTGCCAGTGTGGGACACTTCATTAAAACTAATTTCTAAGCTCCCAAGTCTTTAGTAAACCCCTTAGGTTTAGACCAGCTCTAAAACACTGCAGCACAAATTCCAGAAAGCCCAGAAATTCTTTGAAATAATATTTTTACCTGTGAAATGCTTCCTAATAAAGCAGACAGTGTCTTGACTGAAGGGAGCCCCTTCTGAAGAGAAATCTGCTAGACCTCCTTACTTATTTGGATGCACAAAGCTCCACAGCAATATTGGTACATTTCTGAAAAAGCTTATGGCAAGCCATGTTTATTTATTTGTTCAGGTCTACAGGTTCAAATCGCCTCAGCCAACTTATTTGGAACTAATGCCATTATAAATATTTGTAAATGTCAGAGATTATCCTCCTGGTTGATTTTGTATTACTTCCTCTTCAGTGCTTTAAAATGATACAGCACTGTCCTATTTAAAAGTACTTTCTCCAAGTACATGCAAATGCATCAAATTCAAGAGTTTCCTATTGTTTTCAAGTTTTTCAAACAGTGGCAAAAATCAACAACCTGATTCCATAAAAGAAGCTTCATTGTACTATCATTGCATTCATTTGTGAAAAAAAAAATGCAATAAATAACTTTGGACTGCAGAACTGGTAATGTTAAGGTTCTTATTGTCTATCAGAGAACAGACATAATTAAATATGCAAAACAGTATACACTAAAGATTTGCTGCAGTTTAACCCATCTACCCCAGAGTTATCAAAAGAGAAATGTAAACAGACCAGTAGCACTTACTAGGGGAGAAGCCAAGTGCTTGCTTTGAAAAGAAAAAACTCTCCCCACTATTTCATCTCTAAAGCCCCTTTTAGACTAATATTCAGAAAGGGAACGATTATGAAAATTAAGACAGAAATTACACCAAAAGTAGGCCAGGTAATAATACAATCAATCTTGTCATAACCAACACCTACCATCACATAATGGATACAGCTTCAGTGCATATTATGCTCCATTTTTATTTTTGAGTTTTAGGTGTACTATACTTTGCTTGAAATATAAATAAATAGGGACTAGAACTGTCTAAAGACACAAAATCAAAATTTTAAGTACTAAAAATTGCACACTTCTTGTGTACTTAAAATCAGCTTGACCCTTACTACTTACAGAATGGAGCTATATACAAGACATAACAATAGGAACTCATGTATTCAAAGTTTGTTCATTTTTCTGGTTTTGCTTCCTTTTACATTCTTAAAAAAGGCTAATAGTCATGGATGCATATCCCTGTAAATACTTGATAGCACAGTAAAACACAACATTCTCATTTTAATCCTAAAATAATGTGAGCAATAATCTAAGGAGCAGCCCATGTATTTTTTCTGTCAGACCACTTAAAGAAAATCAGGTTTTACAAAAGCAAAAAGTGGCACTGGAACAAAGCAGCAAAGAAATTACTTTGAAAGAGCACATCCAGCAAAGCATTTCTATAACTTTCATTGCTCAATAAATTGCATTAATGTTTGGATTTATCAGCTAATGACTAATTTTGGTAATAACACTACATCCATTCTTGTAAGAGGAGTCTCACTGTTTGGAAAGGTGAATGAGGTAAAAGACTGAGAAAAATCAGGGGAAGTAACTTTGAAATTATGTATTTGCCAAGACCATTGAGTGTTCTGTATTGAGCAAAACAACCTACTAAAGCAGCCTCACTGCAACACATACTTCTTCCAAACTAGACACAGCTTATGCAAATCTTAGCACTGATATACTTTATTGTGTTCAGGAAGCCACTACATAGTCCATGGTAATTCCATATCTATAAAATTTTCCCATTTGAAAATTATGTTTACATTGGCAACACTCCTAATCAAGATAACCAGATGTTAAAAAGAGTTTTTTGTGAATACAGTTAATTCCATTCTAAGATACAGATTATATTTTGATACCAAAAGAATTCTTTTCCTGGTATAATACATATCTTCCTTGGAAGACATGGGGGGGTTACCAGAAAATCTTTTAAAATGATAACAGAAAGCAATACTTCTGACACCCAAAAATTATAAATATGCAAGACACAAAATAAATTCTTTATTATCAACTTGCGAATGAACGAGAACATGAGGGTTTTTATATGCTGGATGAGTACAAGATATCTCCCTTACGGTTTATTTGAACTTTTCCAGAGAAGAAAAATTATTTGCCTGGCCACATTTTATTACTTATAGCACAGATTAGAGAGAATCTTCCCTCCTCCCCAAGATATATTGCAGGTCTCTGCCGATGTCTCCTGAACACCCTTCTTTTGTGGGAGTCTTTCTTCAAAAATGGCAAAGGTGACCCCATGTAGATGAGGGATGAGCTGCAACCAAAAACCTTAAGCATCATTAGCTATGGAGATCACACTGTTTTAGGCAAACTACCAAAGATGAGCAAGCAGTTTGCTGGAATGTTCAAAGTACTCTCACCAAATGTAAGGAGAGCTAGTGATACATCCATGAGAAATGCATAATGCAGGATCAGCACAAATGCACACCATGCATACCAATTCAAATTGCCTTCCTAAATTCACAGAAGAGCACCTTCCTCATTTGTTCCTCTGTACAAGAATTGTTCTATACAGACAATAACTGATATTAAGAACTTTCCTGGGGCCGCTAGATTCAACATATTATGTAAATTATGGAATCCATAACTTTTCTCCATCTAAAATGCAATTATAACTCTTATCTGTGATGTAGCAACAGAAAATCCTTTCCTGCAAGGAGATGATCCCAATCAGGTTAACCTGAATTTTGACATTGATTTGCATAGAAAAAATATTGGGACTCTGACTACTTATGCATGAAACAGCAGTTATCTGCCTCCAAGACATTTCCTACATTGGTACAGATCTGTCACCTTGCATGACTCTCCAAGCTTCCAAATTGAGCTTCTGAAGTGGTCTAATTTTCATATCACTGTTCCAAAGTCAGCAGCTATTACCCATAACTAATATAATATGACAACACTCCTCAATGTCTCACTCTTCAAATGCCCTTAGTCATTTCCATCACTCAAAATTTAGAATTATGCATGCTGGGAAAATGTAGCTCAGAAGCGTAGAGTCTCTTATGCACAGAGATTCCTCTCAAACTTTTAGTCTCAAGTTTTCATAGGTAATATGAGCCCTGTGGATGCAACTTCTTCTCAACAAATGCATTTCAAAGCAATGTTTTCTTCTATGGGAAACATCCTTGAAAATACAATAGAAGGCATTTTGATCAAATTGCCTTCTGTTTTCCTGCTACCAATCACACTCAGTTCACATTAGTTAAGCCATCCAGTTTATCTGGATGCCAGCAACCCACTAGAGCTAATCCCAAGCTCTGCAACCAATTTTGCCAACACAGCTCTATATTACAGAAGGGAAATATTGACAAATAATGAAGTATAATTACTGCTTGTGTTCCTCAAGGTGTGTTATCCTACTGACTTCTTCTTTCTCTCCTAGAATCAAACTTTTCTTTTATGACAGCTCTTCTTTCATAGCAGACTGAGTTAATATCCTAACACTGGGCTCAAGCACAAGCAACCCAATTTTGTCACCCCCTCTCACATAAACAGCACTTTGTTACGTAAACAAATACACTGACCCTACAAGCACTTTTACCTGAAATGAGTCAGGTGACAGAACCAAATCCTTCCTATTTAGAGGGGGCTTAACCTGTAGAATACACACCACCACTGCCTGTTCCACTGCTCTGGCAGTACAAAAGGGCCTTGAAACGAGTGCAAATGCAAATGTCAGATCAAAACCAGCACTGTCCATGCATACTGCAGAGTCATTAGCAAGGCACAGAGTGTGAAAGATGGGCACAGGTGTTGTTCCTGTGCACAGCAGACAGACCACAAGCGACTGATGGGTGTGCATGACTGAATGGGTGTGCATGACTGAATGGCTGAATAACAGGAATAAAAGGAACCCAACAGTCAGTCCTCCACCCCTTTATCAGAGGTTCAAATGCCCAGATGTAGATCCTTGCCGAGAAAGAGGGGAACAAAAATGCCCTACAACAGCAGCAACTGCAACTCTTAGACCACCAGTGGGAGTCACTGAGACCACAGAAGCATTCCTAATGCTTTCTATTACAAACTTTATAAAAATCTATCATAAGCATTGAGACATGACTGGGGCCCAAAGAAGCATGGCTCAAAACTCAGCATGAGAAAGCCGTCATCAAAAAAAAGTAAGCACCACCTGAGAAATTCCCTCCGAAGGAAATTAGCTCATGTTCTAAGATTAGGTTAAAAGAGTTAAGCATGAACTAAGTAAAAGGCAGAAATGTAAAAGTGGCTTTGGGCAAAAACCTATCTCCTAAAAAGACTTGTTTCACATCACCTGACTTCTTGGCACCTAAAGGTGAGAGAAAGCATTAACAAAAGCAACATTTTCCCCCTACCCTGAAATCTTAAGACTGTGATTTTGTCAGTCAGCTGAGTGATCAACTTACCTTCCCTCCATCATCAAGTATTTGACAGGGTGTTATTTTATCAGTACTAAAAAGCCCTGATGTCTCAGTCCATTACAGAGAGTTTCTGAGAATAGAAGTCTTTTCAGCCTGCAGAAACATGTACAGAAGTGTCTAGAGAAATCTTTAAGGACTTCTTAAAAGTAAACCAGTCAATTTCATGTACTTGACTTGTGCCAAGTTTTTACTGTCATGATCGTTGGAAGCATCTTCTACATGCAGGATAAAAAGTAAAGAGTATTTAATTGTATCAAATGCAAACTTATATGTGTCAGTCCAATGACACACAATTTATTAATCTGCAATAAATAAAGTTTTGGGGTTTTTTCCCAGTGGAAATAATTTAATGGACTCAAACATATTGAAGCAAATTAAGTAGAAATAGAAGACCGTTCTCTCAGAACCAATATGAACCCATTTATTTAACAATGTCTTTTTCCTTTTTGGGATGCTAACCTAACTAAAGATCAGGTGAATTTTGCTTTGCTTTAGTTTTAAGGGTTAGAAAAGAAAGCAGGCAAAAATAGAAACAACAAATTTGTCAGACTATACTTAACTGAAAACATAGCCAAAGATCATAGCAAATGCAATCAAGAACAGAAGAGTTTTAAACTAAGCAAGCAGACAGCAATTAAATGGGGATAAATTTAGAATGAGACTAGCAACAAAAAAAAAACACCCCAAACTCTCTAAAATCTCAAAACTTTTTCTGCTGAACAAGAAAATTCTAAGACAGGCCAACATGGAGAAAGAGATTAAAGAGAGCAATATACATTCCTAACAGTTAATGTGATGCCGTATTTTTTGTAGCAAAAAGGAGAAATTTGTTCTGTAAGTGGAACTAGTTAGTCAAGATTCAAAATTTTGCCTATAAACACCTATAGTTCATAATGGAAGTAATTTTAAAAAAAGGTGGAGACACTATAGGTGATATAGAAAGCTAAAGTGTAAAATAACTATGAACAAGATCTAAAAGTTTTGGAAAATTGTGAGCTTTTTCCCCAGTGTGATTAAATTCAGTGATGATTAGTGCTAATTTTCCATTAGAAACCCTTTTTGAAAATGAATGATGGACAATTCATTACACATTGTTCTTCTTTTATGACATCATAAAATAGATAATAAATGTATTGCCTTTTATTTTAAAAATCCTGTTGAAAACATACAAGGTAGCTTGTTACACCTTTCAGCACTGACTCAGCTACAGGAAGACAGCAGTTTTGTCACTCAGGAGAAGTGCCTGAATTATTGATCTGCTCTCAGTGGGGTCTAAGTAAATATCCCAGCATTCATCAGCAAATCATACAGCATGCTCTATTCAGCACCTACCACTACATTATCTTTTAGGGACACGCACTGAGATTCCATTAGTCCTATTTCCAGCTTTTAAAATTTGCATTCAGGGACTTCTTGAATCTTCTTTTCCTTTATGGGGATTCTCAAATTCAGATATGAGGCTTAAAGGAAAGCTCAAGTATGTTTGTAGAAAAACCTGAGGGGAGATAACAGATTTTTTCAGACCACCCAGAAAGCTGGGATGCCTCATCCTTTTCTTTAACCACATTGACTTAAAATCACACATGACAATAGGAAGTTAGCACAGAAAAAGATAGTCTTCTAATTTCACACAGCTTTATGAGAGCATTATTCTTTCACTGTTGGAAAGCAGAGGGAAATGGCACCCATACCCATTGCTCCTGAAGAGGTTGCTGAGATATGTGTAGAGATTCACACAATTGAGACTGATGCTGCAAATTGCAAAACAGTATCTCACTGAAAAACATAATGAGCTATTTCAGGAAGCCAAAGTGGGAACAGAGAGTGTTTCAGTGCATTTATCTAAGCAATCACAATTCAGAATTCAAGGCAATAGAAGCAGTAAAATAAGTATAATCAAAGAAACTCACTTGTCTGGGTACATTTAATAAAAAAGGATGGATGTGGTCCTAAAGAAAGAGTGCTAATCTGTTGGTTGGTCTTCACCAGCATATTTTCTTCCCTAAGTCCTGGTAGTGGACAGGCTATATAATATTCTTTTCAATGTGAATAAATGTGAATTCTCTGCAATACAGAAAATACATACAGCTGCTAGGGGTAGAGGCAAAGATGGACCTTCACCCAGAAATCAATCATGTTATGGCTAGTTACCTCTTTCCTCATTAGCAGCACTGGCTCCAGAACAAACATCTGGTCCAGACACATGGATCTTTAACAAAACATGACAATAATTTGTTTTTCAATTTCCCACAACATCCAAATATATAACCAAGAGCTCAGCTCAGAGTAACCCTTCTCCTCTATATTTTCCCTCTGAAAATGAAAAAAATAAAATAAAAAGAAAAAGAGAAAAGAAAAATTAAGGCAAAAAAGAAAGCAGAAAGCACAAGGGAAGGGTCAAAAGTAGCAACTGAAAAACTTAAAAACTTCTATCTTGGCTGATTGAAATGTGATAGTTAGGTATCTAGGTCTATAACACCCACTTCAAGAGATCTTGGTGCTAGTCTGGGCCTTTGAACACATACAGCACATACCTACCACTGTTGACCTGTAATTCAACACTGAATTCTTAAGTAACATTTTCTGAGAGAAAATGTTACTTCTGAGAGAGATAGAAAGTACTGTTTTCCCCATTTTCTTGACTCCAGAACTGAAACAGACACCTCAACAACTAATTTGAGGCCCCTGAAAGAAAAGTTATTACAGACAAGCTTTCACTCTAGAAAGTCATGCAAAGTCCATGCTCTTAAGTGACAGCAAACACTGCTTGCTGCCTTCAGAGTGAGTTTCATCACTAACATTTTCAGCATGAATATTTAACACTCACTAAAATGTCACATTCTCCTCTTTTGCTTTTCTTTTTTTAACAGGAAAAATACATAATACATCTTCTGTTCATCACTGCTCTTAATCTTGTAGCTCTCATGGAAAAGTTTAACCCAAATGTCATTTTCCTTGAGAGTTCTTGCGTGCATTTCCTCCCTGGCCATAAAATCAAAACTAAGACCCAGCCAACTGGAGAGCAAGATTTATGTACATGGAAACCTATGCAAAATGATCCAAAAAGAATCTCAAAGAAAGGTTATGTCAGAAAAACTGAAGTCCTCTGAAAATGCTTTTGTTTAGTGCAAGCTACTAGGGATATCCACTTTGAACAAAACTTTGTTTAGATGGCTAAACAAAGGTAAGAAGCCTTGTTCCTGAGAGGGTAGGAAAGATGTGACAGTAGACCAGATGGCACAAGAAACCAGTCAGCAAAAAGGACACATTTTCCCACCACTCTACATCACTCAACTTTTTCCTACATCACTCACTTTAATTTTTCCTAAAAGGACTGTCTGCCATGTTAACTACAATTTTCTGTGCAATGAATCCTCAACCACTGCTTATTCCTTGGTATCAGTTGGGTGCTATCACTCCAAGCAATCTTTTTTTTTAATGTCTAACAGGAATGAGAACAAAACAATCAATTCATACCACATAGACCACTGAATCATCTCCTGAAGAAGCCAACTTCAAACCACTATTGATATGGCTGGAAAAGGACCCATGATTTAGATAAGAAGGATGCTTTATGATATTGGCAATCCTTTTGCCCTCTACTTGCCCCCACAACAATCTTTCTAAAACTTTCATCAGGGAAGGAGATTAAGGAAAGATGGCTTGTAATGCAGTATCAGATACAGTGCACCAAAAATTTTAGCTTCTAATCACATTCCATTTTTAATAGTCATATCCCAGATTATTTATTTTTCAGACAGCAGCTTAAGTTATTTGAACAAATTTGTGAGCAATTTCCTTTACCCCATTTCTTCAGACATTTGCAGTAATTTCACAGGTACTACCTCTTTACATTATTTTCTAGCTCATCACTTTTACTATCATTTTTGACTCAGAGCTCATTTCTTTGATGTACAATAATTTGTTGTGAGAGTACAGGATATCAAAGGACAGAAAGATCTTCATCATCTAATGTGCAGCATGATCTACATGTCAGAAAGAAATAGCAAGGTTATTATTTATGCTTCCTCTCAACCATCTCTCTTGCACAATAGTCAGATTGCTGCATTCAAATTACAGCACAAAATTCATTTCACACCAAAGAAGATCCATTTAATACCAGGCAAGGAGCCTTGTGGTGTAAAATCTTGTATTCTACATTGTACAGAGTAAGAAAAGGCCAGCTGCCTTTGTCCCAAATTGTTCACTGCTCTTTAGATTAACCTGCAACACCATCCAGAATACAGCATTTGGGTCCTATATGTAACATTTCTTCCTTTTTTTTTTTTTTTTTTTTTTTTCTTGCTGTGGTTTGTTTTTGTTCTTCCCTATTTCACTTTTTCTTTTTGGTGGAAATCTGTTTTAGCCAACCAAGACAGAATCTCTTTTATTTCATTGTCAACCCATGCCTTGAAAGGTGGTTGATGCAGGTTAGCCTGGGTTTTGAGCTGCATGCAGCAATGGCATAATGTACCTGTCATTCTAATTCATGAAGCTGAAAGATAAAAATCAGCATCAACAATAAAAAGTGCAACATCAGCTTTTGTTGTTTTCCTCCCTTTTATGTCTATTTGTCTTGTTTAGTTTCCAGCAAAATTTTATCAGAGCATAAACTTAGGGAAAACAATAGCTTTAATCCATTCAAGGTACATTTTCTTTTTCCAAAAAAGACATTTGATAAACTCTACAATTCTACCTTTAATATAGTTTAACTAGAAGAACTCCCTTCTAAAACATTTTTATATACAAAGGAAAACAATTAGGGGATGCCAATTAAATGAAAACTTCTTACTTTTTATTGTATTACCTATTTTTACAGATTTTTTTTTAAAATGTATCTTTTAAAATCCCACTTAAGTTATACTTCAAATTTTCCAACTATTTTTTTTCATACCTTAATTAAAAGATTAAAACAATTTGTAGTGTCAGTTGTGGAGCTAATAAATCAAGGTCTTCACACTGAAACTTCACTATTGTACAGTGAGTGAGAATAACATGAGACCATTTAGGAACACTTACAAAAGTAACACCATCAAAAATAAGGGGTTTTTTTTCAATTATGCCAATAGTATGCATTTACAGGGATGTGGGTATTAGTGCCTGTAGTGGTGAAAGGCAATATTGGTTTCTGATTAAAACCTGACTGTTCTAATATTGGCTTTGTTCCATCACATGTCTCCTTTGAAATACCCACTTACAGTTCTGACAGCAAATCTCCACCTAACATTGCTTACCTTTCTTACAGCCACCTTTGTTTTCTGCCACCTCACCCTACACTTACAACACCAGCCCTTCCAGCCACAGCAATGTTTTCATCCAAAAGGCATCCTAATGACTGCCTTCCTCATGGGCACATAAAGGATATTATTCACTCATACAATTGTCCAATTTTCCCCTTCATTTAAAATTATTGAGTTTTGGGGAATGCTGCAATATGCCAGCAATCAGCTGTGTCTATGTTCCAAGGTGAAACTCTGCCCAGTCTTGGTGTGAGGCATGGCTGTATCCTACCAGCAAGGTGGGAGCATCCCAACTTCTGCCTCCCTCCCTTACTCTTTCACTCATTGGAAATTAGGCATGAGGGCAGTTCAGAAGGAAGGTATTGGCATTCCAGACCCTGGAACCATGTCCAGATGATATCAAGACAAGTGATGCAGAAAAAATTGTGAGGCAGCCTTGCCTCACAGTTTCTGTGATTGGAGGCTTCCTACCATAACTCCTCGGTGAGACTTGACACAGCTGAGATCTGCTAAGGCATTCCCTCTAGAGCTCGTCTCTCCTAAGAAAAGTCTGCTCCATGTATTCATCCATCATAAATAAACACTGTCTGATAATAAATTCTATGTCAAGGCCTCAGGTAAATAAGTGAATGATCTTCCTGTGATAACCCTTGCTCTCTCTTATCAGCTTGTCTGAAATGGTTTTTATCATCACTTGTTTCTTCCTGTTCAATATAAAGTTACAAATCCGTCCAGAAACTAATCATGTTTTTCAATGTCTCTGCAAATGTTTAGCACACCTGTGTGCTCTGCAAGATAACAAGAACAATAACCACTAAACAGTAGCCTCCAGTCCTAGAATAACCTGCAAATGTTAATGCTTAATTAACATGTCAGTGTGCAACATATCCTTTAATTGCAATTCACAAAGAAAGGTAGAAACAGAAAAAGACCAAAAGGCTAAATAAACCGAAAACAATAGAAAGCAAAGTTCTTCTGAATAAGAGATTTTGTTCTTCTTCAAAGCCAGAAGTCCAAATTATCTGCAGGGCTTTTTACAATAAATTAAGTACACTATTGTATAATACTCATCTAAAACTAACTCCATATTGCTACTTCACAAGAAAAAGATAAGAGTATGATTCTATCCAACTTTACATGTGTGGATGTCAGGTATAGCAGTGTTATTTCAAACTCGACTTCTAGCACAGAAGGTACAGCTGCTAGAATTTTGGCTGGCTGAACAGAATTTGAGCACAATGCAGAAGCTTACTTAAGTGTGGCAGTACTGAACACTGCCACCCTGGCACTCACTGAAGCACAGGGTGTGCTCATTTCCATATCAATGCGACACATGTTTCTCCTAGACAAAGCTGTTTCACACCACTGCAGCTATTTGAACTTTGGAAATAAATGGAAAGGTTTCTGCGTTATTGTTAAAAAACAATGAAACTTATATCCTTTGTGCACAGGATACAGTTAAAGAACTCTGTCCTTTGTAGCGCTGTATTAGTGATTTTGGGCAAAAGGAACGCATTGTAACAGAGCTGTGTTGTGCAGGAAAGACAAGCATCACTTTAAATCAGAACACAGTGTTGCATAAGTAATAGCAGTGCCTTTCAGATTTAGAAGATTATATTCACTGCAACTTTGTTCATCTGCTGAATGAGCCTATAGCAAAACCTGGGAATCGACAATAAAGTGAAATTTAAGTGATTTGTCCAAGGTCACAGAGAAACACTGGAAACAATTAACAGTCTGTCCCACTTGTGTGTCCGTTCATGTTTTAATAAGACCAAGTTTCTTCTCCTTACCCCACAGAGAAAGAAATACTTTTCAGGCTGTCACAAATCAATACTAAAATACACTGTACTGTACAAAACAGTAAGCTGTAGAGCATTTGGAAGGAAAACCAAAACCTTCAAGAAAAGCTGTATCAAAGGACCAGAAGCTTTGTCACATCACATTAAAACCCAGGGTCCCATTGCATCCAAAAGGGTATTACTGGGAAAGAACCACATCCTCCCTGCAGTGAAAGCAAGCAAATGGTTCAATGCTGTAAAACCAAGACCATTTAAAATCACTACTTTTAGCTAAGAGCAAACTAACCATTTTTAAACTTGAAGCTTCACAGACATATAAAGAACTCATTATTGTATATGAATATGATGACTCAATCTAAATGCCTGTAATCCATGGCACAATACTTTTATTTAGATTGAAAAGAAATCTAGTCTACTAATGTAATCAACTAAATTAACAACAATTCCTTATTCTATGCTCCCTGGGTTTTCCTTACAATAGTCTTTTCACAATGATTACAGGGAAGAAAAAAAAGAAGGCAAGAAAAAAGTACTTTATTCAGAAAAAAAAAGTATCAGAAAGTACATTTAAAGATTACTTGTCAAGTTGCCACAAGTTGAATTTTATTTCATGACACAACAGCAAATGAGAACAATTTTTTCTCCCATGCTCTTTGAAGAATAGATGCTTTTAAGAAAACAGAAATAGAAATGGTGCTGGTACCTTTTTGTTCTTCAGCAACAGCAGGATGGAGGGTCTCTAAGCTCACAAAATCACAGAAGGGTTTCTGATGAAAGGAATCTCTCAAAATCTTCTAGTCCAGCCCCTGCTTAAAAGAAGGGTCAGCTAGAGCAAGTAGCTCAAGGCTGTGTCCAGTCAGGTTTTAAATATCATCAAGCAACGGCTTCTCTGGACAATTTATTCCAGTGTTTGATCACCCTCACAATAAAAATGTGCTTTCTTATGTTCAGATGGAATTTTCTCTATTTCCACTTGTGCACTCTGACTCATTTCCTGTCACTGGGAGCCGCTGAGAAAAAGCCTGGCTCCAACTTCTTTGCACACTTCCATCAGGTGTTTCTGCACATGGGCAAGGCATCCTCAAACCTGCTCTTCTCCAGGCTGAACAATTCCAGCTTTCCATTTGCAGATGAGTGCTTGCATGTCCTTGGCATTGGTGAGGCCGCACCTCAAGTGCTGTGGCCAGTTCTGGGCCCCTCACTTCCAAAAAGACATTGAGGTGCTGGAATGTGTCCAGGAAAGGGTAGCAAGGCTCGTGAAGGGTCTAGGAAATGAGTATTATGAGAAGCAGCTGAGGGAGCTGCGGTTGTTCAGCCTCAAGAAGGCTCGAGGGGCACCTCATCCCTCTCTACAACTCCCTGAAAGGAAGTTGTGGTGAGGTGGGGGCCAGTCTCTTCTACCATGCCTGAAGTGAGAAGAACAGAGGGAACTGCCTTAAGCTGAGATGGGAGATTCAGATTAGATACTAGAAAAATTTCTTCCACTGTTAAGGTAGCCAGGCACCAGAGTAGGCTGCTCAGGGGAGGAGGAGGAGTCGCTTTCCCTGGAGGTGTTCAAGAAGTGTCTGGATCTGGTGATGGATGATCCAGTTTAGTGTTAGGTGGATGGTAGGACTAGATAATTTTGAAGGTCTCTTCTAAAATTGATGGTTCTATGATTCTATTTATTAATGACACATTATTAGCTGTTGGTGATCAGAACTACTCGTGTATTTTAAAGCTGAAGCAAGATATACCCAGCCAGGACAGGGGCCAAAAATGCTAATGGTAAGGATGAGAAGGAAGAGAGAAGGACACAATTTTCTAGTAATTTCAGTAACTGCTACTGGCCAGAACCAAATGTTATAACTCAAATTATTTTAAAGTTCACATTTATAGTTCATTTGTCTGAAAACTCTGGCCATAACATCCATGAGTTTCTCTATCCAGATGCAATCCCTGAGAGAAATACTCCTTATAATTCAAAGTAGACTTAGCCTCTGGCAGGCAGAATTTTTTAACTCCCTAGAGGCTTTTGCTTTCTTACTTGAGGACTCCCATCTAAGAGAGAAGCACAGCAGGCACACCTGAACAGAAAACTGTTTAGTTCCATTCATAACTCAGTGAATTGCCCAGACTAATACACAGCAGCTGAACCCATTATTCCACAAAAAGACTACCAAGTCTGCCTTTATTCCATAAATGGACCATTAACATTATACCACATTGGAACCTATTTAGGTGTAGCAGGACATAAAGAGTAAGGTAAATGACAAGCATCAGAAGACACTATACAAGTGTTGCCAGGCTGGGAGTATTCAGTGGGGTGCCATAGAGGTAATCCCACACCTGAAGTCTCCCACACCTGAAGTCATGGTCAGGGGTCAAGTCTGAAATTCAATACCTGAGCCAGAAACCATAAAGAACTACAGCTAATAAAAATGGACTTTGGGAAAGCCCAGTCCTCAGCATGCTACTTTAAACTCTGAACAAGACTGCAGGCTTCCAGGAGCCCACACTGCACAGGCAAGGTGCCCCACAAGGATTTCAAAGGAAATTTGAACGCAGTCAGCCACAGAGCAGTGAATCGCAGAGGCAAACCAAACCTGCAAAGAACCAGCCCACAATGGAATCCAAATCCTATCTCTTACCTCTCCCCAAGTCTGGATATCTGAAATGGGGTACTACAACCTCCCAAGGACAGAAGCTCTCAAAGGATGTGTGAAAAAGGTCATGGCTTTTTAGCTTTTCAAAAACCAAGGTCCTTCTGAACATGTGCTGATATCGCACAGGCACAAGAAGTATTAAAATACAACATACACACACACTGATACACCCCCTCTGAAGTGGAGACATTAAAATGACAGAGCAACTGCTGAAAGTAATTACAAGGATCACAACTTAGGATCTGGATGCCCACATGAAATTCCTGCTAGTACAAAATTCCCAGTTTCAATGCTTAAGTCTTTCAAAACATCCGGCTGTACATTTCTAAAATTGTGCAGTTTTTCGAATTTGGAAGGAATTAAAGAATTGCCTTTAGAAGAAGCTCCATCAGTTCTAACACTGAAGGCTCTACAGCTGAGAAAGAAAATTGGCTGTTTTGTCATAAAACAAATATCCTCCAAGTCACAGATTTCACAGTATCCTTACAGAGAAAGGTCCAAATCGCACTGGAATATAATGGGATTGAATGCATGCATTCTAAACTACAATGGAATTTAAGTGCCTACATCCAATTGAAGTGCAATTAAATTTGAGTACCTAAATCCCATAACCTGATTGAAAGTCTACCCTCAGTGTTTCACAGGATCATGGAGGCAGGTGGGACTTTGAAAACATACCACATTATGACTCAACTAGAACAAGAGAAGCTGCATTTAATTCAATAAGATTATTTCACCCTTCTCACATATAGGATTATTTTCTTGGGTTTTATTCTTTTACAACAGAAGGTGGCATTGCTGAACTACCAATGTTACACAATTAGCAGATCCTGCATTCTCCTTCCCAGCAGAGAAAGTGCTGGGAAGTTCACAGAGGTTGCATAAAGTTGACTTACATTAATAACCTTTCCTGATTCTGCAAGCCCAAGGTTAAAGTAAACTAGTGGGCCAGCCAGCATGAGCAAAAATCATGGGTTTGGCATACAGGATTACAACGGCTGCACAGATTTTGATCAGGCCTATAATATATATATACACCAATCCTTTGGAAAAATAAATAACTAGCAAACGGAGGCAGAACACACGACAGCTGGAACCAATATATGCCAAAAAGAAATAGCTAGGAAATACTTTCCACTGTTTTACACATTCAGGAACTAGTTTTGTCGTCCTCTCGCCTCAATTGCAGGGTATTGCCACAGGGTGGCTCATCACGCCTGCGATGGAGCCTCAGCCCTTTCTGCTGACACAGGCAGCCGGAGCAAAGCCGCTCCTTCTCCAAGCCGGATTGCCTCAGACCGAGCACACAGGAAAAACAACTACAAAGAGAAAACCTGGAAAAGCACAGACCCAATTTTAATTCAGCTTAGCCCCGCACAGCTTCTCTCCCGCCAGTGAGCCAACAATCATCCCTGATGATTTTACCGGGGGACAGAACCGTGTGACGCGAAGGCAATGAGCCCACATTCCTCAGCAGCCAAAATTCCCACTGACTTCCTTGGAATGTCCAAATGGCCAAAACGAGTCAGCCTCACGCCTTGTTCCTATACCTGCTCACTGTGACTAAACAGATCTCGTTCTCTTCAAAGGGCACGGGATAGGAATCCTGTTCGCTCGACAGTGCCATTATGGAAACTGACCTCACTATCACCTCGGGGCTGGTAAAAATTTGCTGTTAACCTCTACAATAAAACAATAAAAAAATTGGTGTTAACCTCTACAATAAAGCAATGTCACAAACTGTTAAGAAAGCAGACTAGCCAGCTGAAAAACATGCACTTTTAACTATCAAATGATTCTAGATGTGAAAAAAACTTCATTTTTTTAATAAAAGGAGCTTCATACAGGTATCAAACTTAATAAATAACTCTTTACAGTTAAATAAATTCAAACATGTATATGCGACTAAATTATTATAATGATCAAACACTGCTATAACACAAAAGTGTTCTGAACAACTGGAAATTAGAATTCTCTTGTTTCTAACTTTTTTTTTTTCTTTTTTTGCTGCTCTATGTTAAGGAATATTTTCATCCTGAGTGAAACAAAGTTTAAAGTTATTATGTACTTAGCATATTTGGTTTGGTAGTGCAATTTTCAAAATGCAATTTAATCAAATTCCTCAGATTTAATACAGCATTTTAAAACCTAGTGCATTGTCTCTTATCAGTACTACATATTTAAAATAGAATAGGATCCAAAAAAGTTCCCCATTGCATGGCTTCTGAACTAGTCATTCACAAATGCTTTTTGAATGTATTAATTCTATTCATGATGAATACGAGCTACCCTGCCAAATCTGAGTCTATTTCCGAAAAGACTAACATCCAGAAAAACCACTGAGTTCAAAATTAATTCCAGACAGCCCAACGTGGGGCTGAAATAACATGACAGAGTAGGGGAAAAAAACCAAAAAAAAAACCACTAAGCACAGAAAAAAATTTCATTAACATCCCAAGAATATAATCCCAAGGAAAGACTCACACCGCGGTGGTAACATTGGCCCCCAGGGCAGTAATAACCCCGGGCAATGGGCAATGCCCCAGGCCAGTCGTGTTTGCAGGCACAGCCCGGATCCCCTTACAGCCGCTCTACTCTCATTTACGTGCCCGTGCCATGCAAAAGGTGTTGAGTTTATGATAAACAAGCAGAGGAGCTGTGCAGCACAAACGAGAGGTGCAGTGTTTTCCAGAGCCATGAACACAGGAGAGATCTCAGGAAGCGGGTATTGCATTCTTAAGTTATGTATCAAGAATGTAAAACTCATGAAGAAAGAGTACTTTTTAACAAAAATTGTGCTGTATTCGACTTCTTCACAGCACCGCACTGCTGCTAAGGTACCCTAAGTCACTGTGAGGTACTGATTTATTCCCACCCTAAGTCACTGTGAGATACTGATTTATTCCCACCGCTATTTACGAACAGTGCTTTCCACCCCATCACCCAGGAAATTCCCAGATCTCTTCGATCCGTGAAATTTCACACGGCGCTCCACAACCACTCCTGCCGCGCTGCCCTGCGCACACAGCTCGCGGTTCAGCGGGGACAGGTGAAACCACATTCAGAGCCCGCAGAGGCTTTGGCTTTCCTGTGCCCTTTGGCAGAAGCCGGGGACTTTCCTTTGCCCAGGAATCGGGAATAGGGAGACCCCCAGGCCTAGCGCGCCTCCCCTCCCTACGCGGCAGCGCTGCCACCCTCAGGGGGCGGCCGCACCCCGCAGGACCACACCGCCACATACAGAACTACAAGCCCCATAATGCACCGCGCCAGACACAGGAAAATGACGGTCACGTTAGCTGATGGGGCACGCTGGTCTTTGTAGTCCCTGCGCGGCCCCGCCCCTCCCGCCGCTCTGGGCAGGCCCCGCCCCCTGCTCCGCCCCCCGCGCGGGGCGGGCCCGGCGGTGGCGCGGCGGAGCGGGGCGCGCGCGGCGGGAGCAGGTGAGCGGGGCCGCCGTGCGGGCGGGTGGGAGCGCCGGCACCGGGAATCAGGGGAGCGGGCAGGGAGGGCCTGAGGCAGCGGGCAGCCCGTGCGGGAAGGCTGGGGGAGTGGAACCTCCCCGCTGCCCGTCCTGAGCCGGACGAGAACGGCCCCCGCCGCCTCCGCGCAGCTGTCGCAGCTCCCGCGCACCTGTGGGAGGCGGCGGCGGGCGGTGGCACCGCAGGGTCCGGTCCCGCTCGGGCGGGACGGCGGCTACGGAAGCACCCCGTTCCCCGAGGCGGGGCCTCGCCGCGCCTCCAGCTGTTTCCTCGGCCGGTTCCCGCAGCCGTGCGGAGACACCGGGAGGGTTCCCCGGGCCTGCCGGTGTCACGGGCTCGGGGCCGCCCCTGGAGTTACGTAAAGCGGCAGCGGCGGCGCTCCCCGAGCGCGGCCCCTCGGCGGCGGGGCCGGGCCGGGCGCTGCCCCGGCGGTGCCGGCCGGTCTGGCTTGGGTCTGCTCGGGTTCAGAACCGCCAGAAGCGGCGCTCCCGACGTGCGGGTTTGCTGCGAGGCACCCGCGGCTGCTTCCAGTTCCGTAACAGACTCTGCGGGGCAGGAGTTACTGCTCTGTGTGTGAGGTGTGATAAATAGCCCCCCCCCCCCATTTTAGGTTCATAAGCAGGTAAAAAATGCTGTTAGGTAATTTGGCTGAAATCGGCACAAAATGATTATTTTACAAAATCATGAAACCTAAGTCTGGAAGTTTGTATATTCCACTCGTTCTCTAGCCGACTTTCCTCAGTAGCACTTAAACCCTCAGAGATCAGCTTGTCTGCGTTGCCCAAACAGAGGCAGAATATATGTAACCAGATCACACATAGTATTGCATAGCTGAAAGTCTTATAAATCCAATTACAACTGTTAAGTACGGATTGTTTGTTTCTAATCTTTTATCCTGGAATCGTGTGGCTTACATCTTTCTCACTGAGTATACAAGCCATTAGTTTAAAATGGTTTGGATCTGCGATAGCTGCAAGCTGCAGGCAAACCCTTTTTAAGTGGTTTTATTACAGCCTGTTTGCCTCTCCCGCAGAAAGGGAGGCGGCTGCTGTAAACACCGGGATAAGTCGGTGTCGTGCTGCTCTTGCAGCATGTGACGGCCGCGTTCCCGGGACTGTCCTGTCCTGTTTCAGATCCTGCAGTTCAGCCCTTCCAGCAAATGTTCTCTTCCTTCTCTTTTCCTTCTTAACTCGCAGTTGGGAATCAAAGTAAACAAAATACATGTCCCAAACAGGAAGCAAATTTCTTGCAGAAAGTCAAGTAAACAGCTAGACAAGAAAGTGCAGTGTCTGGGCTAGCTCATAGGTGTTATGAGGGGTTTGCTGTTAAAGTTGGTGTGCTGCAATGATTCTGCTGGTTCTGTGCAGCTGGGGTAAGAGCAAACTGAGCACACAAACCCTCCTTGCTGCACTGAGGTAAGTAGGGAGTGACTTGGTTTGTCTAAAAGGATTCTTTTTTTTTTAATGAAATTGTTCTCAGTTCCTTCTATTGCATGAATTGGCAGTAAACTATATTAGTAGGTAAGGCTGGATTCCTAGGGCTGTGACCCTTGTTTGAGCATTGTATTTTCTTCTAATATTTAGTAGCCTTCATAAAGTGCAGGTTGATTTGATTTTGCACCTTGTTGTAAGTATTTTACATACTAGGAAATTGTGATACTTCTACAGTTGGATTTATGTATGCATTTGGAAATGTGTTAGTGAGTCTGGTAATATTTTTGTATATTTCTTTCAACTTTTTTACAAAACAATAGTCAAGTTAAGTGAAGCTGTGTGCTATTTGCTCACTTGACCTGACATTTCTATTACTCAGAGGATACTTTCCTGTTACTTTTTAAAGTTAGAGGAATCTGTGTGTGACACAGGTAGCATCATCCCCTTTTATTTTTCTGTGGGGATGTTTCCTGTGTCAAATAGAGTCAAGAATGGCCTTCAGAAGAAAACAGTGTCATCATCACCTTAAATACTCATTGAATCACAATTTGGGGTGGCCTTGCAGAGAACAAAAGACACTAAACCAGAAAATGTACCCTGGGAGCAGGCTTAGTGTAGAACAGCTGCTAATAAGTATCCAGGCCGTGGTACCGAATTAGAGCTGGTCTGGAGTGGAAGCTGCTGAAGCACACGCAGTGCAGGTGTTGGCCTCTCAGCACCAAGGGCTTTTTCCTCACGGTGGGCTGTGGTGAGCTCTCTTGCTTGCCAAATTGGTGCAGCTGCTCAGAAATTCGTGTGCAGTTAAGAGTAATGTGTAGTAAGTAAACAAGCTCAAGATAGTGAGTTCTTGACTGGCATCTCACTTGAAATGAAGAAGTTCTTCTAGGAAAGACTGTTCACAACTATTGTAACTGGTGAAAATGTCATTGTGAGGTTTTAGGTTTGGTTCTTTGTGAAGTGATGAACAGCACAAGGTTTTTTTAGCATCTTAAAATTGCATGAACTCCTAGGTTAGCTTCAACAAGTAGCCCCTGAAATGTGGGTTTATTTTCCACTCCAGGTTCACAGTCATGCAATAGAGGATAATCACTTTTTACATATAGATAGATTTTTTTTGTAGTCTAGACTCATTTAGGTTCTTCCTTTTACAGGAGTTTAATCCTATACCTCTCAATAACATATGTCCCACCCAATAGCTGGGTGGGACATTGTTTAAAGCCATGCTCTCAATTCCTTGTGCTGGTAGTATGGAAGAGTCACTGAAGTGGCAAGTGAAAAAGTAGTTACCTTTTTTAGTGTTTCATTTAGATATTGTTCAGAGAATATTAGTAGAGAAAATTTATCAGACAATGCTTCACACCTTGCATAAAGAAAAAATTACTGCTGAGCTTATTGTTTGAGGCAGAAAATAGATTTTCTTACTGAGATGTGGGTGAAAAAAGGGATTTAGATGTGGTGTAGCTCCAGGAGAACATCTTGTCCCAGGACAGGTGTGACTCGCTTCTCTCACATGGAGTGAGGCTGAGGCAGGTCAGATGTCTGACACGTGGCTCCCCTCCCACAGCCAGGCACAGGGCTGTGCTGCAACAGAAGCTCTGGATGCTTCAAATCCCTTCCCTGACCAGCTGAGTGAGTCAGCAGGGGTGTATGACACTGACAGTTCAGCTCCCTCAGATGCTGCTGAGTGTCCAGCCACATTCCACAGTGAAGCAGAGATATTCATAAGAAATGACTGCCAGTTTGAAATTGTTCTCCTGGTCAAGTTAACTGAGTTTTCTGACAGGCAGTGTGTGACAACTTCCTGATGTAGCTGACTAAGTTTGTTTTTCCTTTACTCAAGGAATTTGTTCAAGAGAATTTTTCAGTCTTCCTCATGCTGGTTCATTTAAAATTTATGTCTTTATTCCTGTGCTCCAGTATTAATTTAGAGCAAGACAGGGGAAGCATCACTTCATACTCACGGTGAGGAATCTCATTTGGTTTTACTGCAGCAGGTGATTGATTGTCTGGTGTGAATCAGGTTGGCGGTTTCCCATTTCACAGCTTCCTGCAGCCTCCTGGTTGATTAGTTTATTCCTGGGTAAATGGATCATGGCTCAAATCCTGTTAATCCAAAGAGGTGGCATTTAATTTGCATCTTGTAAGAGCTCATCTTTGGGTACTTTGTTAAAGTGAGGAGATGGTGCCTTTTTGGCAGTTTCATACTGCTGTCCTAATTTTACTTTGCTTTTTTTCCAGAAATGTATACACATGCACACAAAAGACTAATTTGAAATGTTTTTGTTGAAGAAAAAAATACTAATTTTTCTTTTTCTGTACACCTTTTTTTTTCCATTTTAATCTTCTGGAATGGAAAACTACCTGCTGTAACAACCCTGCTTCTGTTGTGCATGCTTGTAAAACTTAATTGCTGCAATTCAGACTCCAGAAAATGTGCACATTTTACATTGTGACAAATGTCTGCAACATTATATACAATAGAGTTGTTTTGAAAAAATATTTTGCATTGGAAACAGATCCACTGTACTTCAGTGAAGGTGTAATATGCAAATATGTTTTCACCTAAGTTGTTTACTGTCGTGTCTTTTGATTCATGCTGTGTATATTGTTGCCTGTGTGTTTGGCTTGCATGGTCTGCAGTGGATGTCTTACAGAACCAATTCTGTGAAAACCTTCTGTACTGCTTAGATAAAACAGTCACTGAAACTACTTCTTGTATGTCAGAAAAATTGCTGACTCTTTGGATAAAACCAAGTAACACTTAATTCTTAAAGGACAAAAGGATTTTTCTGTTTTGTAATCTTGCTTTACCTCTTTGCCATTTCAATAGCTGTGGAAGACAGAACTCCTGTAAAGCTGTCTGTCAAATGGGTGAGATATAACCTAAAAGCACCATTTTATACAAGCCAGATTCTTTGTGAAAGTGTTTTACCATCAATACTGCTATGTACCATCTCAGAGCTAATACAGATTCTTTCCCAAAGCTCTTAGTGGTGCTTTGATTTCAAAATGACAGCAGTATTTTCTGTCCTTAATTGCAGGTGCTGTTCCTGAAAACAAGAGCAAACATGGTTTACACAGTGAATGAAGCTTAAATTCCTGGACCAAAAACTGAGGGCTTGTTTTCATGAAGGATGGCAACACCATATGTTCCTGTTCCTATTCCTATTGGAAGTTCATCATCCAGCTTTACAAACAGAAACCAAAGAAGTTCTTCCTTCGGGAGCATTTCAACGAGTTCGAGCTCCTCGAAAGGACAGCTGGAGGACTCTACAGTTGATGGTTTTAAAAAGATGAGTGTGCCTGACCAGATTGGTTCCACATCATCTGCATGTAGCAGTCCCCTTGTTAGGACTAAATTTACAGGTCTGGATACATCCATAGAATACAGTACTCAGCCTGTAGAAGAAATAGAGCAGAATGAAGATTCCAGGACCTGGGAAGATCGACCAACCACACCTACTATTCTGGGCTATGAGGTGATGGAGGAAAGGGCAAAATTCACTGTAAGTTTTGGGCATAGTAGAGTTGATCCTGTAATGACAAGATAGCAATTCAATGTGCTTTGCATTGTCTTTCAGGAATTAATCCTGCAGTTCAGGGATGTTACCAGTTTAGCTTTAAAGTACTTCCTGACAGGAAAATACCATTCTTGTTATTCAGGTGGGAAAATAGGGATTAGAAAGCAGTCTTTCCTGTAATTGTGTATGTAGAATAGAAAGAATTAATTCTGTTTCATGTATCAATTTCTGCTGGAAAAGTCAGGAATTCCTTGCAGCTACAATTCCTTATGAAATTGAACTTGTGTAAGTTCTGTGTAATTAAACTTCTAAAGTAAAATGAAACCTTGATGTTGGCCCTCTGTAGTTATAAGTAACTTAGAACATTCCTGTTAAAGTGCAAACATGTTGGTTTCACCTTCTTGCCCAGCTCAGTTTCTAGTAAGGGGAGATCTGTTCTGCAAACAGACTGGGAAGTTGCTTATGCCATATCTTGTGCCAGAACAGCAGCCTAACTGCTTTGTATTGATTTTTCTCAAAGTGCACTGTAGTTGGCAGTTCATTTTTTTTGTCTGCCATAATTATATCAGTGTACTTCCACATTTGTTTCTCTGTGTGTTGTTGAAATATTTCTTTGAGTTTATACAATGATGCTTGTGGGATTGATGGCTGTTTGTTACTGATTATTAATTATATTTCTTGAGATGAAAAATATTAATTAGATAAGGAGAAGGAAATAGCTTTTTTTTCTCCTGTTTTCTTATAGATTAGAGAAGAGCAGAATCTTTATGACAGTTAGAATAGTAATGAAATCAAGATCTTTTAGCCAAAAGTTAAGTAATGATGCTTTTTAATTATTTTAGAATGATGCCTGTCTTTTCCTGAGATTTTCAGCTTCTAACATTTTCATGCATGTTAGCATAAGAGAAGAGCAAAATTTTTTTCACAGGTAAATTTAAAAAATGTTTTAAATAATAACCTTCAAAACCAAAACAACAATTGATATTGCTATATGTACAAGGATTAGTCTGCAAATACCACAGAATCATTTAGGTTGGGAAAGACCTCTAAGATCGAGTCCAGCCTTTGGTCACCCCCCTGACAACCAGATGATGGCAGAAAGTGCCACATCCACTCATTTCTTGAGCATCTTCAGGAACAGTGCCTCCACCACCTCCCTGGGCAGCTCATTACAATGTTTAACCACCTTTTCCATGGAGGAATTCTTCCTGATGTTCAACCTGAGCCTCCCCTGGCACAGCTTGAGGCCTCTTGTCCTGTCACTGGTTGTCTGGGAAGAGAGACTGACCCCACCTGGCTACAGCCTCCTTTCAGGTGGTTGTAGGTTGCCTCCTTTTCTCCAGGATCAATGTCCCCAGCTCCCTCAGCCACTCCTCACATGACTTAGCCTCTGGACCTTTCACCAGCTTGTTGCCCTTCTTGTCTTTCCTGAAGACGTTGCCAAGACATAATGCAGAGTGCCTGTAAGGTGTTCTGTATTAACAGTGAGAACTTTGTCCCATTATTGTGTGTGGAAGACCAGGTCATGGTACAGGTGAAACATTCTTCCATTGTAAAATGCTTGGATGCATTTTTGCTCTTCCTGATCTCACTTCTATTGCTGAGTTGGTTTCTGAAACCACACAATTAACTGTTTGTTTTCAGTTGCATGTTCTGCATGCAGGTTGCTCTTGTGCATTAAAGCCAGCAAGTAATTAGTCCTTAGAATTTGAGTTGCTTTTGCAGTGCGAAATCAGTGAGATTTAGAAGACAGCAGAGGACTATGGAAAGCAAATTAAATCACTTGTAAAGAGAGGAGACCCAATTGCTGAATTTTTTGTTTACTGTTGGTTGCATCTCATAGTTTCCAAAAATAAGAATCTGATTTGGCTTAATGATGTCCAAGCTTCAGGAGTTAAAATGACAGTGCATGTTAGAGTACATGGTTGCTGAAGCTTATGGGAGAGAAAACCTAGGCTGAAAAATATCTCCTTGTAAACATTTAGTCTTAAATGAATTTGAGGTCCTGGAATGTTCAATTAGCACTTCTTTCTTTTTCTAAAGCCAAGTAAAAATGATAATGAGATGCTGAATCAGCCAGAGAGTGTTGCCACATATGGGTGTGTTTTCATTGATGATTTTTTTATTTATAGAGCAAAGCAATTCATGATTGAGTGGAGTAAAATGAATTTGTTGAATGAATTTGTGATTTTTACCCAAGATCTTGTATGAAGGAACTAAGAGGTGTTTTTTAGTATTCTAGTTCTTACTAATTGCAAACCTTAAAGAAAAGCCAAAAAACACCCAACCACCTTTTTTTAAACTTTGGCAGGAAAACCAAACATGTTTGTTTCAGGTTGCCCATAATTTTGAGGCCATTAATCATAAGTTGATTGCACTCCCTGTTACAGTTAAGTTCATTGTAATCGGTGAACTTTTTTTTTAAGTTATCCAATCTTCACTTGGAAGTTATTCCTTTTTTTCTTGTATACATGTTTAAACAATGCTTTGCAGAACTTAGAGTAGAATACAAGAATAGAATACTGATTAGCAAGTAAATTTGCACGCATATTCCAAAGTTTCTTGTTCTGTGTTTTAATGTGTACTAGCAAAGAGTCTTCGCAATTTTACATTCATTAATTTTATTTATGAAAATAAAACTGCTTATACTTTTAGTATGACAGTAAAGTAATAAAATATTTGGATAAGCATTTAGATATAAAATGCATAGCAGAAAAAATATATTTTAATGCTGGTTTTGTAAGCAAGTCCTGCAGCTTGAATTTTAAAAGGTAATAGCTTTTTCCTCTGTCACAATCCATGACTTCCACAGATGATGTGTCTTTAAAGTGAAATTGTGTTTAAAACATAGATAAGAGAAGTACTTACTGAAAAATTGCTTTTGATTTGCACCATAGTTATCTGCAGTTTCTGTAATTATCTGGAAGTTAATATATTATGGAATACAAAATTGCTAGAAACAGTCTCAGACCTGTACAGAAGTTGGCTAGCACTGGGGTTATCACATGTTGGGACTGCAATAAGAAAAATACACTTATCAGCTGAGACAACCTGCTGTAACAGCATGAAATACTGCAGAAGATTTTAGTATGTAACAGATTAGAAAATGTTTTAAATAGGATTTGGTTAAATGAGGGATCATTTATCATTATGGTTCTAAAAATACCTTTTTCTTTCTTGTATTATGTTTTTTACATACAGACTGGGAAAAATAACCCAGTACAATTGAGAGTACCTGTCTTTCCCTAGTTGGAGAAAGTAAGGTTATGACGTTAGACACTGTTTGATGTTTTCTAGTTGAAGTTGTATTGTTGGATTCATTGTGTTCAGACATTGGAATATTAATCCTCCTAGAAAGTAATTTAGTGTTATCATTATCATCATTGTTTTGTTGCTTATCCATTTGTTTTTAAATAGGAGTATGGTACTGCTGTGCTGTTGTCTTGCTAAATCTGATTCAAAGTATCCATTACTTCAGTTACACAGTCATGGTATCATCATTCTGGTGCAGTTTAATAGTGAAATCTTATTTGCCTGGAAAGACTAAACCTAATGTTCAAGACAAATGCAAGGGAGGATGTAATTTTATTCTGCATCATTTCTCCTTGTGAAAGAAGTCAGATGAGACATTTTGAAGCAATATCAGACACAGTACCTGATGATTAACAATCACCTTAAAAATAGAGAGGCCTCCAGGATCAATGAGTAAAACTGTAATTTTGCAAAGGTTCAAGTAGATCACAGAAAAACACTTCCCTTACTTTTTTGATAGCCCAGCCTTTTGTTCTGTTGGCAATAAATTCTTTCTTACAGACAGAAATAGTTATATGTATTTAGGAATTACAGGAACTCCTTCCAATGCAGCGTGAAGTTTTGCACATTTTTCTTATATTTCTGTCTTTCCACACAGGTATACAAAATACTGGTGAAAAGAAGTCCAGAGGAAAGCTGGGTGGTGTTCAGACGGTACACAGATTTCTCCAGGCTTAATGACAAGGTGGGGATTATAAACTGGTAAATTCTCAGCTCTCTTACCTCACTTCTTTCATGTCTTATATTTTTGTCACATCTTCTATTTTTTTTCTGATTTTAATACACATAAAACACATACTGTATTAATAACTGGAAAAATATGATTCCTCACTTTTTCAAAGATCATTAAACAGCTGATGTAAAGAAGATGTAACAGCTTCATCTGAAGCTGTTAGTATGCTTCAAACTTTACATTTATTCCCAGTTTATATGATAAAGAAATTAACTCTTGAATATTTATCACCCTGCATGGAAATAGAACTAGGGGCTTGTATTCTCTTGCAGGAATGATCCAGTAGTTATTTAGGTCTTTTCTGTGTAACCAATTCTGATTTTGTTCATCATAAAACTGAAGTTTTGTGAACATAAATATGTTCGTTGTATGTTGGTCAGTCTTCAGTTGTTTTTAGTGTCTTCAAAGTTAATAGTGAAATACTGTGTCAGATCTTTAAAGATGGAGGAAACACCAGATGAATAGGAATTCTGGGTCAACAATTTAATACTCTTAGATTACTTAAAAGGAAAAAATGCTTGTCTGAAAAGCACAGGTTTTTATGATTGGTAAATAGTATTTAGCTATCAAAAGTAGAGAAATAATTGCACTTCCTTTGTGCACTGTTAACTCCTAACAATAATCTTTCGTTGCCAGTTCAGCACACTTTCTGCTAAAATGTTCTTTCATGTTTCAACATGAACCTTATTTCTTTACCCATTGTGAGGGATTTTTGGTACAGGTTATCACCTTGGATTTGTGTGCCTAATCAACTAAGAGCTAAATTCGGCTGAGATTTTGAAAATGGTTTTGAACTTACAAATTTCTCTGTGTTCTTGGTTTGACCTATTTGAGTATCTTCTAGGCTACCTTTGAAACACCAGTGATGTCTAAGACTAATTTGCTAAATGTGAATTAGTTTAGAGATTTCTTTCTGAAGAAATTCCTGTCTTAAATACAGTCTATCTTCAATTAAAGAATGTCTTGATATTGGCAAAGGCCTAACTTCTTTTGAGAGAATGATATTGGTATTTCAACTCAGATTTTGGAAGTCAAGTCATACACCAATTTGCATTTTGATCACCTCCGTTGACTTAATGTGGTTGTCGGTGGTTTGAAAAATCAAAATGCCGAAATATCTATCAGAATAAATACTTAAATTTTTACTCATAAAGCCCTTAGTCTTTGCCATCAAATGTTTGGCTTTTACCATTATTTCTAGGTATTAGTATTTCTGTTTAAAGGGAAAAATCTGTATTTTTTAAAATTTGTGTTACTGTCTGAAGCTTTTTCACCTTTCAGTATGCATCTAAACCATTTACTCTTTGGTCTGTAATACATTTTACTTTTTATAGTATAGAAATATCAGCTCTAAGAGCTTAAACATACCACCATTCAGGAAATATTAGAGAATTACAAAATGGTAACATAATAATAGCTTGAAAACACATTGTGAAATGGCCATTCTTAAGAACCAAGAAGTTCACCATTTCTCCCCAAGACTGACTCATGTGATGTGAAATGTGTCACATGGTGATGTAGGAAGGAGTAGGAAAGGTGCTGGATCCAAGCAAGCAATCATGGCCAGAATAAGTTGTCTGACCCATGGGTTTTCCTGCTGTGTCTGAGGAGCACTCAAGAAAGAATGCCCCAGGACTGTGCTGTTGAAAATTATCCACTGACAGCAGCTGGGTCTTACCTTCTTCATCCACAAAAGGAGTAACCTGTAGGTGTATTCTCTCCTTAGAATTAAATTCTGTGATCCATGTGACCAGACAATTAAAAGTTACCATTCAGCAAAATCTGTGTGTTTGAACCATTTCCCAGCAATGGTTGTCTGCACTCTTCTGTACAACAAACAGGAACTCATTTTGTTACATTCTGTGGGTTCTGTCCTATTCAGATACATTCCTATATATATGAAATTAACGATAACTTGGTAAGAGATGAAGGAACTTTGGAGCACCAAATATAACCTTAAAGATATAAAGAAGGGTCTAATATCAAGATGAAATTCAGTATCAGGAAAACATAGTTAAATAATTAAATTCAGAAATAAAGAGCAAGGCTTTGACAAAAAACCATTCTGTAAATAAGGAACCAGAATTTATCATAGGCTGTTCGAATAAACTATATTTGTGTTGTTTAAAACGTACCTCATGCTGTGAAACAATAGTTACATAAGCAAAGGTGATCCATTAATGTGCTTCTTCCTTCAAAGTGTGTAGAGAGATTCTATTTGAAGTGCAGTATCTGTTCTAAATTTTCTAAAAGTTAATCTGGTGAAAGAGCTGTCAGTTATAATTTTCTATCACTGCAACATTCATATTAATATAATCAGTGTACACAGAACATCTCTGACAGAAGCTGGCTAGATCCTGTATTCAGAAAAAAATGATGAAACAATTCTTGTGGCAGCTGAGATATCAAATTTTATAAAACCTATTTGCTTTTTCCTGTTGGTTGTAAATCCTCTCCCAGATTTTTCTTTGTCAAGCATAACTTTGAAAAATTGTTTTTTTATCAAAAAGTTAAATTTTTTTTTATCATCATGCATATTAGAAGAATAATTCACTCTTGGAAAGGTTCATTGTTGTATAATTTTATGCTTTCATTCGCTTTATGTTTTATTTCTGAATTCAGAGAAAAAATCTGGGTATTTCTGATGTCAGCTATACCCCGTTGCTATTTAAGGACCTGGGAAATGCAGTTTTGCATGTTACTAGGGATTGAGCCATACTTGCATATTGAAATTTTATTATTCTGGTGTACAAAGAACTACTTTTTACAAGAAATATCTCATGCATGTGTTGTAATTTATTCTTCCAGCCCCCCGAGGAAGACAAGTTGCAGAGTTGTACATCTGTCATGGGGTTTTATTCTATATATGTGTATATGTAGTAGTTTTTATCCCTGAATACTTTAAAAGAAATACCACTGAAATTATTTTTCATTGATTTTTTTTTTTTGCAGTTTTCTTATGTGTAGAGACTCAAAGGTTTTAAATAGCAGACCCAGACATTAAATAACAAAGCAAAGGTTTTCATTCCTATTTTTATGTGTTAAATTTGAGGAAAAATACAAAGCACTCTACTGCATAAGGCAGCAAGTGACAGAACTGTGTCTGCAATTTAAGTTGTAATTTGGATTTTCCTTATGGTTGCAACTTGTCTTGTGCTTGAACTTTACCAGAAGTCAGAAATGTCTTATAAATCTGAGTAAAGTCAGTGCCTCTGGCAAAATTAGTATTTTTCTCAAATTTTTTCTTTTTTTGTCTTTAATTTCAATTCCAGCTAAAAGATATGTTTCCAGGCTTTCGGTTGGCCCTTCCGCCAAAGCGCTGGTTCAAGGATAATTACAATCCTGACTTCTTGGAAGATCGACAGCTGGGGTTGCAGGCATTCCTCCAGAACCTAGTAGCTCACAAAGATATTGCTAACTGGTAGGTGATTAGCCTTTGCTTGTTCATTTGTGGCTTCGTTCCTGTCCATACTCCTCTTGTAAAGCTCCTGGACTCCAGCAGTGTACCTTCGGGCAGTGTGGTGAGGAATTTCAGTAACATTCATGCTGTGCATTTGGTCATTATGTCAATTATTCAGTGTCCTTTTAAATTAGTCCCATCTTAGCAAAAAAAGTGGAACTGCAGTATTTTTACAGGGATAACTAAAAGCTGTAATACTTAAAATGTTAGAATAATCCCATGTTTATTCCTAAAGTATTACTTCTTTGTGTATAATGCAGAATTGATAATATTGTTAATTTATACTAGGTGTGTTAGGCTTTCATAGTGTAGAGTACCTACACTATTATGCAATTAGTTCTTAAAATGTGTATTAAACTAGAGGTTTTTATTGACATGGCATTAAAGGAATTTACAGATTCCTGTACATAAGTAAATGTAAACCACAAATCAAAAAAGTCTTAATAGTTTAAAAAACATAATGTGTTTAGGCCAGCAAAGTGCAAAGATTTCTTTCAACAGTATCTTTTTTTGTACAAAGTGGGAGATTCTTCCAAAGCAGGAAAATGAATAGAATGTAATTCTGACAAATGAACTGTAAAATAATTTTCTTACGGACCAGAAGAGAATTTAAGTAAGCAACTTGCTAGAGGCAAAGCAGTTCATTTTAAAACCTTTGCCAGCATTAGAATTAAAAAAGGTTTTAAGGTTGCTATGCTAGAGATTCTTTTAGGAGTGAGTCTGAGAACCGGTCATCATCTGAAGCTTCATTCAAAACAAAGAGTAAAAAATGTTCTAAAGCAAAACTAATTCCCTCAAGACTTTTAAAGGAACAAAATTTTAAAATTTTCAAGTGCTGGTGTGGGACTGTGAGACCATGTAGTGCTCATAGCTACTTTAGTTTTTAGTAAAAGGGGTATTATTACTGCATTTGACATGTTTTTATAAGGCATTCAACTGCTGAGTCTGGAAAACAGGGATTTGTACATTAGTCTGACTTTGGTACTTCTTGTAGTAAAAAAAAACCCAAAGCAGGTAAATAAAAATGATATCATGTCCTCTGTAGAGACAAACGAGTAGTTATGACAGGGCTCATATGAAATAGTTAAAAGACAAGGGGGAAAGGATTGATGGAAATTTAGGGGTAGTACTAGTGGAATGTTTGATCACAGTTGTGGACACTGATGTTCAGGACATTTTGAAATTATCTGGAGAATGGAATGAACAATGAAAGCACAAACTATTGTAGAAGGATCCTGAGATACTGAGTGACTTACATCAATTTTTGTGTCTTGAACTGGAAAGTGACAGTAAGTACACCCATACAGATTCATGAACTCAGCTAATTTTTCAACTTGGAAAATAACTATTGGTAATGATACCACTAGTTTTCTGAATCAGTACTCAGCAATAGTCAAAAAAATTCATTGAAATTATTAGAGGAACTTAGGAGGGAGAAAAGAAGTTACTGCTCTGGGAATCTGAACTGTACTTTCACATAGTTCAGTGCCAAAACACAGCATTCCATCTCAAAGGAGGTGTCTGTCAGAGGTACAGAAAAAGCAAGGAAGAGCAGAGGAAGCTGCAGAAAAACTTCCTGCAAGAAGTGTTCTCTTTAGTCTGTTGTGTTAGGTGAGCAAACAGGGTGTGTGAAATCATCAAAGCGGAGAGGGAAGGTGAGTAAGGAGTGTTAATATTTTGATGATTCATAGTCATCCTGCAGTATGTCATGCTGAGTGGCAAAGCTTTGTTGTGAGATGTCAGAGACAAAGCTTAATAGGTTTAAAAAAGAAATGGGGCTCAACTTACGAGTTTCTGTGTAAGTAGCTATTAAATATGATTATATGGGTGAGGTATGCAGCTGAGAAGTTTAAAAACTTCCTAATAATTAAATTACATAATAATAGGTGTGCTAAAAAGAATCAATCTCATCCCTAAATGTAACTTTTGTTATGCTGCTGCAGACACACTAGTGAATGGAATGGACTTGCTTAAATAGATCTAAAGTCTTTCTGCTTCATATTGTTGCAGCTAGTCCAGCATTTCAGCTGGCTTGTTTGTATCTTAGTGATGATGGACCATGTTGGACAAAATAGTGTTTGTCATAGTTTAAGGCAATAAATTCCAAACTCTAACTTGTTGACTGTGTTGGGTATCAGATACAAAAAGGAATTAAAATGTTTGTGGAATCAGTTTGTCTTTTGGCTCATGAAGAGATGGTTAACTGAAATGTGGTTTCTAGAACTCTTCTGTGTAGGGCTCTGCATGAAGACAAAATTTTTTAATAAATTTTATAATCTATTGATATGGTTCTAAGGTTTGGATCTGTGGAAGGTGTGAATTCTTCAAGAAGTGATTAGAATGAAGGAGATTTGACCATCTAATATATTTACCCATTTATCAGAGAATAAATTGACAATTAATGGGAATGAATACTTGCACCTCACATGAGCAGTGGTGAGCATTTCACCCTGTTTTTTCCTTTAAAACTCACCATTTACTTCTCCAGTTTTGCAAGTAAGTCAAACTGCTTGAGTCAGACCTAAACAAAAAAAGCCTTTTTTCTTTGTAGAGAAGTCTGGTTTACTTCTCTTCATACTTTATGTACTGTATTCACAGTGGGAAATTTGCCCTTCAGGGATAGGAAACCTCATTTGGTATACCTGTTTTTAATAAAACTAGATTCACAAAGTATTTTAAAAATAAAATGGTGGATAATATATGCAGGTGGCTATATTTTTGTTTGTGTTTTATAGACTTCTCCTCTTGTTTTATGTTGTATTGAAGATTCAGTGAAAGATCAAATTGAAGTCCACCCAAAGAGTTAAACAGTGGTCAGGAAAATTTCATACAGCTGGTGAAGTGGGTGAAAGAAGTTTAACCTGCTAAACAGAATCTGGCTTTATATAGATGACAGAGCTGTCCTGTCTCCACCCTGTGTAAGAAGCTTGGAAGGGAGGAACTTGGCCAGCTTGGAGTCAGGGATGCCATGTGCTGCACTGGCCCTTGCTGCCCTCCTGAGTGCTGGCTCTGCTCCTTCCTGGAGAGGGATGGCAGCCTGCACATGTGTACAGCAAGCTCTGTCACAGGACAGAAAAGATCCCTGTGGTACTTCAAAGGCAGAATCTTCCATTCATGAAGTGAAAGGAAGAGGTGTAACACATGGAGAGGAGAGCAGGGTCAGAGCAGACTCTCAGAGCAAAGCTAGGCTGTGAATAAATGTTCATACCATCAGGGGCCTATTTTAGGTAAAGAAAACAACAAAGTAAATGTTCAGTGTATTTTAGATAAATGTTCTTTAGAGTCTTCTTAAAACTAAAAGTGATGGTATAATGAATGATGGTTGTTTGAAGAAGTTTCTGCTCATTTTGCTTGCCAACCTGAAGCTGGTTGATTAGGATGGTAGCTGGATGAAAGTTTCCTTTCTTGTGTTTGTGCTTTGTGAAAACCTCAAGTGCAGAGAATGGGTGGAAAGCAGAAAATTACTGCCTTTTGCCCTCACATTTTCCATGGGGCCCAGGTGGGAAGAAGAGACAGAAAATTAAGTTTGGATTCCCATTTTTCATTTTTGTGCACCCATTGCAGTAGGAGATGATTTAAAGATTTATAGTAGTGAGTGCAAGCACAGCATTGCTCCTAAGTTACTGCTTGCTAATTAATTGTGAATACAGTGTTCTAATTTGAGATTCCTTAAAGAAGAATGAATTCAACCGAGCAGGAAAGTCTTAAAAAGGTGGCTGAAGGGACATGTTTGGAGATGTTTAGGAGTTCTGTGAAAAGTAATCTAAATTTGGAAGACAGAATGCGACAGTTGCTTAAAATACTCTGTAGTAAACCACAGGATTACACCTACTTCTTTCTTCTGGTCTTTGCAAAACAACACACAGAGGGGGATGGTAACTGTTACACAAATCCAAATGGAATGCATTAGTTTGAAATGTCTATTCAGAGATGGCTATGTAGTAGATCCATGGTACATTGTCTTCTATCATTTTATAACTTATTATTTATATAAAAATACACACTGTATATATAAAAATTATATCATGTGTACGTGTCAGTGGATTATGATCTTAGCAAAAGGGAGACAGGTGAACGTGTTTCAGTGCTCATAGTTAAATCCCCTGATACTACCTGAAGGTATCTGCATATGAATTTTAACAGTATACTTTACATCCATTGCATAATACTAATTTTATAATACTTACTTTTCTCCAGGAGAATTTTTCAAACCTCTTCAATACCAAAGTGATAAACTTGCCAATTGTCATATAGCTACAAATTCACTGAAAATTTTAATAAATCATAAAAAACATGCTCTAAAATTGCTTAAACATCTTCATAAGTTGCATTCTGCTATCCCTGGTCAACACTAACAACTGAGATTAAATAGTTTGTTAACCATTTATTTGTTAATTGTTGTGAATACTTGGGAGTAAATTTGAGGATGTAACTTTTTGTGTCACTTAAAGAAATACCTCAATTTTTTGGTCATTTTTAAGTGTTGTTGCTTGTTTTGTACTTCCAGTAATTCATTCTCTTTTATTTGGTAAAGCCTTGCAGTGAGAGAATTTCTTTGTCTGGATGATCCTCCAGGTCCTTTTGACAGTCTGGAAGAGAGCAGGGTAAGTAGGATAGAAACAGAATGCAAAAAGCAGGTGTTTTTAGAGTATTGTAAGATCTGTATAATGATATACAGAATGAAACACTTTTATTTCTGTTTTTTGACAAAAACCACAAAATGTTGTGTTTCTAGAATGGGCAAAGTCTGATAAATGGTGCACACTGATTGTCTGACTGCTGTACTTCATCCCTGTCCCAAAATATATCTTCTTTTTTGCCTTTTTTGGGCCATGGATGAAGTTTGCTTTGTAAAGCAACTACTTATATAAGGCACCTACTAAATATAAGGAGAGATTTTATCAGTTTATATTCAGCAAATTGTTACAGTGCTTATACCTTAGACTTCAGGCCTTTCTGGGAAATGTTTCTTGCTATAAAATCACAGAATCATAGAATGGTTTGGGTTGGAAGGAACCTTAAAGAATACTTACTTCCAACACCCCTGTCATGGGAAGGGATGCCTTCTCATGTAATGAATGCAGTTAAATTATTAATTTTCACGACCAAAATTAGTGTTCTTGCAGAAAAACTAAGCAGTGTCAAGTAGTGTTGTAAACCAGCAGCCTTTCAACATTTATATGAGCACACTGAAGTAATAATACTGTGTGTTTCAGTCTGTTCTCTTAGAAATAAATTTTAGTGACATGAAGGGCCATATCAAGGTTGTCTAGAGCAGATGATCTTAGTTTCCTTACTTTATAGAATAACTGTGTTTTCAAATTGTATATACATTGTTAGTCTTGCAGAAATCGTGAATGTTAAATGATGCTCATTCAACTAAATTTATATTTGCCAGTTTGTTTTGTTTTGCATGTTTGTAGGATTGCCTTGGTTCTTGTTACATTGCTATTGCATGTGAAAGATTTGGTTTTTTGTCACAAGCTCATATTTGATTTCCATACAATCCCTTTTCATCACTGATATTTAAACTGATGATTTTTTTTAAATTACCATAATTATTTGTACAAATAATTTAAAAAATTTAAGTGCCTTCTTCATTGAAATTTCAGTCGTGCATGCTGTGGTGAAATCTGTGTTATTCTTCCACTGGAATTTAATCAAACCATTAAAACAGCTGTGCTGTTGTAGTTTTAGCTATTACCCATTTCTGTGAAGTTGTTGAGACAGCTGTTATAAAATTCTCCAAGAGATACCACACCTTTATGGAGTGACTGGGGTTGGAAGGGACTTCTTGAGATCATCTATTCCAGCCCCCCTGGCTCAAGTAAGCTCAGCTACTGCAGGTTGCTCAGGTCCATGTCCAGTCAGGTTTTTAATGTTCTGCAGAGGAGACTTCACAGCCTTTCTGTCCAGCCTGCTCCAGTGGCTGACCACCTGCACAGCACAAAGGGGCAGCCTCTCAGGTCTCATGGACATTAGTGTATCCATTTTGTTTAAGTGCTCCCTGATCTGCTCTTCTCCCACTGCAGGTGAGTTTGTCTTGACCTTCCTTTCTGGCTGCAGGGAAAGAATTACTCAAGGCTGTTTTTTCCAATCAACACAACAAGACCATAGTTTCCCATCTTTCTTTTGTTGATGATGCACTTGTAGAATTCTTTTTTTGTTTCTTTTCACATGCCCTGCCAGATTCAGCTCCAGGTTGCCCTTCACTTTCATAATCCTGTCCCTGTAAGATTAGACAGCAGCCTTACATTACTCCTGTGTCATCTCTCCATGCTTTCACCCCTAGCAGAGTTGCTTTTTATGTCTGAGCTCAGGAGACCCTTGCTCATCCACACAGGCCACCTGTAGCCTTTGCTTGTTGAGCTGTACTTACTGACCCTGCAGGTGGTGATCCTTAAATACCAGCTAGCTCTCCTGGACTGCTCTTTGCTCCAGGATGTTTTCCCATGGATTCTTTCTTCCAAGCAGCTTTCTGAAGAGATTTGAAGTTGGCTCAGCCTGAAATCCATGGTTGTGGCCATGCTTTTTGTCTTGCTTCTGATTGTTAGGAGAAATCCTAAATTCCTGCATACTAAAAGCATCTATATCCATCCTTAATGTTGGTTTTTTTTTTTTCTTTCCCTGAACTGCCTTATACAGGAAAAGCACTGAGGTTCATGTACTTATTCCTGCAGTTCATTTTTAAAGATATCTCAAAACTTACTTCTGTTTTGCCTTTCTATTGCCATCCAAAGCATCACAGAAAAAAATCTTCTTGTTTTCCTGATAATGGAAAATATGGATATCTTCTATTTGGTTTATATCTGTTATCCCAAGGACTTGCCAAAACACATTTATCTTTTCCAGGGGAGAGAGACAGGTACCTGCTCCATTAGAAGCTGATTAGGCCAAGAAATTCAATCACAGAAAAGTAGGCAAAATATTCACTAAATCTTTTTTTTTTTTTTTTTGTCATATCCTTGGTAGTTGTTTCCACAGATCTTTTCTCAGCCATCTCTGTTTCATGATCTGAAGAAGGAAGCAAAGCTGGTTGTCCTTTCAGAAATTCAGGAATAATTAGTCCAACCTGGGTATTAAAACTGTTCCAGACTCCAGGTGTCCAGCTGTCTAAAGAACAAGACAGCTCATTACACACTGTTCCCTTTCTCAGCTTTGGTTCACTTTTCTGCTATTACAGCATCCGTCAGAATATATTGATGTTTTCTTACCCAGTTTCAAACAGTGCCTGTGTTTGCTTGGACAGCTCATACCCAGATTGCAGATAGAGATGAGTTTTTTCCAAAGGCTTTACTCAGTTCTCAGAACAATGAAACAGTTTTCAACACTTGTGCAATATTTTTATCTATTTTGTGTATAGAAAAATTTCCATGTGCATACATCTAAAGGTTGAAATAATAAATTAAATTATATTCTTAAGGAAATAATGTCTAATTTTCAGTTAGGGTATCAGCAACCTTGAATATTTTTACCAAGAGCAGAAAAATTTACTTAATTGGCTTGGCTGAAATGGGATGACTGCTTAACCACAGTGATAGCTAAAGCAATCACTATAAATGCTGTGTCAAGAGTGAGTTGCATGACACATGCTCTTGGCTTTAGTATATATGAATAAAGCTATTGCTTAACTCATGACTGGTCTTCAAGTGCCTGTCAGCAAAGATAAATTTGCTATCTGAGTCAATAAAATAAACTAAAATTCCATGCAAAATTCCTGGGTTTTTGAATTGAAAACTCCTCATTTCTTTGTATTGTATAATTACAGGAAAACTTAATATTTTAAAGATCATGAGTCTGCTTCAGTTAAAGCAAAGGATAGTGTATTCTTGATGATTGTAGCCTGTTTTAAAACTCTAGGACAAACAGTATCCTAACAGGATTATTCTTAACCGAGCTCATATTAAATGTTTATATTCAGCAGACTCTGAGTTAGTGGTTAGTTGCTGGTAATATCAAGCCAAGAAAGCCTCCCATGTGGGGCTCTTATTTATAGAGCACATGTAAATTATTAAATGAGAATTGCACATTGCTGTTGGAAGACTTGTGCTTTCCAGTAATAGATGAGAAGGCTCTGTGCCAGCTCTTCTGTCACTTCCTGCATTCGGAGGATGTTGCATTAGACACGGGCTCTTCACGTTGGGTTTTGTGATTGCTCAGTGACAGATCCATCAGGGTGTGATACAGACATGCCATGCTCAGCAGGGGAGCCCAGCATATTTGTCATGGCTGAGTAGTTAGTGTTCACAGCATCCTATTAAACATTTTCAAAATATTTTTTTTACTGGTCTTCTGATTGTCATGATTTCATATTTGTCACAGGTGTTTGGTACAGAACTGTACAGCTTTGTCTTTGTCCTGGGTAAGGAAGGAATATGTACTTAATCCAAATATTCTTCGCAGCATCCTGGAAATATATAGATACATTGAAACTGACTTCCAAGTCATGTGGAAACAAAACTTAATGATGAGAAGAGGAAGCAGGGAGTTCAGTTTATGTTCCATATAGGCAAAAAGGTTCCAAATCAGGAACTGCTCTTCTGGTGTCTCTGTCATTGTGAGACAAACAAACGATATTGATGGTGGTCACACGACTGACACCAAAAAGGGAGGCAAGCATCAGCACTTCATTACCCTACAGTAAAATTCATACCTTTCCTCTGTGAATTCCCACAGACAGCAACACCAACTCCTTCCTCTCTCCATGACCTGCCAACCAGTCTTTTAGAACACACATCCCTATTGGACACAGCTGTGACCTGTTAAGGGCAAGGTTGCTTCTACCCTTTGGTAATTAGTACAGCTGCAATTCATCAGGGAGAGGCTGCCCACAGCACCATCTCCATTCTCTTATAATCCATTCTCCCACATGATATGATTAAAGTATTTGCATTGCAGTTTAGCATAATAAGTTCATCATTAAAAGCAGCATTATTAAGATAGGAATTTTTTTTATTTATGTAGCTTTTTAAGGTAATCAGTCTTAAGACAAGCAGCTATAATACTGTTACAGGTTGATATTTCTAAGAGAAAAGTCAATAAAGGCAGTCCACTGAAGTTAAAATGAAGATGCACTTAAATTTGTCTTTTAGGCTTTCTGTGAAACTCTGGAGGAAACAAATTATCGCCTACAAAAAGAACTGCTTGAAAAACAAAGGGAGGTTGAATCACTGAAGAAATTATTAACGGAAAAGCAACTTCATATTGATGCTGTTGAAAGAAGAATTAGGTATGTAGAAATTTTAAGGGTTTTAGGAAGTTATCTCCATGAAAGCATTTTCTCTGTCTAGTTACAAGTACCAGCTTTAGCTGTATCTTGGAAACCATTTTCCCTACATAACCACATACAAAGCAATATTTTCAGTAAGCTCTTTCTCATATGCTGGCTAAAAGCTATTTAGTACAAATGACTGAGAAGCTTGTCCTATCTTTTCCCTCTAAAGTAACTGTGATTGTTTCCTAATCCTTTAAGTCCTGTAAAGATAGAGCAAGATTTTGTTCTGCTTTTGAAATGTTGAAAATGTGAAATGCCCTGCTAGAGATGAGTGGGAAAATTGCTTTGAGTTATAAAATTCTCTGTATACTCAAAGCTTTCACAGAGCATAGTGATCAAGCAGTTGTACATCTATAATAGTTTAATTTTGTTCTGAATTGGTTGGAATGAGATGCTGCAGGTACCATTTAAATAGCATGGGAGTCCACTTAAACCCAAGGGAAAACAGTACCTGTCTGCTAAATTCTGAAACAGGAGCTGAGGAATTGATGTTGTGCTATCCAGTGTCCCATTAGAGCTGCTGAGTCAGTATTGCAGGGTTTCCTTAGCAAAAGAGTGAATTCCTGTGGTCCCATTTGAACTTCATAGAATTATAGATCATCCAGTTTCTGCTAGACCAGGTAGTTCAAGGCCCCATCCAGTCTGGCCTTGAACACTTTCAGGGATAGAGCAGTCACTTGTCTGGGCAACTTGTTCCAGTGCCTCCCACTCTCACAGTAAAGAATCTCTTCCTAACATGAGATCAGATGAGAAAAACATTCCCTCTGCATGTGTGTCAGACCAGAGGCAGTGAAGAAATTTATTTTTAAAAAAATTAAAATAACTTTTATTTTAATACTGAATAGGTTGCTGAGTCCAGCATATCCAGGTTGACTAACAAATCACACCTTTAAATGTTCTAGTGAACTACCTTTGGAAAAGGCTTTAAATGCAATTATGGTGGCTGACTGAAAATTCTGATCAGAATACCAAATTCAGGTTGTTGCTCACTCCTGAAGGCAAGTAATTGCATCTCAAAGATCCTTCCCCTGTTTGATAAGAACAGCTGCTGCCTTAAATAGTGAAATAGTCAGGAAAAGTTAAGTAACTTGCATTTGGTTAAAACATCATGATAGGGAATTCTGTGTGACAGAAAATAAAAAGGTGTGAATAGCAAAAAGGGACTTGATATTTTAGTGTTTTCCCTGAAGATAGATTATGTTTTTTAAATACTCAAACACACTGCTAGTTTCCCAGACATATAAAATTAGTGAAAGTCAGCCACATAGTGTCTGAAGTCCTGATGAAAAATAACTTCTGTGACTTCTGGCTGTAAAAAAACCAAGATCACAAGTATTTTCAGTCAAGAATTTCAGCTTGTCTGATAGTAAATGAACCCAAAAGAAATGTGTCTGTCATTGGCCTTGTTGAAGTAGAATTTTTATTTGATGGCCTAACAAGAATTAAGCATCTTATGCCTGCATGCTTTAAAGGCCAGGTAACTACAATGGATGTGAGACAGAAGGGGACAGCTGGACAAGTCCTGAGACTTGCAAGACTATTATTATTGTTATTATTATTGTTTTGCTGGATTTGGCTCAGACATAGGCTGGTAGTCATGTTACAGAATGCTTTTAAGACTTTGTGTAAAATGTATGCATTAAAATAAAATAACAACAGTAGTTAGAGCAATTTTAAAAGGGAAAGAAATATAGTAGTATAATTTTAAACACAAAGTGGATCACAAGCTTTTGTTTCCAATTCAATGCTAAATTGATGTATGTTTTCCACATAGAGAAATGGTTTAGAAAAAAGGATTTGTTTGGTCAATCTACGTGACCATGTTCCCATTTTAGCTAAGCTAGCTAGACCATTTTCTTGTTTTGCCATTAAGAAAAAAACTGTCTTTATCACTAATGGAAAAATGTATTGCTTTGTGTGTGGTTTTGTAAAGTTACAGTGAGAAACTTGAGGAACTGTTGAAGAAATCTTCTAGTCATTCTTCTGTCTTCCTTTTGACTATATTTTGGTTATAATCCTTCTGCCATTTAGGCAAAATGTGTGTGGCTTAGTCTGAATGTAATTTTTCACTTTAAGTCATACACACTTCTCTGGGATTTGAATTTTGTGAAGTTACTAAATTGTCATGCAACCAGAGAATGATGAATTGGCCTGGGTTGGAAGGGACCTGAAAGATCATCTAATATCCACCCCCTGCCATGAACAAGGACACCTTCCACTAGACCAGGTTGCTCAGAGCTCCATCCAGCATCCACAGCTTCTCTGGGCAACCCATTCCAGTGCCTCAGCACCATCACAATAAAGATTCTTTTCTCTAATATCCAATCTTAACCTCCCCTCTTTCAGTTTGGAGCCATTCTCCCTTGGGGAACAGTCCTGTCACTACAGGCTCTTGTAAAAAGTCTCTCTGCATCTTTCTTTTAGGTTCCCTTCAGGTACTGGAAGGCTGCAATTAGGTCACCCCAAAGCCTTTTCTTTTCCAGGCTGAACAATCCCAATTCTCTGAGCCTCTCCTCATAGGAAAGGTGCTCCATCCCTCTAATCATCTTGGAGGCTCAGGGATTTAGAGGACTGAATTTAGTTCAGGAATAAGCAGCTGGGGCAAATAAACTGTTTAAATACTACTAGTTAAAGAAATGGGGCGTGCAGGAGTGAGATTGAAAGGTTACTTTCAATCTTTTTGCAGAAACTGCCAGGGCTAAAATGAAACAAACAGTTCTTCAGTGACAAATGTTTGCTGTATGGATTGGTGGTACTCTGTTCTTATCTGTTGTAGGGATTTATCTTTAGGAAAAATGGCTCGTCAAATGTCAGGAGAAGAAAGTGAGTGCAGTGGTGAGGTGGAGTCTTCTGCAGTAGAAGCAGACCAGGGTACCCTGGGTGAGGACAGCTGGTAAATACTATTATTTTACTTGTATTTTAGTTATTCTTGAAGTTTGTGTTTTCAAATGTTTAGTCTTGAATTAAATCTGCACAGCTGAGAATTTCAGCATTTTACTGCACCTCTCTGATGCATAAAGGCCCTCAGGATAGATAATTTTAGATCTGGAATAAGAGAGAAGTTAAAAAAGCTTTGTCAATGTTTTGTGGATTGTCTGCCTAAAATGGCTCTAGAAAATCATACCAGTTTCCATTTATTGATGTGTCTTTGCAGCTCAGACAAGGAGAACCATGAGCCATGCTGGAGTGGCTCCTTGGCTGGAAATTCTGTGCCAGAAATTGAAGTTGCTGAAGTAGCCTATACCACGGATGAAGAGTAGCTGAGCAGCAGCAGCTGTTACCTGGGAAAGGTTCATGTTAAGGGTGTCTCTGTGGGCAGGATCATAGAGGAGCTGTGAAGAATTCACAGCAAAGAGCAAGAATGCACATATTGAATGTTTACATAAATCCTTACAAATTATTAATGTAAGAAATATATCCAGTGCTGCTTTGATTTCAGTTTTTATCTAGCCTTTATATATTTAATATATTGAAGTCTAATAAGGGCTAAAATCAGCTAAAGTTTAGATAGTGTATATACACAATTTGGCTGACTTTCCTAGCAGAATGACAAAAGTTTCACAGTAAATCATGGAACACATCTAACTCATATGTCATATATTGACACTGTTGTGACACATTTGATGTGTTCATCTGTTTGGTATTTGTGTTTTCTTATAGCCATAAAATAATGCTTGCTGAAGTAAAGATGGACTCATTTGTGTATAGGAATGGAGAATGTGTTGGTTTTACATTCTAAAGTTGAAGAAAGTTTCTCTGGAAGTTTTATGCAATGCAATAGGAAAACTTCCAGTACCAAGAGCAAAGTAGTTACACCTTGGAATCATAGTTGGACATTGTAAAATGGTCATTTTTGCTGAAAGAACTGATCTGAGACCCCCAAAACACTGTGTATTTTCATCCCAAGATAGCATGCTGTAATATTTTTTGTTCAGTAATGCTGCTTTGAAAATCTGGGATACCTTTGTTATATACATGTAACACGTAACAACAAAATCTGTAAATTTGCCTTTTACTCAGAACACTACCTCTTACCACCTTGCTAATGCATTCATGTTTGTTTAAAAATATTCCAGATTATATGGAGGCTATTGAAAGACTTGTAAAGAAGCCATATTTTTTTCCTGCACAGTTCATAACTAGATTGAATCTAGTCGCAGTGTATTTTTGTTTCAATATATTGTACACATGGGGATGTTGGTACCTGTGTTGTATAGCCTATTTTTCAAAATGTATTAAGACAGGAGATGCACTTTATAATTAAGACTCCATTGTGCCAAGTTCAGTTGGCTAATTGGTTGAGAAATGGGAGTTGCAGGGAGAGGATTATGTAGTGCCTTTTTGTATTTTACTTGTTCATTACTGCAGAATTTTGTTACAGTGCTCTGGGTCAGTTCTGTGGAATCTTTGATACAGCATTTTTCTGTTCTTCCCTTATTTACTGAAAGTGCCTTGTTTTATTATGCTTTTCCAATAGAAATAATGCTGTTTTGTTTTAATTTTTTTTTTTTTTGCCCTATACCACCCACATTGTTGTTTAATGTTGTCAATATGCAGTGTCTTTGTGCTGGAGTTTTCAAAGGGAGCTTTGTACTTCAGGCTATGCATACAATGACCTTTATGCAGAACTGTATAAACCTTCCTGGTAAAATAAAACTATGGACAAAACACCTGTCTTCTTTTTTGCATTGTAGAAAAAAACAAACATTTAATCCCTTGTCAAGTAGAAGGATCAAATACTGAATGAGACATTTCTTACCTCAGAGATTTCCTGCACTTACTCAGGCTTGGTCTGAATCCTATTTTTACCAAAAGTTGTCTGCATGAAAATGAATGAGAATGCTGTGACACCAGAAACCTTACTGTACTTCTGTTGAAGGTAAAAGTAAAAAAGGAACTGATTTTTTTTTTTTAATATCCTACATAAATCCTCACAGATGTTGAGTGAACTCAATAAACTTTTGGCACATTATTGAAAATATATGAAATCTTGTGTCCGATGTCACTTATATATTTGAAAAGATTGAACTTTGTCTATTAAACTATTGTTAGGTTTGCAACTATAAAGAGTTTTAAAAATATTGAAAAGGTACTTGGATCATACATGCCTGGGATTTCTTAAATACAGGAGGTAAATCTGAAAATCTAGACATTAAAGAAAGAATTGATATAATTTACAGTATAGTCATGAGAGGGCAAAGGAATGAAAACCTCAAGATTTAAAAGATACTTTGCTAACCCAAAGTATTTAGTATCCTATGAACAGACATTTTGGTTTAGGGGGAGCTTGTAACTAAACTGAGCTGGAAAAAGTGAATTTGTTCAGCAGCAGTGTGGTATCACTTCAACTCTGTTACTGGTTACTGAAAGGTTATCATCCCTAAAAGACATGCAGAATTTGAGGTGGACAGCCCATTGTGGCCTTGAACATCTTGATCAAGGTTTATTCCAAGTCAATCCCATAGTGAATTTATTTCTGCTGCACTACTTACATCCATTCTGGCACTATTTTCCATGTGTTTCTTTCTTTTTTCACTCACTGCTGCAATTTCAGTACAGAAGAAGCCAAATTTCCAATATTTCATTTGTAAGAATTGACAGTGGACTTCTGTGCCCTGCTGAAAGTGCAGAGAAATATTCAAACTGGAATTGCAGCAGAGTGAGCTAGTTACAAGAATAACAACCCATAAGAGGTTGTTCTTTTCTGCTGTAGGTGATTGCCTTAATAGCTCAGCCACTGATGTACAACAGGGTTTTCCCCTTTGTTTTGGATTTTAATACATAGTGGGTAGTTTAATCTTACTGGGGCCTTTTTTTAATACTGCATCTTGTAATCCTGCAGGATTTTTTATCCTCCAAAGCACATGCAGTCTGCCCACACCACTTTTCTGCTTTTGATTTGTGTACTGCTAAATCAATTAAAATGCTGACTAGTATTTAATCAAGAATGAGTCCCTATAAACTCCCACTCCATACCTTTCCCACTGACAACCATTAACTGGGTGTAGAACATTCAACACAACAGTTTACAGTTTTACAATTAAAGTGGAAAGGGACCAGTAAAGTTCCTGTTCTAGATGGTATGTCTGCCCTAGATGGGTTTTACTCTCTGCAGCTCGATAGAACACTAAGTAATTTGACTTTTTTTCTCTGCAGTTTCTATTCCTTTTTTGAAATGTAGCTACAAAGGAACAGCATTTATTGTACTAGAAAAAAATTGAGTAGAACTTTCTGTAGGGAATTTCATGTGGTTTGTTTGTAGAGGAGTTTTTCCTATCCTAGCTATGGCAACTGATACATGCTGGGTGAGTGGTGTGGAATTCAAAAAAGTTATGTTCTGAAGTTGCTGCTACAATCAGGTTTTTTTTAGAAATGTCAGATAACACAAATCAATAGACCAAGGTCACAAACCTACCAAGGAAGGGAAGAATCCCACAGGAAACACTCTATAGAATGCCAGGTCTTAGGGGTCTTTCTTCCTATCATTCCTTCCTATATTTCAATTAAGTCTTAGTGCAAGAGATCAGAACGTTCCGATTACTAGACAGTTCCAACACTCCAAACTAGATACACATTTTTCCTACAAAATACAGAACTTGCTTTAAGGGTTGCTTGGGTAACTGAACTGTATCCTCACATCCATGTTTGTTTGAATCTACCTGTTGGTGGTTCTACACTATTATGATCTTCAACACATTGTTAATGCATAAGATCTTAACCTCCTAGGTGAAAGATGAGAGAGAATGGAAAAGACAGAAGGTAAAGAGGACAAGAGAAACTTGTCCATAGATTACACCTGAGCATTTTTCCCCTTTGAAAGTAAAAATTTGTTCACTCATTTGTTGATCAGAACTCCTCCACTAATTATTAGTTTCTGTGTTGTGAGTGGTTTAGGCTCTGTGTCAGTTGTAACCCATTCAGGATCACCTTCTCCCACAGCACTGGGGTTTCTTTGCCAGCCTCACTGTGCTAACCTTTATCCCAGCCTTATTTCAGAGGACAACTTTTGTGTTCAGTCCTTCTCAGGTTGTGCATTGCAAAGAAAACACTGAGCCCAGGGTTTCTGGTCAGTCCTTTTGATCTGCCCAGGTTTTATTTACCTTTTGTTTCTGATACAACTATGTGGATTCAGAGGAGTGGAAAAATAAGGAAAATAGTAAACATTTAGCATAAACATGCTTTATGCTAAACAATAAAATATTAATGTATCTATAGATATCCTTATTTTGTAGTAGATACAAATGACAAGCATGTCATCCTCAGAGTAACAGTGATTTGGTCAGTCCACAGCTTATTCTCCACAGCTGGGTATCTTGAGTGTTACACTGGAATACAAAATGTTTCTCTTGAAATTTCTCCTTGGGTTGATGAGTTCAGAACCGTTCTGATGGTTGTTCTAGAGTCAGGAAAATGTTGTCATGTGACATGTCTAATCATAACTCTGTGCCACATAAAAAGCATATTTTTTCTTCTGGTGGGCATGTTTAAAAGCCCCAAACTGCAGGTTTATCCAGCATCATCAAAACAAAGTGATATTAGGATTGAAGAGTCCTGTTTAACAAGCGTCAGGCAGAGTTACACTGATGCTGCCCAGAGCACAGGATGTGCACAAGCAGGATGTTTCCAAGACAAGCATTTTTCACTGTCATGTAACAGGAAGGCTGAAGGAGCTCTGTAATTGGCCGAGTTCTCAAATGTAATTCTGCTTAGCTGGATAAATCAGCCTGATGTGTACGCTATTCTTACTTAAGAAAATGAGAATTTTTTACATGAAGTCTTTCTGCAACAGAACAGTGCTTGACACTGAAATTAAAATTCAGGAAAGCTAGTGATGTTCTAACTCAACTGGCAAAGCTTCTCTTTGTCCTTTTATACCCTTAACCTCCTCCTCACATTGAGAAAAATGGTTTTCAGTGTAATTCTCTTGTGTATAATCCAGATCTTCACTTTTCCTGCCCCTATGTGTATGACTTGTGCCTTTTCTGTCTCATTAAGCACATCAGAACATCTAACCCGGGCTGGAATTCTGGTATGGCTTGCAAATAGTGCAAACTGGAAAGCAGGGCAGCATGGCTCTGGAGAAAGAGGAGGCATGGACGTGGGAGTGCTGAACTTGGAGTAATAATTTCAGTCCTCTGAAGTCCCTGCTAGCCAGAGCTGAACCCTTTGGCTTTGGGAGACAGGGACCTCACCTGTCACATGCATCACCTGTCAGGAAGAGATCACTCCCCACAATGCAGAAACCCTCAGCATGGGTCTTCCTTCTAGCAGAGGCTGATCAAAGCACTGGCCTAATAAATGGGATTCTGAGATCAACTCTCAGCAGTGGCCAAGTCTTATCTATTTTAAGGGAAGGTAAAGGTTCTGCACCTTAACCCTTTGCTAAGCCTTCAAAAGCAGTGCTCCAACCTGTTTTCCTGGTTTTCAACACAATCTTCATGGAGACCTTTCCCCTTTTTAGCCCTTTCAAGCTCTTCATGGAAACCCTAAAGGCTTGCTGATTCATATTCAGCACTTCTTTGACTTGAGGATCACCAGAGTGCCAAATGAAGTTTGTCCCCACTTTGTATCTGAAGATAGGTATTGTATTTCCCTCTGCTGTGCAAACAAGGAACCTGAGGAAGAAAGCAATTACATGATTCACCCTAATTGCAAAGTAAGTCTGTTGGTGCAATCCTAGGGTTACTGCTGACCCCCTTGACTTGTCAGCAGGCTAAAATTAGATTATTTGCTGATCCAGTGAGACTTTTTGCCTGTACAATACAGGAACTTTTTCTTGGGATATCTCAATTGGATTTCAAGTAGTTTTAAATATCCTTGCTTATAAATTATTCGCTGCTTCTAGATTTGTGATATTCCTTTCTTCTAAAAGTCAAATTGAACACACTAGGATGCTTTCATGTTTCATGGAGAAACAAGTCTCTGTTTTCCCAATCACATGTGGATTAATGTTTTTTCATTGAGAAGAAACCACAGCTGCCACAGCTTTTTTATGGAAACGCTGAGGATGGTTGGTTGGTTGGTTGGTTGGTTGGTTGGTTGGTTGGCAGTTAACGTGGGTTTGTCAAGCATTGTTCATCCAGCAAGCATCTACTGGGAGAAGGTTGTACGTTGACCTTTCAAGATCTCATTATTGCTTTGCATTGCCTGAAAAATCAATAGATGGATGGATGGATGGATGGATGGATGGATGGATGGATGGATGGATGGATGGATGGATAGATAGATAGATAGATAGATAGATAGATTAGATAGATATAGAGCAAGGTTAGGAAGCAGCTGCTATATGTGGCAAAACAACCGGATCTCTCCTCCCAGATTTCCTGTGGCTCTTTGTAGGCATTTCTGGTGACCAGGTTATGGGGTGGATTGTTTGTGGTGTGATGGAGTCTCCCTTTCCCCCTCATTCTGCAGGATAAACACACCTGTTACACGGACGAGCAGAGGCAATAGGCAAGAGTTCTACCCTATTACAGCAGCTGCTTTGCGCATTTAGAAGTCTTGCCCTGAGAAGTTTATTTTTTTTTGTGCGTGGATGTACATTAGGAATTTAGAAATCTTGCAGCACAGCTTGTGGGTTAATTGTAAACTTAACAAAAGCATCAGGAGCTTCCTCTTAGATTTTTAATTTGTTAAGGAGATAATAATTTGCATCGGAAAAAACAGATGAGAAAACTGTCTCACTCTGTGTAATCTTTTGACTAAGATTCAGTGAGATGTTTGTGTGCCTATAGAGACATTGCTCCTGCTTAGGTGTACAAAAGCAGCCCAAAAATGTGTTTCTCGTAGAGATAACTGCAGAGAATGACCGGTCATATTTGACTTAGTTATTCCTACCTAGATGGGCCATTAAAAATTAATTTAAGAATGCAGCAAAATTAATGTGCAAAATAATGGATGATGAAAGAGCATTAAACAATCAAAAATTCAGCTCAGCTTTGCTGTGACAACCTGAGAAACAGAATGTGCAAATAATTGCTTTCATCTATTTTTGCTGTCAGCATGCTGTAGTTCACTACGGGCATCCTCTGTGAGACAAGTTTCACATCTGAGTCTAGAAAACCACGGAAAGAACATCTCAACTCGTTCACTTTTCAAATGACGTGCGTTACACAAGACTCACGATTATCCAAAGGTCACAGGACAAGATCTCTTCTCTCAACAAAGAGGCTTCTATGCTCTGCTCTGGTGTAGCAGCTGTTGACTCAGATTTCAGTTTATTCAGACACAATATGTGCTCTAGACAGATTCTCAGGCTACATAAATTAGTGTCTCAACTTGTTATCATTTTCCCCCATCATTTTTTCTCTCCTATTGTCTTCTTTATAAAATTTAGTCCTTTGTGTTCAACCACAAGTGTCTGCTACAATACAATAAGATCTGTTCTCATGTTAGTGCTGTTACAAACCTTTTCCAGAACTACTTGGTTCACACAGGGGGATTTTTTTTCCTAGCTCAGTAAACTGAGTTGACTAAAATATTTTGCTGACTGCCTGCAAAGCATTGGGAGCTGAAGGTTTTAACCTGAGAAGTGCAAGGTGGTATCTCCAACCTATGTTTATCTATGAACTTCTGAAACTGCATTACAGTTGTAAGAGGGTGTCAGTTCAGATGGAATTTCCTGTGCCAAATAAACCCTCTCCTTGGTAAAGCTACCTTTTAAGATCCAAATCCTCAATAAATCAAAGTGATTACCTTCACACATGAACATCAACAGCCTCAAAACCAGCACTGCAATACCTGCCTGTAGGCATGTCCCACATGCTCCCCCCTCACCCAAAGCAGCACTGACATTACCTCACAATGACTGACGTACTCTGAACCCTCACAGGGTCTGGGAGACAGGCTTGACTGAGAAATCCCTCTTGCAGTTCAGTGTCCTCAATGTGTTCCAATGACATCCAGCTTGCAGCTGGTCACTGCAAGGCACAATTCACTGACCCAGTATTAAACTTTTTCAAAATGAGTATTTTCAACAGACTTAAATCTTTGAGGTTGGTCTTAGCTCTTTGTCCTGGCCTGAGTGTGTAGAGAGGAGGCTGGTAAACTGCTGCACGATGATCTGCTTCTGAGCTCCTGCATTAGTCCAGAGCAGGGAACAAATCTGGGAGCCCAGGTGGCCATAGACAGGGGAAGAGAACAAAAAAAAATCCAGAGAAGCAGCCAAGAAGGTGGGTTAGAATTTAAAAGAGCATTTTAGCTCTGAACAAGTGGGGATTTGTGACAGGAATGAGAAGAGTGGGAGGGTTTCACCCCTGGTGTTTGAGCAGCACTTGCAGGCAGGCCATTTCCTCCAGCATGAGCAGTAAGACTGAAATCAGGTCCTGTGAGAAAATTCCAGCTTTCCAGCCTGCTGGAGTTTCTTGCTGTATGCTGAACCCAGAGCTCCTCCTGGAGGTCTGCAAAGTCCCAGCCCCGGTGCTGATGGACTCACCACTGCTGCTGGGCAGCAAAGCAGCCACACCAGGCACTCCAACACCCCATAAACACACAGGGGACAGACAATAGGTGGCTATGGGGTAATACAACAACCCTACACATGCCTATGCACCTGCAGTCCCAGCTGAGCTTAGTTTGTTCAGCAGCTGCACCAAGGTCCCTTTAGTAAGCTGAGTACTAAAGCTAAGATATAAAGCTGGATATATTTATAAATTAAATGTACCTTAACACTCCCTTTACTCCTAAAGTGCAAGTTTAATTTTTTTGAGGAAAGGATGCCAAACTCAGGGTAGAGTTGGGGTGTCCATATAAATCCTGTTTGAACCCACAAAAGACTCCTTTCCCCATAAGACTTACATGGTGAAAGCTGATGTCACAGCAATGGGAATGGGAGGCACTGACACCACTTCCATGGGAGCAGACCACCAGCTCAGACAACAGGCATTTAATCCAATACCACCTATTTGATTAAATTTAGCTCAAATCACAGATCCTCAACTTGCCATTCAATCCTAGGAGAGCTGGATGCCTGCCCTTTGAGAAAGCCAGCTGAGGGGTACCTACGCTGCCCTGCTGCCCTAAACACAGCCTGGGTAGCAGTGGCTGCTGAGCCAGCACAGGCTGGAAGGGGCTGCGTAAGTGTCAAGCCCAAACTCCCCAAGATGGTATTTGCCCAAAGTTTATCTTGGTAAAGAGCAATTTGACAGTCAACTGTAGTAAACAGCAACCAGGGAATTATCAGAAGACTTCTAGCTGCAGGGGGAAAAGTTAGCCAGCATATATACAAGCAAAACAGGAAAACACAAGTGTGGTGTGCAGGAGAGGAGGGAGCAGGGCAGCACAGGGGCTCTGTGACCCTGCCAGACAGTCATCTTAGGTATACAAGGTTGTTCAGAAATTTCTAGGCACATACTAGCATTTCATAACTACATTATCTAGTTTGATCTGCAGATATTGATCCTAAGAGTGTAGTTCAGTGGTGACCAGGTAATCACATGCTGATAACAAAACAAACCATTTACACTATGATCAAGGTCACATAAAGCAGCTATACTTTTCCTACACAATATACACCTGACTCAACAGTGCTATGAAGGTGGGTCTCTGCAATGGGGATAGATGAGAGAAAATATGACAGCTACCTGAAATTATACTACTTGTAATTCTTAAGATGTGCTGCTAAATAATTTTTGAGACTAAATTTTTCTCCTTATGTTTCTAAGAAAATGACATAATTAAAATAATATAAGCTCTACATCATGAAAGACAGTGAGATTTTCTAAATATTCCCCCCGCACACTCATCCTGTTCTTCCACCCCCCACAGCTTTAGATAGCAGTGCTTGTTCCACAGCACTTCCTTGGCATTTTGTGACAAAGCCCTTAGGACTCACAAAGAGGGAAAGAGAAGCTGCCCAAGCAATTGGAACCTTTCCACACCAGAAAATGAATGGTGGTCCTAAATCACTGCTCCAACATTTCAAACATACATGTAAATACATGTGGGTGTACAGTAAAGGTGAGACACTATACACACAGACTTTAAAGAGATTCTAATAAGGTGAATGAAAAAAATGCCTTTTGGATTTGTCTTCATCCTTGCCTATCATATTTTTTTCTTTTTTATTTTTAAAAGACCTGATCATTCTTCCTTTCAAGTAAGGCCTGGAAAGTGAAAAACACATATTTCTGAAACAATGATGAGATCTTCAGGTCAGAGGGGAGGAGAGGGAGGTGTTTTGGATATATTAAATTAAAATAATTTCTTGCAACACCATGGTTAAATGTGAAGGAATGCAGCCCAAACACCACAGCTTACACTGGGGTGGGGTTTTTAGTTGGATGTTTTTTAAACCAAATCAACTTTGAAGAATTCTTGAACTATAACTGCCTGCTGAAAGATTAATACATCAAAAAATGTTTCAGAATATTCTCATATCCTTTAAAATAGCACTATATCCTAATGACAATATAAGGAGGGTACTTACAGTTTTGCATGATAGGAAAAGAAATTTAATAAAATCATGTAACACAAACATGACACCAAAATATTTATTTACAGTGTGTATATATATATACATACATGAATTATATTTACTTTTTATTAATATCTTTCTCCCTTTTTAAAGTTATCCAGGTTAAAAATGTCTAAGCTTGTTAGGAGAAAAGAAACAATCTCAGAACAAATAAGCAACAAGAAAGGAAGTCAGTTATAGTACACCATCTGCTGCACAGTCCTCCTGTAAAATATGTTCCAGTTAATAGGGTACATTTACAATAACACATTGACACTATTCACTCTCAACTGCTTACATACTAAACAAATACCATCTTGGCATGAAGAGAGGCATATGTTCAGTAAGAAAGAGCCATTTGTCCCACTGTTATCTGAATTTACACAGGAAAGAGCCACTCCCTCAGCTGAATTAAATCCCTACAACCCTTTTCCCTTAAAGAAAACTGGTGTAAAAAAAATATGGCAACAAACACTCCAGTTACAGAGATCCAGGGTGCATTTTCCTTTCTGTACATCACTACAGTGCTTCTGAGTATAATTTCACCAACCTCACAGCCTGGCCTGTGAACTGGTACATGAGTCTGTCTTTCAGGACTATACACAAGCTTTCAGAGCAGCTCATCTGAATATTCAGTGTCATTTCTTCACCTTTCAAAAGTTTTGTTTTAAAGTGCTTGGTCTGAACATTAATAAGCTGAACACACCTGAAGCTTCTTCAGGATCAGCAATGGGCCAAAACATTGCTGGTGGTCAGCAGTCAAATGCTGGTTTGCAAAGGAGAAGATCTCTACAGGATTATTTTGTCTCCACTGAGGGGCGCTCACATGGAAAGTTCTTATTCAAAAACAGCAGGCCTACATTTTCCAAAGCAGACTGAAAGTCACTTTAGTTCCAAAATGGAAGCTTAGAGACCCATTAGGTTGTAGAGCACTTTGAATACGCCAAGTGCTACCTACATAAGAGCTAAGCATTGTTAAACTACTAATTCAAACAAGAACAGAGGCTGGGAGCCAGCTTTTCCAAACTAGCTATGGGACTGTGTTGGCATGGCCTCATATTTAGAAATGCCAGAAGTGTCCACAAACACACTGCCAGCCTTGCACAGTCACACCCCCAGTGTGTGCTAAAATGTTCTGTACACAATTCAGAGACCTGCAGAAACTGCACACCTTGAACACAGGATTCAAGCCAGAAGGGTTAGCAAATGGATTTCCAATAACTTTGAATATTTGCTATTTTACTAAATATTCCTGCTTTCAGGTAGCATCTCATGCTGAATTTCAGCAAGGATTAAAACCAAGTAGCATTTTGTTAGTATTTGGTTTCCTACTCCTTGAGAGTTCAAAATTTATTTTTAAATTTAAGGCAGCAGTGTCTTTCTTTTTTTTTTTTTTTTTTTTCCATTTTATTTTGTATTTAAAACAAAAATTAAGTAATTCCAGATTTCCTCTACTCTCAACAAAATGGGACAATTTTCTTGGTACCTCCAAATTTTAGGACAGAAAAAACACAACCTGTTTTATCCAGTAAGAAAATTATCTGAAGTGGCAAGGCTTGATTCAGCTCTCATACAGATACAATCCAAAAGCAATTCCTCCACAGAGAATGAAAGTCCTGAAAAATTCAATCTCTCCACAGGGTTTATACATCTTGGGCTTCATCCATGGGGTTTGAAAGGCTCTGAGCAGACCATGTCTAGAAACATGTATTTGCTTATACTTAACCTAAAATCCACTAAGCTGAAGGTCATTGAAGCGTGCAGGAGATGGGGTCAGTCTTCTGTTGCTAAAGATCTACAGAAACCAAGTCCACCACTATTCCCCAGGTGGTTCAGTCATCACTAAATTTAAATTAATTTGAAAGTAAGAAACCTAGATGAAGGACTCTGCTTCCTACACCCCTAGGAACTCCACACTGTTCTACGATTTCCTTGTGATTGACAGCAGGCTACTGGCACACATTTTAAGACTTATTTAATGCTTTGTTAATACAAAGCAGCCTATTTAATTTTTGGGCTGTATTTGAACAGCCATCTCTCCATATATGTAGTAGCTTAGCACTTAAGAGTGGCATTTTTTCCTTAGGCTAAAACACTGTCAGCTGGACAGTAACACACCAACTTTACAAGTAAGCCAGAATCAGCTTTTAACCAGGGTTTAAAAAGGCCCTGCAAATACAACACACTGGTAATATTTCCATTCACAAACTGAGTAAGAGAAAAGAACCAGATGCTCAGAAATTAAAGCTATTTTGAAATTGTCTAACTAAAAATGTGTTGTTAATTTTCCTTTCCGCGACCACTGTAATTCTGTAACCTAGTCAGAAATAGTCCAAAATAAGTTCACGTTGACCTATAGAAGTGCATGGGACATTTAGGCCAGTTAAAACAAAATAAATAACACATTCCACTTCAATAAGCCTACAGAAGAGCTTCCTCTTAGTATCTAGGACACCCTAAGTTGCTCCAGGCAGACTGTTTGAATCTTCATGTCCAAATGAATAGTTATTAGTTCTTGGGCTCAAAGAACTTGCAAGTGAGGACACGTATTAAGTTGTTTTGCTAATATTTAAATAGTCTGAACCAAAAACCCCTCTAGTTATAGAGCCCTGATGATTTACTTAACTTTCTCATTTCAAAAATGAATCCAGCTGTGAGCATAAGTGAGGCACATGGGTTTTACAAACCAAGAGATATGGTAAGATAGTGCCTATTAAAAACTGATACTAATAATAAAACAAATCTCTTGACGAGGCTGAAAAAGAAATTATGCCTGAAGGTTTAGGCAACTATTTAATTCTGGTTTTTAAGCTAATTTTGTAATATAGCAGTAACATGAGTCTCGGCAAGATGTACCATAGAAAACCCCAGCCTGTATGAAATGCAACCATAGTGTGGTTATAAAACAGCAGTACAGCTCCTTACATTCTGCACTGTAATGTTTGGTGTTATAGAAAGACCACGCTCTTATGAAGCCCAGGCAGCCAGTTTCTTCATTTCATCTTCATCCTCTGCTCTTTTCCTGGTTGATGCTGCAGATAAAGAGACAATAACCATAAACTAATGTAACAATCAGAACCATTCTATCTGTCAGCATGAGGACCTGCATAGTGCTTTTCTGTTTGAAGATCTCAGACCAATTCACTGAGTAGCAAGCTGAACACAAGTAATGCAGGAATGAAGCTCATAAGAGATGTGACTATTTTGCCCCATCATTATTTTGTATAGAACCCTAAAGTTCACAATATAGGTCTGATGTCATTCCTACTGAAAGACACAGAAAAAGTATGTAATTTCTAAAGGCTGTCACAGCCAGAAAAGGTCCCCAAGAATACTGTCAGTTCTCTCACCACCATGTAAACAAGAAAAGTGAACTATCCTGGCCAGCTGCACACCCTGCTACGTTTCCAAATAGTGCTGAGAGGTTCTGCACATGCAAGTCTCTGGATGAACTCACCTCATTTTAATGGGTGGGGTCATTTATTAAATGGAAAAAGACATTCCTGAACTTGCTTTGCTCAGGTGACATCAGTTAACTGCTGTGGTCACTACAACAACAATTCCCAGCTCTGTGTCAGGTCCTACACACACTCTGTACCCAAATCTCCTATCCCACATCATCTGCATTCACTACACCAAACTGTCTTCATTGCTGACCTGCAAACTAGATGCCCAAGAGCCAAGGTTCAGCCTCAGGCTGCCTCCTCCATTTGTGGGCTGTGCACATCAGGACTGGCATCTCTCCACCCACCAGTGAACACTGTTGGTGGGTCCAACACCCTCCTGTGCACCTTAGAGCAGCCAGCTGGCTCCCACCTGAGGCAGCCATGGGGCCAGGAGCCGCTGTCTCGAGGGAACTGCAACCACCACCTTCAGGGACTGGGGCTGGGAGAAGCACCTGGGGGAGCACAGCTTCAGTCCCTCTTCTGCAAGAGTCACAGGTTCACTGTGTGACTGGGGAAGGTCACTACGCCTTGCTTCACTGCAGTTTCCTCATCTTCAAAATCAACATGCATGTCCAATTAGAAGCATTATAAATCCATCAACTGCTCTGACTTTGCTGTTGCTGTGTAACAGTAAGCATGAAACATAAACCAGTTTTTCACAGCCTTGAACTATATAATTGTAACCAGCTCATCTTGCCTAAAGCAGCCATACAGATGGATGTAGAAAATTAAAACAGTGAGAAGCACATGGAGATGGTCTGGGTTTAATAAAAATGTCAACTGGCACAGCTGGATCTGGATGACAATGTATGAACAAATCATAAATGGCCAGACTGAATGTTCACTGTTTTTCTAAAACCCTTTTTTTTTACTAGCTGTTCTGCAGCTGAATTCAGTAGATGAGGCCACAGTCTCAGCTTGAACATTTAAACTGCTTCTCAGGATCTAAGTGTCATCTGCCAAAACACATATCATAGTATCTGAGTTGAGCTGGTCTGGGTAACCTTTTCTGTAGCAGAAACCATATGCCACCTGTGTCACATGTGTGCTGTCCTTACCATCAAGTATTTATATTCTTTTACTAATGTCAGTACACAGCAAGTCTTTCAACTGACAGTGAAAAGTGTAGTAAAAGTTGACTGCCTCTGGCTGAATTCAAAATGAACACAGAGGAACTACAGAAAAATAAAACTACAGCTTAATACCAGGAATAAGCCTGTTCAGTACAAAGAAAGCAAATGAATTAACATATGCCTTTAAAAATGTACTTCCTGATGCCTCCTTCATTTCTAATTAAAATTCCAGTGGAAAATATCAAACCAATACCCTGCAAAGCTGGATCTTTATGACATAAACATTTGGAATCTAGGTCAGATTCTAAATGAAAGAGACTAAGGATTTAATTGCCAAAAAGAAGCAAAGAAAAAAGGTACATTCCTCAATGATCTTACTACACTTCAGCAGGAGATGCATCAGTATATTTGCAAGGTCAAGTTCCCCAAGTTTGTCACCCCAAATCTACAGAGAATTTGGTCCTAAATGCTTTCATAGAGCAAAATGGAATCCCACTCTGCTTTTTCTGTTAAGCAGATACAAAAATAGGAAAAGGAATTTATAACATTTGAAAAGTTATAACAGAGTTAAATACATATCTGAAAACCTCTCTTCCTCTCCCCTTTCTCCCAGCATGGCTTAATCATGAGAAATGTAAAATGGCAAGCAGGCACTTTACCAGGGCGAGAAGGCAGCGATGTGGACGGAACACTTGGCAACCTGACATCTCTCATTCCCTTGTTCAGTTCTTCTTGCTCCAGTTCTTCTAATTCTGCCATCAACTCATCCTAAATTCAAGGAAAACATTACTTACAAATTCTGACAGTGATTACACATAAGGGCACATTAAACCACCATGAAGCAAAGTACTACTGAAAAAACAGTTTACACCTGAAAGAACATATCAAGAAACAGTATATTAAATGTGCAGTTTTTACGAAGTATGGGCAATTAAGTAAACCTTAATTGAACACTGAAAACAGGACAATGAAAGTTAGAAACAGGACAAGGAATAAGCTTAAATACAAAACTAACAGCAGTACAGTACATGCTAAAAAGTCAAATACGGGAGTAAAAAGCCTCTCTGTTCTCCTCAGGTTTGTTCCTAATCTACAGCCTGTACTCTTCAGTGGATTCTAATTTTAATGTGCCATTTCTCCTATTTTAAAAGGCAAACATCTTCCACTGGTTATAAGGCAGATTGTCATTAAACATTATGCTTCAGCCCTCTCATGTAAGTCCAGGATTATATGTGATTTCAAAGCAGCACTGGAACCAAAACTGTCCTTCTGGGTCCTGTTATTCACTCTTGAAGCACGCAGCACTTGTGGGCTTTTAGGTGCAGAGGCTGATTTGGACAGTGATCTAATCCACTTGTACAATGCTAAAAATAAAAAGCCTGTATGCTTTTTAAAAAAGCAAGGAACTTATTCCTCAGCTGAAGTTTCCCAAAGAAAGGAAGCTAAATGCTACATATATATGGAGAAACAGACCTTTGCCACGTTGATACAATGGTTTAAAAGAAGCAATGGGCAAAAACAACAGGGGGGGGGGGTAAGTGTCAAAAAAGTAGTAAAGAGCTATTAGATACTGAAATGGACTTTGCCTACACATTTATACATTGTTTATCACCAATGTAGAAGTTAAAATGATAGTTGCATAGCCACCACAGGACTTTACACCTGCATTTACTTTCTCGTGGTTTTATAATTTAAGGCAAACATACACTGTGCCAACCCAGGGAGAAGGAACTCTTATGATTCTGTGCCTGCCTGGAGCAGGAGAAATCACATGCTTCCATGGTCTCCTTACAGCCACGGCACATATGCAAAGAGAAAATACATCCAAATGCATGGAAAAAACATCCTTAAAAAAATGAAATTAAATATTACCCTTCAACACTAACCAGCTTATATCCCAGCAATTAAGTCATTGATTCTAGCACTCTTAAGGTGCAGTAGCCTGCAAACCAGGTTTCCTTGTTACTGCCAAGTGCTCTAAGTATTACACTCCTACCAAAAGCTGGTACAAGGATGCTCCAAGTGACAGGGGCTTATTTCCCAAACAGGAACAATGCACATCAGCTTCAACTGGATCCCTTAGGAACTTCCAGGTCAATCTCCAACATGCTTACTAAGCCTAGACTCCAAAAAGTTAAGCACTGTTGAAAAGTAAGACACTGTATAGATGTTTGGGGTGGGAGGATGCTTTTCAATTGTTTGAAGCTCAGGCCAAATCCCATTCCTTGTGCCAGTAATGCCTAAATGTTTCTTGGAAAGTCTATTTACATTCAAAGGGGAAATACAGGAAAACAGGTAATGGGAACAAAATACAAAGAATCATTATTATTTTCAACAAATTACAGCTGTTGAATGAAACTTCCTCTTCCAGTCAAGCAAGTATGTGCAATATAACCTTCATATTTTCCTTTGCTGTCCATTTGGGAACATAGGAACAAATTAGTTGGGAATACAGTGAATGGTTTGAGTATTCAGGACATTCTTCAAACCATTCTTAGTGCTTGGCCATTTTTAAACAAAATTGAAAAACAAAACAAAAGTGGTTGTGATATTGAGCTTGACACCCATCTCTGCAGATTACAAGAATTTTGAGCAACCTTGGCCCTTGAGTCCTCAACTATGGTTGGATCAGAAATAAATTATATCCTGTTTAGATGTACAAAATCAAATCTGGGAGCACTGGATGAAAGCTACTGCAAAAAATTTTGAGAAGGTCCTAAATGCCTTGTGGGGGTTTCAGAAAAAAACGTTTTAGAATGAACCCTTATTGCCTCCAACAGGTATTACTTCTACCTATCAGAGCTACTTCTGTAGTCTGGGCAATAGGGAAAGGATCTGCATCTCCAGTCACCAAAAATGACCTTAAAAAAATGGATCAAATATTCAGAATTATGAACAGCAGCCTGTCCATGACATAGGGACATGCACTCAAGTCAAATGGATGTCTATTTGGAGCAACAGAAAATTATATGTTTCAGTGTCCACTTGGAGTAGTACAAATTACATGTTTTAGTGACCTTCTTCTGGAGCTCAAATGAGAACAATAACTACAGGAATGCAGTTAAAAGGCTTTTCTTAAAATTTATACCAAAATAAAATTTTTTTTTCTATTTTTACATTTACAGATTTTTATTTAGTACATTATATGTCTTATATATAATGATTTTATTTAACTTTTATATTTAAAATAAATTATATATAATTTATTTTATATATAATTATTTTATTTAACTTTTATATTTATAATAAAATTATACAATTGTCCTAGATAGGGTAAGCTAGAACCAAGGAATTTCACATCCATACTTCTTGAGAAACAAAGCACTGCACAGTAGAATAATTATGAACTTAAAACTCACAGGCCTGAAGTACTAACCTCATCAAACTCATCACCAAAGGTGCCTCGGTTTGAGATAGCATCTGAAATTTCCTGGGCAACATCTTGCTGTTCAGTGATATCTTGCATCAAATCATCAATTTTGTTCAAATCCCTGGCAAGGTAACATGGAACCATTTTTTAAAAGATGTATCATTCAAATCCTACAAAATACACTCACTTGAACAGACCCTGTTTTCTTTTTATGCCCATGACTACAAACAGCGGAATTCACAAGGAATAATTTTCCTCACCCACACCCAGTCCAGCTACTTCCATGCTGGGGTTAAAACAAAAGCCAAACTGCAGCAGAGTGTGTCTCCCTCTCTGTGCTCCTCACACCTCTGCCAGCCAGTCACAGCCCATGGGCAGATCCCCCAGGTCAGCATCTTTACAGGCCTTTTGGTACTTAAAGGGCCTTTATAAGAAAGATGGGGATAAACATTTACATGGCTTGTTGTGAAGAGCAGAAGGTAACAGCTTTAATCCAAAAGAGGGGCAATTTAGATTTGATTGAAGGAAGAAGCTTTTTACAATGAGGGTGGTGAAGCACCAGCACAGGTTGCCCAGAAATGCTGGATGTCCCATCACTAGAAACATCCAAGGTCAGGTTGGGTGGACCCTGATCTAGTTGAAGATGCTCCTCTTCACTGCAAGCTGTTTGGACAGGATTATCTTTAAATGTCTCTTTGAACCCAAACTATTCTATGATTTTATGGATCTGTTTTGATGTTAAGCTTTCACCAGAAGTAGGGAGAACTTAACAGAATTGTACCCCATTTAAAGGTTTCCCTTTATTGTTAACTTTGTTATTGTTTCAGTTCCTGTTTATTTCTCCCAGAACAATCCTTCTGATTTAACTCTGTTTATTCAGGCAGAAAAACACCCCTTGAAACAATATTGGACATACGGAAAAAAAAAAGAAATTTTTTGGGGGGTGGTGGAGAAAGGGGGTGCATTTAATTAGTACTTTGAGTCCCACAGTCCAGCTTATGGATTCTGAGGAAAAGTGTCCACATAGTTTCTATGACTAGATTTTCTTCTAGACAAACCAAGGGCAGAGGCCACTCTCCACTGCCAAGACAGACTGAAAAAAACAGATCTCACCCGTTAAGTGAACTTCCTTCCAGATTTACTGTTAGGAAAAGATATTTTTCTGCCAAAAATAACACTGTAGCACTAACAGCATTCCTGATATTCAATACCTGAACCAAAAATGAAGTCAAAACTATCTAACTTGATACAACAGTCTGTAGTAATGGAATAATTTGGAAGTGGTTAGTAAGTTCAACTTGGAAGCTACTAGAAAACACTTACATATTTTCATGTACTTTTTTCATAGCTTGTGCAGCATAACCCATATTCTTGAGCACTTCTGTGTTGGTGTGGGAATTTTCCAATGCCTCTCTCTGGAACTCAATGGTCGAAAGTGTCCCATCAATTTGATTCAACTGTTTCTCATACCTCTTTTTTCTCTTCAGTGCTTGTAAGGCAGCTGGAATGGGAAGAGGCAAAGTGCATTGTGTGTTTTCACAGAAAATGCAAGAACAAGTAGTTCAGCACCAAGCTGACCTGCAGAATTTATAATTCTCACCCTCCTACCTTACTATGAGGCAGACAAACTTTGACCACACCAGGTGGGCAGCCTGTTAATCACCAACAGGCTGTTGCATGAACATGCTGGAAAGCCTCTTTTAGATTAACTCCTTTTAGCACCACAAGGAAAAGCAGCTTCTTCCTCCACTGTGGGAGATCTTGAACTCCATCCTGTGCACACGGGCAAAGCAGGGAAGATGGGAAGGAAAAAGAAAAACATCAGAGAGAAGTCAGAAGGGAGGAAGCAGAAGAGAGAATAAAAGAATAAGCTGCAAAATGTAAGTAAAACCTAAAGAAGACAGTGTAAGAAGATCTGCCATGAAAACCACAACTCCACCAATGGCGCTTTGTAAACTTTGTCTCCGCAGCAGTAACTGTGAAGTGCAACAGAGGGTTCAAATGGCCCAGCTAGGCAGAAGGGTTAGATCAGAGGAGGATTTGCATTTCTCCAGCTTTTAGCTCATCTATTTCTTAACAGTCACTTAGGAACGTGATCTTTAAACCTTAGAATTTAAAAACACTAAGAACTTTGTAGACATGGGCACAGTCAAATCCAGCTACAGCTCATTATCTTTCTATATTGTCGAGATTAGTCTTTTATATTCACCAAGTTATGAGCTGTGTACTCTGCCCAGAGTAAATCATTACCAGAATAAATGCACGTGACAAGAGTGAGGAGAAAAGAACTTTCTCTTGGCCTCAGGGTGTGGAACACACACAGTTTTGCCACAAGCATTTCCTGATGACAGTACTTTCCAAACTACCCATGTGCCAGGCTAAAAATCCCACCAACCAAAACAAGAGACTGAGTTAACCCATTGTTTGGCTTTCAATGCTATTAGCACCCCCATTCTTTCCCTTGTCTCCTACATTTAGTTTTTTTAACAGATTCAGAGCCTGCCAGCCCCAGCAGTGCTGCAACCCCCCAAACTCAACCAACAGCAGCAGCTACTGTTCCAATCCTGTATTTTAATCCTGTATTTTATGCTCATGTGTAATAACACTGAACCTTGTCACTGGGGTACACAACTTTTCAAATGAAATTAGGATTCCCCCAAGGAGGGCACAAATATTTATGAATAGTAACAGCACACTAAAAAAGTTAATGCTTTCTTGACAAATGCTTGAATCAATATGATCAATATTGCTCATCACGAGCTGCTCAAGGACAGGCATTCACACAGGCTAAGATGCCTTCCACCACCTGCAGTGAGATGTTTCAGGACAGCAAACCACAATCCCAACAGATTAATCACAGCACTTAAAACCAAGATTTTCCCAGGTTTTGGGGGATGGTTCAAAGATCATGCATATTCTGAAGATGTTGCACAAATACCAAATGATGTAATGCACGTGGCAAATGTAACAATTGTAAAATTCCCACTGGCAATTCTAAAATACTTAATTTTTATTTAATCCCAAACAATGCTTACCTACTTATAATTTCCTTACTTAATTATGCTTAGTGTTGGGAGAGTTAAGACACCAGCCACTTCCTTAGCTTCCACTGGATCATCTGTAACCCTGGACTCTTAGGTTAGGAAGACAGAGGTTCCAGACAAATGTAACAGTCTGAAACTCTGCATAACACCAGAGAGGACTCTGAGGACCAGTGGACACTGAGGAGCACTCAGCTGGAGCAGGCATCTGCCATGGGGCAGTCCTTCTAGTCAGTGCTCCTCAGAAAAGGGACTCTGTAATGGTGCTGTTATTATTGGCTGCTCACAGAGAAAATGGATTTCCTCAGTTATACACAAAGCAGTTTTCAAAATCCTGAAGATCATCTAATTAAACCACACCCAAATCAAGAAAACACAGGAGAAGCTACGCTCTCTGCTATTTCAGCTATTCATAAGCAGCTTTTCCTAATTATTGTGGTGCAAGATATTATCTTCATTCTCTTTGGTTTTACCAGTGACTTACAGAATAAAGCAGTCCATAGGAAATAAATTAATTCTCCTTCCTTATCAACCAAAGCAGTATAAATTCTCATACCACACTCTATGATTTTCGTGATGCATGTTAAATGAATGCCTTTTATTGCAGAGTATTTTGCTCCAGTAGCTCCTATCACTTAATAATGAGAATTTCCTTGTTATTTGAAATCTATTTTTCTATGTTTTACAAAATACCTAGAATTTTTAGTGCTTTTCTACTGCATATTAGAAGCATTTTAAAACTTGTGTGCAAGTTTTACAGAACTGAAATGCTTCTGTTTTATAATGCTACCACATTCTAATTACAAAACTGGAGAATAATGTATCTATTAAAATATAATGAAATTGAGTAAAGAACACAAACTCACTTCACTGAAGGTCTAAGAATGGCACTGAAAAATGGTGTTCCCCATTCCAAAGATCTCAAAGAAGGAAGACAGCCTGGAGAGGATGAGTGTGAGCAGAGGTAGAGTCTGAGGAAGCAAGTGTAATTAACACAAATTCATTCAGGAAGAGGTGGAGGACTTTTCCAGGAAAAAAATAAAACACAAAAGCAGACTCATACACTTTTTCTTTTGTGTTCCAAAAAAACCAATTCAACTCCTGAATTTTTTAATGTCAGCACTTGGCTGGGCTTTAGCACATTTCCTGAACTGAATCCAGTAAGCAGGATACAGCTCATAGATTAGGAACCACTGTTTTTAATATGAGTTTTTATTTTATAGTCAAGGTGTCTGGAACAAAAAGAGACTACGATGTCAGATTAAATTTGCATATTAATGAACTCCTTTTATTAACATACAAAAGGGTGCTCTTCCAGTATTGCTACAATGCTGACACTTTATTAAGGAAGCAGAAATGGCAAGCCGGGCAATAAGTATCCTGGCCACAATGAATATCCAAATTTCAAAAGGAAAAACAGAAATAATGGTATAGGAAGAGTTGTGCACCCTCCTCATGGTTTCATGCCAGATCAGACTGAAAAGCAACAGTGCAGTAATACCACCTTTACCTGTCAAGCACACCACCAACACCCATCAGTACAGAAAGCACCAACAATCCCATCATCTTCTGAAGCAGAAATAAAACAATTGTCTAATAATCCTTATAATTCCCATGAGAAAACTACTGAAGTAGGAAAAGAATAATTCTTCCGAAGATGTAACACCACTGTGAAAATACCAGGTATCACTCTTGGATTCAGTTCACACACCTCCACCTCAGGCCTGCAAGGGATTCATGGACTGCAGCTTCTGATCTCCCTCACTCCAGGGACAACCAAAGGCAATGCTGCTGAGGCCATAAAAATCATAGGACCCTGATTAGGCTCATTATCAGCACTCATAGTCCATAATCCCTTGTGGAGGAAGCCACAAGCAGTTACAACTGAGGAGCTAAATCAAGAATAATACAGAGCTGGACCAGTTATAAGTATTCCAGTTCATGGCAAGACACTTGAAATGTGATCATGAAAGTCAGGAACAATCTCTGTAATTCACAGAGCAGACACACCAAGGGCTTTCCCTTAGGTCCCTGCCAGAACCCTCCTTGCCAGCCTGTCCCACAGCCAGAACCCTCCTTCCCAGGCCTGTCCCACAGCCAGAACCCTCCTTCCCAGCCTGTCCCACAGCCAGAACCCTCCTTCCCAGGCCTGTCCCACAGCCAGAACCCTCCTTCCCAGCCTGTCCCACAGCCAGAACCCTCCTTCCCAGGCCTGTCCCACAGCCAGAACCCTCCTTCCCAGCCTGTCCCACAGCCAGAACCCTCCTTCCCAGCCTGTCCCACAGCCAGAACCCTCCTTCCCAGGCCTGTCCCACAGCCAGAACCCTCCTTCCCAGGCCTGTCCCACAGCCAGAACCCTCCTTCCCAGGCCTGTCCCACAGCCAGCACCCTCCTTCCCGGCCTGTCCCACAGCCTGCCATAGGCGTGGCTGTCCTGTCCCCCACAACACACACCTACCCCACCATTGCTTGGCTTCCACAGCCTCCTGGTCACACCCAGCTCATTCAAAAGGAATGCTACACGGCTACATCAGCCCTGCCCAATCCTAACACACAACATATTTAGCAGCATCTACTTGTGAAACCCTCCCTGTTATTCCCACTTTCTTCATAGGTTTTGTCTTCAGTAGTAACTATGTGGTTCTTTATGGATAAAATTTAATCCTATTCTGGATGGCTTATTTTAACTTAATTATTTTTTAATTTTTTTTTTTTTTATATTTTTAAGGTCTGTGAAACAACGCACATTCATGTGTATGTTATTTTCACAATTACAGGCATGCTCCAGAAAACACACTTCCTTTTAAACAAAGTTTTCAAATATTCAATATCACTTCCTGTTCTTTAAACTTTCTTCTATGTCCTTTAAAATAATGGATAAGAAAAGCCAGTATATAGATGGAGTTGGCAGCTATGCATTGGCTGAAACTGAGAAACCCCCCAAAAAAGCAGAGCAAGAGATTTTAAAAGTTTGTTCCTGGAATGAAGAGACATTAGAATTCAGTGCTAACAGTGAAAAAAAATATTGCTTCTCATGACATAACCTCTTCAGGAGGAATTTCAGCATACAAAAATCCCTGACGTGGTCTAGCTAATCTCAGATATTAATGGGGAGTGCTGGAAATACATCACATCAAAAGTAGAGCTAATTTCAGATTAGGTACAGGAACTGCAGAGATACTTCATAAAGGAAAAGCCAGGAGTATTTCAGTGATGTTTCACATCTATGGCATAGCTAATGCATTACAGCTTTTATATCAAGTTAAGCCTACTGATGTCACATGAAACCCATTCAAGAGTCATATGAAGTCATAAGAAATTGCTGGTGCTTGAATCTGCTCTCTCTTGGTGTTGGTGCAACTGACTCAGACTCGTACACCTAAAAAATCAAGTGAGATCATGCCAATTTGCTAATTTTCTATCCCTAGATACCTCTTGCTCCAGTTGCAGACAGCCCTATTTTAGTTTCCATAGGCTTCTACACAGATGCAACAAAGAAAAAAAAAACTACATTAAAATTACCAGTGATGTCCCTCCAAAACACTCAATTCAACAAGGCAATGTAGATTAAAACCTTTATTCTCTCACTTGTATGTGTGTTTACATAATGTTACAACAAGTGGTGGTTAGCACAGATTTTCTCTGAGCTACACAGTACTGCACACTAGCTAATATAATGTCAATGTAAATCAACAGTAATTAATCTGTAAAGCAATTGGCATATCAAATGAAGATAAATTATTGGGGATTTAAGTTCACTGACTATCCTGCAAAACTTAAGCACTTTGGCACAGCAAGGTTATATTTTAAACAATATATGGTTCATATTGTTTCTCCTCTGACTGTACTTAGGTTACCCCACTTTGGTTTTAGAACCATTTTTGGCATGAATAAAAACTGCACCACTGCCCTTTCAGCCCTACTCTTGCCTCTTTACTGTTCTTCACTGTAGGTCCCCAAGCAAATGACAAAATCAAAGGCACTTATTTCCAACCACAATCAGCTCAACACTACAATGTGTAATATGACTCCATGAACAATTTAATAGATAAAAGACTAGGGCAATGGCATATTGAAACAACAATCTTCAGATATCAAATGCTGCATGCCTGAAGCAAAAGGCCAACACACACCTGAAACCACCATCAACCAGCTGAGTTAAAGATGAAGCAGATCCACCTTTTCCCAACAAATTCTCGTTCCTGTCTGTGCCCACCTCTCTCCTTCCTAGCACTCATGTAGCTACCAGGTCAACTGGATAAGTGGAACTTAAACCATCCTGGGTAAAAAGTATAACCTAGTCAAAGAAAACCACACTATTTTACAATATCTAGCTTTCTGAAACACACCCTTCAGGGAGCTCTGCTAAGGGAACGGAAGGGAGTAGCACAAGGGCAGGAGCAAGGCAGGAAATGCTGCTTCTTTCTGCAAATGTGCCAGCTCATATTTCAGGTTTGGATGAAGTTCCAGAGCAACATGTCTGGATTTAACCAGGAATTGCTACAGTCACAGTAACCAACCTGTTTGCTTGTACCAGCCCCGCAGCTCAGGCTTTTGCACAGTGAATTCAGCCCCAGGAGCCACCTGGTCACTTTGTCCCATAGCAGATTAGCTTCCAGCTGGATCACCTTCCTGAACTAGCTCACTGTGACAGTACAGAGGGGCCAATACCTGGACAAAGGACCAAGAGACACTCCAGCTGAAGCCAGGGGAGTAGAAAGTGACAACTGGGACAATTGTAACAGCTCCCATCCTCTTGAGCAGCTGTCTCAGTTAAGCTCTCAACTGACTTTAGTCCCTCGACTGTGGCCCATCTTGACCCATAATTTTAAATCCATTTTAACTAAAAGTTAGTTAGTTAAACTGCCTCTTGATAATAATTATTAAATGCTAAAGTATTACAAATACATTAGAGGGCTAACCAGGACACCTCTAATACACAGCTCCACATAAGTTCAAAATTACAGGGCATTATTTTTTAAAATACTGATTAACAGAACAAGCAGGCAAAATACCTACTTTCTTGTTACATCACAAATCTTTACTTCAAAATATTCTTCTTCTATTATTAAGCATTTAAATTAAAATACAGCTCAGGCAAACAGGCCTCCATGCGACTTCAGGAAGTAATTAACTTGTTTCTCTGAGGCCTGTATATCCCCAAGACACTGACTACCATCATGTGCTTCCCAGGGGTGACAACATCAGCATACATAGGAGCCAGGCTTTCTGACCCCTTAGCTAACAGTGTCCCAGAGCACTAGTCACTAATGCTCTAAGCTATCATTCTTTTTTTGGTTGCACATATACTTCTTACATTATTTGGACAAATCAGCAATGGGGATAATGTGCATTGATTTGTGAATATGCAGGAGATCCACACATCCTTCACCTCGTTCACCACCTGCCCAGCCAATGCTGAGCCCCCAAACAGCGATTCCCTCCCTGCTGAGCAGCAGCACTTTGCCCTCCGTGTATCCAACCAGTATCGTGCGGTACAGAGCACGAACAGGAGAATCGCACAGGAAGCCACAGACAGTAAATTTGTGAGGAATAACAAATTCCCATCCCGCTATATGAATCCACAGTTCATCAAACACTAATCGATGCCAAACCACCATCCCGCCTGGCGTGTGGTGATACTTGCTCGGAGCCCAGGGCCGAACCGCACTGCACACCTGCGGTGCCGGGTGACCCGGCCCAGCCGAGTGCTCCCCGTACCGAGGGCGTTCCAGCCCCGGGAGGGATTTAACCGCGCGGGGCCCGGCCCGCACTCACCTCGCTTGTTCTTGGTGCCGTGCTGCCGGGCTAGCGCCAGCTCCCGCTCGATCCGCGTCTCCAGGTACTCCTGCTTCTTGCTGAGCATCTCCTCCGTCTCCCGCAGCCGGGCCAGCGCCTCCTGCGGCGAGGGACCCCTGCGGCCCTTGGAGCCAGCCGAGCCGCCCCCCTTGAAGAACTTGGAGATCTTGCTCATGGCGGCGATCCCACCTCGGCACCCGCCGACGGAAAGGTCCGGCCGGGCCGGTGCTCAGGAGCCTCCGTGCGCAGCACACGCCGTGACAGCACTTCCTCGGCCCACGGGCGGCGGCGGCGGCACCGCACCTGGCGGCGGGGCGGGCCCGGGGGCGGCTCCGCGGAGGCCGAGCTGCCGCTGCCCTCAGCCAGCGCCGGGCAGGGCGGCGGGAGGAGCCGGCGAGCTCCGCGGGACAGCCGCAGGGTCCCGGGCCGGACCGGCGCTGCGGAGGCGGCTGAGAGTTTGTGCTTCCCCCCTACTTTTTTCCCGTGTCACAGAATGGCAGAATGCACAGTGGGTCATCTGGTGCAACCTCCCTGCTCACGCAGGGTGATCCTAGAGCACATGGCGCAAGACTGCATCCAGGCGGCTCAGTATCTCCAGGGAAAGAGACTGCACAACATCTCTGGGCAGCCTGTTCGATTGCATGGCCATCCGCACAATAAAACTGTTCTTCCTCGTATTCAGGTGGAATTTCCTGTGCATCAGTTTCTGCCTGTTGCCTCGTCCTATTGCTTGGCACCACGCAGAAGAACCTGCCCCAGCCTCTTGGCACCCTCCCGTAAGATGCTTATAGGCATTGGTTATGTCCCCTCCCAGTCGCTTCTTCTCAAGGCTGAAGAGGCTCAACTCCCTCAGTCTTTCCTTCGAAGGGAGATAATCAAGTCCCTTGGAAAATGTTGTAGCTCTCTGCTGGATCCTCTCCAGGAATTCCAAGTCTCCTGCTGAGGAACCCAGAATTGGAGACGTGCCGCAGGAAGGTGTTTCGGGAGAGCATCACCCTCGGGCACAGGCGTGCACGCGGGTCAGGGCTGGGAACATGACACTGAAGTCTGCAGGAATGTGTTTTTTAACAAAAGTGGTGGGTGCGCCGCTGAGGAAACCTCAGTGGCACCAACAGGTTGCAGAATGCACGAAGTGCTTCGGAAAGCCGGGCTGCCTCCGCTCTGCCTCCGGGAACAAGGCACTGCCCCAAGGGACGTCGCAAATAGCGACACAATAAGACACAAATCATGCCCTTTTCCCCCTGGAACAGCCCGAGGAGCACCAGCCGCGGCTCTGGGCCCACTGAAGGCTGAGGCTTGGGCCGACATGGGCTGCTCAGGTTGCCCTGAGCCCGGTGAAGCCGCCGCTCCTGCCGGCATCCCCGCAGCTCCGAGCTCGCGGGGCGGGCTCAGGCTCAGGCTCAGCCCTGCGGGGCGGGTTCCCACCGGCCCCGGCCCCGCCTCGGCCCCGCCCGGCCCGGGGCGGTCCCGCCGGCCCCTCCGCAGCGCGGCCCCGCCGCCTCTCCGCCCCCTGCGCGCCGCCGCCATGGCGGAGCTGGAGCTGGGGCAGCACTGCGGGGTGCCCGAGTGCCGCCAGCTCGGTAAGGGACAGCGCGGCGGGGCCGGCGGAGACGGGGATGGTGGGCCGGGGACCGTGCGGGGTTGCGAGGGGTGTCCCCCCCGATCGGAGAATGCTCTGTGCTGCTGCAGCCCTGCTCGGTGCAGTGCCAGCGCCTGTCACCTCGGTTGCCTCACCCGATGGTTAACAGCCCGCTTGCCCCTTCCTCACACTTGGTGCCTTCAGTGATCTCGGAGAGTGTGACTGGAAATAAAACCTCTCAAAAAGAAGCAGCAGAACGGCCTGCACAGAAAGCTTTCTGAGGGTCCACTCGGAGATGAGGGGATCGGGATGATCGTGACCTGAGCTGCGTGGTCTGTCAGCATAAAATCCGAAGGATGGAAAAGCAGAGTAGTGGGCTGGACCTGGCATTTGCTGTCATTAATGATGTGGTGGAGTTCAGGAGACAGTGATGTGATTTTATGTGTAAGAATTTATGTGGTAGGCAGGGGATGTGTACAGAGGCTTAGGAAGTGTGTGCAATTTTAATCACCCAAGGACAGTATGTATGATATGATGTGAAGAAGGGGCAGGATCATTATGACTGTCCAGTGGAGGAGATGCTTTCCCTTCCAAAGAGTCAGCATCTCCTCCAGTTGGCAGCCCATAAAAAAAATATAAGTCATCCACTGTCAGTAAATAGTATTCTAAGTGGTCTCACGATAAATTCGGTTTTTAACATAACTAGTAATTTTGATGGCTAGCCATATGTTCCAGTGTCATAGCTTGATATTGAAAAAAAATTTAATTTAAAGCCTAATTCCAACTTCTGGAATGTATATAAATATAATTTACCTGCTCATATGTTTTTCTGTAATATTAATTAGGTGAGTTAACAAAAGCCACTTCTAGCTAAAGTGTAGATGCAGTTGCTAAGTATTCTTATAAATATACCTACCCTATGATGTTGGTAAGCAAAAGTTAATTATGTGAAAATTAAGCTAGAAACTATTAACAAAACAACAATCATGTTGTCTTAACTGAAAACAAATCTCTTTGTTTCAGATTTTCTTCCCTTTGTGTGTGATGGCTGTTCAGGCATCTTTTGGTAAGTTCATAGAATCACAGACCACCTCAAGTTGAAAGGGTCCCACAAGAGTCAACAAATCCAACTCCCTACTCCTCACAGGACTAAAACTAAAGTATAGTACTAAGTGTCATACAGACAATCCTTGAACTCCAGCAGGCTTGGTGCTGTGACCACTTCCTTGGGGAGCCCGTTCCAGTGCCCAACCACCCTCTCTAAGAACCTTTTCCTAATGTTCAACCTGAACTTCCCATGACACAGCTTCTTTCCATTTCCTCATGTTGTACGCTTGGTCACCAGGATTTCCTCATCCCAGGTGAAGAATCCTGTACTTGCTCTCATTAAATTTCATGCAGTTGGTGAGTGCCCGGCTCTCTAGTCTGTCAAGAATCTCTCTGTGTGACTTCTCCACCCTCAAGGGAATTGACAGCTTTTCCTGGTTTAGAATGGTTGGCAACCATAGCATGTATCCAGATCATTTATAAAAATACTAAAGAGCACTGGCACTAAAATTGAGCCCTGGCTAAATCCACTGTTCACCAGATTGAAGGAATTGGCATTAACTGTGACTCTCTGAGCCCAAACCATCAGCCATTTGCTCACCCATAGTACTGCAGACTTCTCTAGCTGTGTGCTGGACTTTTTTGTGCAGAAAAACACTCTGAGAGGCAGTGTCAAAAGCTTTGCTAAAATGCAAAACACATCTGCTGGCTTCCCAGTGTCAACTGAATGGGTGACCTTGTCACAAAAGGAGGTGGCTTATTATGTTTTTTTCTTGAAAAAATTTTGAGGTTTCTTGCAAGGTTGAAATCAGGGTCTGCACTTTGATTTACACTTCAGATTAGCAGAGGGCAGCTGAGAGAAACTCAGAGATTGGGGGCAGATTTCACTTCTAACATATCAGAAGACTTCAAGGGATTTCTGCCATTATGGAAGAAATTTGAAAATCCATTAAAATAGACAAGCTCTTGTTGCTTTGAACTGAACTCTTAAGCATGCTAATGTCTTCATTCTCTTGAAATGGTTTGTTTATCTCCATTCTCTTGAAATGGTTTGTTTATCTTGAAGCATAAGTTCCAAAAGCTTAATGTTTACATTCTGAAAGAATGTAATGAAAGAATATGATCTATCCATTCAAGAAGTGAAATGCATAGGATAGAACAAATTTTGGAGAAGATTCATTACCTAACTGAAGTTTTTCCGTGATGAAACTTGTCAGATTACTCTTTAAACACTTAAATGTTTTCACATGCAATTGTTTTTTCCTGGAACGTTGATAACAATGTGATATTTTCTTCTTTTTCCACAAAGCCTTCAGCACAGGAGCCGGGATGCTCATGGGTGTTCTGAGGTAATCTAATAATATATGACAGCCTTAAATTAAAATTCCATGCAACTTAGCTGTGTGTTTTCAGACTAGATGAATGCATATGGTATATAAATATGAATTATTTAACTCAGAATGTGAAAGGCTTAAAAAATGAATCTACTCTTTTTCTTCCCCTCAGAAGTAAATTGACTTTGAGTAGGATGATGGTTCTTTTTCAACCTCTGAGCTAAACATAACCAGGGCAAAAGTAGGAGAGAATAGCTGGACCAGGTTTGCCCATAAAATGGAGAGCTGGCACAGATCTTTGAGAAAGCTGGGTTGGTAACTTATATCTGTTGCCTGTATCTGTTTATTTACACAAAATATTTTGTACTTACTCCTAGGTGAATATAAGAAACAATTCTCTGAAACCTGATCAGCACAGATCTTACCCATGCTCATACAAGGACTGCAACGGAAAGGAGCTTTTGCCAGTGTTATGTCCTTACTGTGGAAAACATTTTTGTCTCAGGTGAGCGGAACAGAGTGTTTAAACATCAATATTCAATTAATAATGTATGGAAAACACAATAGAAGTTTTACTTTGTTGTTTACAGACATCGTCATCAATCAGACCATGAATGTGAGAAGCTGGACACTCCAAAACCTCGAATGGCTGCCACCCAGCAGCTTGTTCAACATATTATAGGCAAGTACAGAGGCATATATATTCTTTTTCTTATATTTTTTTTCAGGATACTATTTGAGTTTCTGACCTCCTTTGAGGGGTCAGGTTTGACCAAATAAGAAGAAAGAATGGGAGTTCCTTGGTTAAATAGCTCTAAGCTTACATGTCAACATTTAATACTGTTCATCTAAACTGAACCAAAACAACAGTACAAGGAGCATCTAAAGAATAAATAAGGCACAGGTTTCTTTCAGAAGTATTGTCTTGTTGCCATTCTACAAGTACTATACTATAATGAATTGTACCTAGCCATTATTACTTTTGTATTAATCCATGTGCAAATAATGCAATTGTGTTGGATGAGCATGTCAGTCTGCTGGGATCACACCTAAATAATCAAGATGCCCAAAAAAGTCTGATTCTACCATGTAATGTTTTGCAGGTTTTAAACAAGCTCTAGGATGGGCAAGAGAATAAACATCACTGCCCAGCTGGACAGTGGGGTTATGTGTAGAAAGGGGGACCTGAAATGTTGCCATATGAATGCTGTGGTAGCCACAGATGTAGAAGCTCCAGAATTTGTATCGATTTGGCTTTTGCAGCCTGTGTTTACATGGTGATAGTGTTCATCTGCCTTTCAGCGGAAAGGAATTCTGCTAGAACTAAAAATGCTGATACATCACTTTGGGACAATATGAACAGATATATTGCTATTGGCAATACAATGAGACCCAACAGACTAAGGTCTATGGCATATTATGCTCAGGAAACTGTCAGAATGATCACACTAACAGTATAATATTGTTATCAGATTCTAAGAAGAGTGACGAAGTGAAAAGCAAAAAACGTAAAGGAGCAAAGAACAGTGAGACAGCAGCAAAAGTGGCATTAATGAAACTGAAAATGCATGCATGTGGGGACAAGTCCTTGCCTCAGGTCAGTGATGTTTGTTTTCAATAATTGAATTCTCAAAGGAAGTGGAAAGATTACTAAATTGTTTGATCTTCATCGAGTTTCCTCGGTTCCGTGGTTTTGGATTTAATTTTTCAAGACCACAACCCCTTAAATGTACATTTCAGCCTGGAAAGCCTGGAACACAAAAGCAATCTCACTAGTCTTATGTCTGTTATAAGATGTCTGTGTGGAGTTTGGAGCAGGGGAATCAAATTCTATTACTTCATAGCAGAAATGTGTTTGCCTGCCCACGTGGCTGTCACATAGCACTGCAGGGACAAATGGGGTCTTTTGGAGATTCCTGGCAGAAAGATGAGAGCACTAAGTTTATTAAATCATATTTTAGCAGAATTTGATGATCAGCAGAGCATAGAACTTCATTATTAGACTAGAACAGGATTTCTAGAATCACTGTAGCAGAATTTTGTAAGTAGTGCAGCACAGAATTTTGTAGCACATCTTAGCTTGTGGACCCTTTTTGCAGATAATATCAAATATTAATACTTGGCTAGCAATATCAATATTTCAGATCATCTAGCCCTGAAACATGTAATTGCTTGGTTTTCCCACCAAGACTGAATTCATATGTTGGGGCATTACAGTGGACAATGTAGTCTTATCGTAAGAATGTGCCTTAAACATTTGAGTTTGCTAATTTTGAGAGTGTAGGGGAATGAGTATGCCAACTTGGATTGGTACCAAGATGTTTCAGGTGCAGATTCAGCTACTCACCCAGAATTAGCACCTGAAGATTGAGGGTGTTGTATATAAACAAAAACCAATTGTATGTGTAAAAAACCCATGTGAGAAATTATTTTCATAAACTGCATAGGACAATTATCATCCCATTCATGATGGAGGAAGGAGGTACAGATAACCTTCAGTACAATACACTGGGTGCTGTGATCATATTTTTGCAGCTGAGGTTTCTATGAAGGTAAAGTGATGATTCCTTGGGCATACTCCAGGTTTGTTCAGGCCAAAAAATCTGTCCAAGTTTCACTCATTTCCTGAAATGAGAAGAAATTACCCATTCTTGGGAATTATCCAAACTTCTGTGAAGGTAAATGGAAACATCTAGAAACAGTTTTTCATGTGCCCTTTGCTTTGGGAGTTAGTAAAGGGACAGACAGGTATTTTAAACTTCATAAGGGTAGTGGTTAATAAGAATATTGCCACCCTGAAAAAAGGTCTGACACTAGGGGGTTTATTAGACATTTTACTGTTGGAAAGCAGGAAAATGAGTTCTTCCACTGGGCATCTGGTGAGTGTCTACTGGTTATTTTAAACATCAGGCAGCTCTAAGTAGGGCTTTACCTCATTTTCCCGTAAGGAAACTTTGCCCTAGAGCTCATTTTAGTGGACCATTCAATTTCTTGACAGCACCATTACTTTGAGGACAGGTGGAACACCCAGGAACTCCATGATTGTCCTAGGATTCCTGGATTTTTTTTTCTTTTTAATGAATGTCATTGTGAGACTGCACAGTAGAGGGCATGAGAGTGTCAGCAAACTGCTGATTAAATCCTGCCAGAGTGGTAAGACCATCAGCTTTACAACAAACAAAAGCTTTCCCTAAGCCTTCCTTATTTTATCTCCATTAAGGGTGTAACACCACCCCTCGGGTGTTCAAGGGAGAAGTCCAACATAATTAATTTGCCAAGTGAACCAGGGGGCTTATTTCCTCCCACAATCCATTTGGTCCCCAGAAAAGGTGACCTCTGGTGTGAGGCCCTGGCATTGTGTCTTCATCGATTGTTTTAATGTTTGTCTTCTTTTTCATGTTTTTCTAGACAGAAAGAATTTACTTTCAAGTATTTTTACCAAAAGGGAGCAAAGAGAAAAGCAAACCCATGTTCTTTAGCAGTAAGTGGAGTATTGGCAAAGTAGTAGATTTTGCAGCTTCCTTAGCAAGCCTTAAAAATAACAACAACAAATCAACATCCCAGGTAAGTCAGCAATAACAAACATTTTCCAGGTTGTTGCATTTTGGTTTCGGTTTTTCTTCAGCCTTTTGTGCCTCTACCACCCCACTTCTTTCATCTTAGATAGGCAAATCTTGGTGTTAATTTCTGTCCTGTTTGTCTTACAGAAACTGAGATTATGCCATACTGCCTCTGGAGAAGCCTTGCCATTTGAGCACACACTGGAAACATGGCTATCTGATAAAGACTATCCACTGTACAATGGAGGGAATATAATTCTGGAGTATCTTGATAATGATGTTCTATTTATAGAAGATACAGAATCCTACTTTAGTTAGTCAGTAAATTTCCACAAGCAAAAAAAAAAAGCAGTATTTTTTAGAAGCATGGTATTAAAGGAAGTCCAGTTTTCTTTTTAAATCACTGGTATGCCAGAATGTCTTCCATTGTAAAGACACAATTCCCATCAATTTCTCAGTTGTTTGACTGACAGAAGAACTATGTCCTGAAAATAAAATTATAATTAACATTACAGATATTTACATTCTTGAATAAATTATTGCTCTATTGAGCTGTATAATAACAAGAAGTTTTTCTTAAATTTGGTATTTATTTTTGTGTAAGGGGTGGAAACAGTATGTCCTAATAAATAATGAAAACATAAACTTGCAGTATGACAGTTTTCTGAAGGAAAGAAACATAGTATGATAATGCAGCATCTTTTCTACATCTACACAAACAGATGTGATTACATTTGGGAACCAGCACTGTCCATACACCAGGTTCACATTTCTTCTTCTAATAGTTTAATGACATTTAGGAGGAAAGCTTTATGAAGCAAAAGTAAGCCTGTCACTTATTTTACTTCACACAAAACTGTAGTTTTGACATTACTTAGGTATGAATAAGTTGCTTTACTGGATGTTTTGGGGATGTCATGCAAAGGAAGATGGTTTTGGTTTCCATGAAGGAAATGGTTTTCAGTGGCTGGATATTTTGGAAATCTTTGTCTCCTGTCAGTGGAAAGTACAGGAGCATTTTTCTGCTTTCCCCTGCCTGTCTCTCCAGCTGTTATCTTGCTTTCCAGTACAAGAGGAACAGTTCCCTTTTCCCTTGTTTCTAGTTTTCCTCCCTTTCATCTGCAATTGTCTATTCATCTTTCTTTTTATCTTAGGCTGCTGTGGTACAGAATATGCAGTAAAAGCCCAACCAGCACTGTGGAACCAGTGAGCTGGGAAGAGCCCAGCTCTTCCCCACTCTGTTTCTACAAAAGCAAGTGAAAAATACTTTTGTGCAACAGGGTCATTTCCCCTTTTTTTAGCAGAAAATCTTCTGCTAAATCTTCAATAATTTTCTGCTTACACCCTCCTGCCCCTGCAGGCAGACAAAATAACTGAAAGTAGCATTTGCAGGCAAAATAACTGAAATAACAGTTTTTTGTGGATAAAGAGAAGATAGGCTTGGGATGCAGGAAGTAAAATCTTTGGGGAGACCTCAAAGGTTTTACCAGCATGGTTGCTTTCATCAATTGCCAGTAATGGCTAAGGTCTATCAGCCTGTAAATGACAGTACAAACATGGCAAGTCACAGTTGATAGGACTCCAAAAAGTTTTCACTATCATCTTATTCCAGGAATGTGTCTAGGATTGTACACAGAATCTCATTCCAGGTAGTTTTCAGAAACGGAGAAGCAAAACCAAATTAGTCTGACAGATAAATAATTGAGAAGAGATGAAAACTCCACCCTAAACAATGGTCATTGGAACAAAAGCAGAAACTTTTCCAGACCTCCAGGATCTTGCATAGGTTAGAACTGCTCTCATTTTACCTGTTTAGATTCCAACGTATCTTTACTTAGCATTTTGTTTTGTTTCATTTTTTTAAACTCATTGTCTTAGCACATTTTCATACAGAAAGTTCAGCAACTACATTTGAAAAAAAAACCAAAACACTTTGGAGGAGTCAGTTCTCATTTGAAACCACTATTAATTTTACAGGCCTGTGTTTAGAAGGTGCTGAATTGTTTCACTTCTAAGTTAATAAACAAAACTTTAACTTCTAGTAGATGCAAAAAAAAAGTATGTAAAGTTAGGCAAGCAAGAAAAGGATTTTATCAAAAGAAATACCTCCTGATTTTACAACAAACAGTACTTTCAGCCAAACTACAAAAATAGGTGAATATCAAGCATTTTAGTTGTTCTAGCTGTAATTTTAGAGAATTCACATGGTCAGGGATTTACAAACATTTTGTGAGATGCTGTGCTAGCAGCTCCTGGCCTTGTTCCAGGTTCAAACATTGCTGTAAGGTTGGCATGTGTTTGTAATATATGCATGTAATATATGCAACAGTTTGGAAAGAGTTGTATTAACAGCAAGAGTTCAATTCTGCTTGGACATGCGACCTGTTAAATCAGCTGTACTAAACAAAAAATAATATACCACACTAAGACAGCAGGCAGTAATCTCTCATACTTTTATTTTCACAATTTTCTATTTCTCTGTTTGTTTGGGAAAAGTAGGTACCCTGGGGTGTGATCAGTCCGGTTTGCAGACTTTTTTTATCAATACATTACCTCTGTTCATCCAGTTTATCAGGTGACACTTAAAAATACACCTTGCCACTTACTTTTCCTCCTAGTAGCCTCATATATAAAATACAAAATTTCATTTCAGCTGGAATAGAAATTGTAGTTTGGATTAGGAAAATTCTTATACTTGTTAGGAGAGAACTTCAGGCATTCCTGTTTTACTTCTGTTGATTTTAAGGTGAATGCAGAATTTGAAATCTCCTGTAAAGCCCTTGCTGTAATGTTAAGTATACATTAATGATGTCAAAAAAGCCATTTTTCATAGCACTCACACAGTCCTATATAGATTGCACTGAGGCATGTTCAGCTGCTTGCCTCAACAAAAATCAAATCTGAGCCAAAGTGCCTCTTTCAGTGATCTGTGTGCTTTTGGTATAACCTTGTAAAGAATGACTTGCAAAATAATCAGTAAAAACACAACTTATCATCTCTGTAGTTCTTTAATTACTGTGAATACTTTATAAAGCAGGCTGATTCTTGTTTGTGAGATGGGAAGGAGGAAATGTGGAATTGTACAGTGACTTGCCCCACACAACAGATTCAGTGAAAGAGTAGAAACTTGTTCAGTGATGTGGAAAGGACAAAACTAACCCCCTTTGGCCTAGCTGTGCCTTGAGCTGGCACTGGGGCAGTGGAGTAGGACTGCTTCTTTTGGTGTGGTAGACATTTTATGGTTATTTTAAGTGTAAAGCAAATTGCAACCCTTAACCTGTTTAGCCAGATCGCCATTTTACATAGGACAGTCAGTTATATCAGCTGCAATTTGTGAGAACAAAACAAGCCCTCAGTGTTTTGTCTTTACCTGGTAACAGAACATAGGCTCAAAAGACAACAGGGGGAAAAATTACATCCGTATCAGTCAGGCTTGGAAAGTTTTTTCCTCTATATGATTTTAATTAATATTGAAGATGCATCAGTTGCACTGCAAATTGCTTTCAAAAACCGCTGAACTCTGTGAACTTGCCCTCCGTGAGGGTTCCGAGGCACTGACACGGGTGTCCCAGAGACGATGTGGATGCCCCGTCCCGGGAAGGGAACAAGGCCCGCTTGGATGGGGCTCTGACAAGCTGGTCTAGTGCAAGGGATCCCTGGCCACGGCAGAGGCGCTGCTTATGATCTTGTGAAAAACGCCAATCACTTGTTTTTAAAATTTTTAAAAGTTTAATAGTAATAAAATAGTTAAAAAGAATAGTAACACAATTAGAGTAATAACAATTTGGACAAATTAAATTAGGACAATATGAGACAATAAAAACAAAGAGTTACGGACGTCCGGGTATCTTTTTCTGGCATCACGAGCCCGAAAAAGGACCCCCGTTAACAAAGGATTAACCCTTAAGAACAATAGCCCGTTGCATATTCATACACTTCATACATGATGCATAAATTCCATTCAAACACAGGATTCTGTCTGGTGTCAACTTCTTCCTTCTAATCCTAACAGCGCCTCCAAGCCGGGAAGAAGCTGGTTTCTTCTGATAAGAAGGCAATAAATTCCCTTTCTCTGAAAGATTTAGGTGTCCTGTGGCTGCTATCTCGCTGCAAGCCCTTTCTGTTAAACAAAGCATCCTACATAGCATCATTTCTATTTTAACAATTTTTATAACCTAAAACTATATTTAACACGGTACTTAAGAAAATTAATACAGCATTATTTTCTAACACAATACATATAATATTCATTTTAATATTTGCGAAAAGCCAATCATAAAATACATGCATTTTTCACAATCTTTAAACCAACTTCCAACCCAAACCATCCTTTCAATTCTATGATAAACTTCAATCGCGTGCTCCATGGGAGAGCATTTACGGTATCTCCGCCCTGCCACGTCTAATTAACAACAAGAACTCGACATCAAAGCCTAATTTCACCACCTCCTGTACATTTTGACAGCGCCGGCGCCGAGGCGGCCTCGCCCAGCCCCGGGCTCCCTCACACGCAGGCGCGGGCGCCACCGAGCGGCGGCGGCGGCGGAGGGGGGGGCGGGCCCGCCCGTGGCCTCGCGCGCGGCGCCTGCGCCCGGCGGCAGCGGCGGCGGTGAGAGCGGCGCGCGCGCGGCCGCCATTTCGGGCGCCGTGAGGGGCCGCGCGTCCGGCGGCGCTCGGGACGCGTCCGGCAGCCCGGGGCGGGCCGGGCCGGGGCGGGGCGGGGCGTGCGCGCTGCCTGTTTCCTCCTTTGAGCAGTACTTAAACCAGGTGAAGGAAAAAACCTCGAATTTGTAAAAATAAATTAAAAAAAAAAGAAGAAGAAAACAAGCCCTAATAATTTTTGGTGTTAATCTTTCCTTCTGCTAGGCTCTTTATCTCGGGAAAGATGGCAGATCCCTGGCAAGAATGTATGGATTATGCAGTTGATTTAGCAAGGAAAGCTGGGGAGGTATGTATAAGCTCTTTATAAATAATAAGGTGATTTATTGAGTCTAATATGTATATACCTTCTGAAGGAGGTTGATGTTGGAATTTCTTTTGGATAGTGTTTTGTCAGAAACCTAAATGGGCAGAATAGTTTGTGATGTTCAAGTACAAGATTAGAGTGTCTTTTATGTTTGAAAATCTGTTAACTCAAGAAAACAACTTTGCACTTTTCCTTGCCTTGGAGTCCGATTAAAGACTAAGGAGTAGCTTCTGTTCCTTGAATTTGATTTAAAAAATAAAATTCAGAATTGCGGTAAACAAAGAGCATGTCGATTTTCACCCTTAAACTACTCCTGTCTGCGATATTATTTTACCACCTGAAAGCTGGTGACAGTCTTTTCTTGGGGACACCTCAGTGAGCTTTGTACCGGGACTCGTTGATGGCACTCACTGCCATATTGTGTTCCCTCTGTCCTTGGAAGTGTCCAGGGCCAGGCTGGACAGAGCTCTGAGTCTGCTCTAGTGGAGATGTCCCTGCCCGTGGCAGGAGAGCTGCAGCTAGATGGTCTTTTAAGCTCCTTCCAACCCAAACCAGTCTATCTGTGATTGTTTCTCTTCATGAAGACTGCTTTGCTTCTGTAAATAAGAACCATCCCTTACAGCGGTGATATTTTGCCATATGAGGTGTGAGATGGCTTAGAACAAGAAAAGGTTTGTACATCTTGGCACAGCCTCAGCACAAGTGGTTACCAAATGTTTTGGTTCTTAGTAGTTCTACTTAGTACATTTGAAGGCTGTGGCAGGCAAACAAGATGGCACATGTAACAATTCTGTCCCCTGGAGCTGCAAAGTCTGTGGAACATTGTCTCTGCAATGCCTCATTTAATAAAGTCATCCGTCAGAAAATCTTTTTGAGTTACAGTGAAATAATTCTGTGGGCTGTGAGACATGGGTTCTTGCTTAAGCTGATGCTGACAGTTTTAAGATCATAAATGCCAAGTCTGGCTAAAAATACCTGACTTGAGCTCAGTGTTAGGTGTTTTATTCAACTCTGGTATTTAAATTTGTAAATCTAAAATTTGTCCTTACAAAAGGGATTCCAGTTGCATCTACCTGGAGATCTTCCTTTTGTACTTAGATTTAAAGCTATGTAAAACTGTGTACTGAATGGGGACTAGATATGCAAGTCCCAGCTCCTGCAGTTAAATCCAGGTTATGTCACTGTTTGTGTTTTGTGTGTGCAGTACAGAAAATGATTGTAAAAATTATGTTAGGTTTTTTTGAAATATTTATTTGAAACCTAATATTTTCCATATTGCTAACAATGAAAGATATTTTGTTATTTGTTTTTGTTTCAACAGATAATCCGTGGAGCACTCAAAGAAGAAATATCTGTTATGACTAAAAGCTCACCTGTAGATCTAGTGACAGAAACTGATCAAAAAGTAGAAAACTTCATTATTTCTTTGATAAAAGAAAAGTATCCTTCTCACAGGTATGGCTTGTCGTATGCTTTTGAGAGAAGAAAAATGGAAAGTTTATGATTTTGCTTGGCAGAGTTTTATTACAGCTGGCATGCTGGCAAGTTGTAGCATTACCTTCAATAAATTAAGTATTTTAGAGTAGTAGTGGGATGAAGTTTTGCCCAGGGCTGTAGTAACAAAACAAGGTGTCCCCAGGTCTACTGTCATGAGACAAAACTTAGGCTGAAAGTCACTTCCAGCTGAGAAACTTCCTGGTTATTGTGTTGGAAAGTGAAAGGTGGCCCCAGGAGACCTAACACCCAAATTTCTTGTCTGCTTTTGAAACTAGTGTGCCTCTGCTGTCTGTGTTGGATGGGTCCTGTGGAAATGAGTGTGCCTTTGGCAGATCTCATACAGTTTTACAACATAAAACATCCTTAAAAGAAGACAGGGTCTTCTTCTGCATGACAGAAAGACTGTCATACAAAATACTGGTTTTCTTATTGCTCTTCCCCTTTTTTCCCCTTCTTCCATCTCCTTCTTCCAACTTTTTTCCCCTTCTTCCACCCCCTGAGAAATGTACTCTTGAAGGGTAATCTGTATTTTGCTTACATGGGTCTGTCTTTAGCATTTTGACATAATGGCTCAAGCTCAGTGCAGTTTCCTTAAAGTCAGTTTGCTAATTTTTCTTTCATTTTCTTGGAGATTTTGTTATTGTAGCTATGTAACACGAAATGTAAGAAATTGATATAGAACTGGAACAGCTGAGGTGGTGCAAAAGTTCAGCAACCAAATTAGTGTAAGCATACAGACTTTGTGGAATGACCTTGAAGTAACAGTTTCTGTGACATTGATTAGCATTTCAGAATATTTTAGCTTCTTTTTATTTTAGGTAACCAGTGTCACATTAGACATAATGGTGCTGAACTTTCTAGTGAATTACTCATCCACCTATATTCAGTCTCGTTTTTCTGAAGGTCTGCTGCTTTTTGGAAACATGCTGTTTCTCTCTGATTAGTCATCCTCACTTCTGTAGTTAATCATAAAACTCCCAGTCAATATTAAAGAGACCTCATCTGTTTCCTCACAGCAGTTATTTTACGTGGTTTTGGAGGAAAATGTGTGTTTGCTGCAAACTTTTCATAGGTTGAGTAATGTGTGATAAATTGTGACAACCTGCAAAAGGCCTCAAAGAGAATTCCTCCCACTTAGATTCATTCTAATAATTTTTCAGTCTGAAACACTTTTCTGAGTAGCAAAACTTGTGGAATTTGGGGTGCTGTGTCCTGGGGTTTAGTACTGTGGCTGAGCATGCACTCACCCATCTTCTTCAGGAACTCTGGTTTGAATTTCATCCCTTTATCATGTTACCATTTTGTCATGCTTGTAAAACTAAACTTTTGAGATTAACAACTTTCTGTCAAATTTGGGTTGAAATCAGTCTTCAAATTTAACAGTTGCTGCATGTTCTAACAAGGTATGTAAGACCACAGAGACATTCTTCACTGAAAACACAAACTGTAAAATAATGTTGTATAGCACAAATAAGCTGAAAGGTGTAAATAGTTATAGCTATTTTGAACAAATTTTGATGATGCTGTTATGGAAATAAGTTACAAAAACATCAATGTTCTGAATTCCAAATTCTGGTATTATTCTAGTATATTTTGAATGCTAAATTCTGGTATTGTTTCTATGTTGAAACACAAAATTCTTTTCCCCACATATTGTGCTTATCCTTGACATCATAAATACTAATGCAAACCTGGTCAGATATGGTTGGTGCTTTCTGGATAAATACTGTATTTGTCAGCTTTTTGCATATGATCACTGGTGATACTCAAAGCTTCATCTCACTTTTAAGAATTTCAATGTCAAGGACAGTGTTGTAATTCAGACATATTAAACATTTTCTGTCTTTAAATGTGTTTCTACTCTAGCTTTATTGGTGAAGAGTCTGTTGCAGCTGGAGAGGGCAGCATTCTGACAGATAACCCCACGTGGATTATAGACCCTATTGATGGAACCACCAACTTTGTACACAGGTCCACCTTTCATTTTTTTTTATGTTAGCAACCTCATCTGATTACCCTTTTTCTTTCTCCAGTTCCATGAAAGTGAAGTTGTTTTTAATTTTTAAACTGTTTTAAAAGAGATTCTATGAACTTGTTAATAGTTACAAATTGCTGCTTATTGAGAGCCATTGGGCAGTCTTTGCAAGCATTTTGATATTCCTGTGAGTGTTGTAATAGTCTTGCTCTGTTACCTACATCACCTGTTCCATACCAGGCCTGTATTATATAGCAGGGGTCAGCAGCCTTTGGCATGGATTTCAAAGATAGATGGGCAGATTTCAACAGGAACAGGATACAGAATAAGAAGTTGCAGCATCTTCAGAAAGAAAATAACAGCTTCAGGTGCTGATTTCTAAGAAATTTCAAATCCTTTGAGGTCTAGGAGCCCCAGCTATGAAAGAAAGCAGGATATCACCAGTAATTACCAATGGTATTTCACACCAAGATGAGGAGGGGACTTACAGTGTAATGCTGAGAGCCTATTAATTACATCTTTTAAATGTGATAGATTTTGGCCCCAGTGAGCTTTTTTGTGTCTGCTTAATTTCAGTTTTGAAATGACTGCTGCTATGTGCACAATGGCTTTGAAACACCTTCTGAATCCTGCTGAATAACATGTTCAGAAAGTTATAGGGAAAGAACCCATTCTGCTGAATCCACAGGCTTAAAAGTTGGCATTTTTTGCAGAAAGAATAAAAGCAAATGTCTAGGAATTGAAAAAAACAAGTAAAAATTAATTCATTGGTTGATTGTTTCGAACTTGGACTGAGATGCAATCCACCATGTCTTACATAGTCCCACTCTCTTCACTCTTCCTGCATTCTTCAATATCTCTCTTTGTCATGGCTTTGGTGGAGAAAGGGGAGGTGGTGGGAGAGCTACCTTGGTTCTTTCTATGAGGCCATTTTGGCCAGCTTGTTCCTTCTGAGAAAGGTTGGTAGCATAGAGGTTTGTTTGCATTCTTTGGCTGCAAAAAACAGTCCCTAGGCCAGGAACAGCTCTAACAGGAATGGCAGCCCCAGTGGGTAGAAAACTGTGTTTCAAATGGTAACCAGTGTTGTTGGCTCTATTGTCAGCTAAATTGTGCAAATTGCAGAAAACTCAGTTCTGTGTAGTCCAAGTTTGTTTTTGAAATATAGATTACATTTAACTGTCTTTATTAAGAGTAAACATGGTAATGAAAGGAATTTAGTATCTACTATAAATTAGTGAAATGTTTTGTTTTGTAGGTTTCCATTTGTGGCAGTTTCAATTGGCTTTGTTGTAAACAAAAAGGTATAGTTTTTATTACTTAATATCTAATCAAATTCAAATTAATTGCTTGCTTCTAGTTACAACTAAGTTCTGTAATTTCCTATTTCACAGGAAATAGGAATAAAGGGAAAAACCCCAGAAGGTAATTTTCCTTTTTCTTGCAGATAGAGTTTGGAATTGTGTACAGTTGTATAGAAGACAAGATGTATACTGCCAGAAAAGGAAAAGGTGCATTTTGCAATGGTCAGAAATTGCAAGTATCAGGCCAAGAAGGTAAGCTGAACTGAGGAGCTTCTTTCTGGTAATTGCCAGATTGCAAGTGGGACAGGAGAAATTTGGGGCCTGGGCATATTGATATTTCTTAACTCATCGTTTTGTTTTGCAAGATTTTCTTTGGCCATGGGCTGTCTAGTTTTAAGAAACACCTTTTATGTTCTCTTTGGTGTATATGATGTGATCTGTGCAAAATCAGGACTTGAGAATTGAAGATTTTATTTCCCATGTATTGTGGTTTTGTTAGTTTGTTTCTTTGTCTTTGATTCCCTATGTGTCTGCAAGCTGTTTGAGATGTTTCTTTAGAGTGAAACAAATCTGCCAAACAATTCAGCTTCTCCCAGGCTGGTTTAAGTCAGTACCACTCTTCTGTGTTTACAACCCTACATCAAGTAAAATCCATGCTTCAAATGACATCCTGTAATATCTGAAGACTTTTTTAATTTTTATAGCAATAAAATTCTGTTTAGTACTGGCATCAGTTAATGTATATGCTCAGTTGGAGCAGATCATGCTTCTTTAATTGTATTTTTTTCCTGCAGTTTTCCAAATAATGACAGATTTTTATATGTTTGATATATGCACTATTTTATTAAGATACTTCATACTTTTATTCAGTCTTATAAGAAAGCAATGAAGTAAACTCTGCTAGTTACTGTGGCTATTTAAGTTGTGCTGTTGGAAAAGTGAGGTTTTGTTTCTTTTCCAGACATTACAAAATCCCTTTTAGTAACAGAATTGGGGTCAAATCGTGATCCAGAGGCTATAAAAATAATTCTTTCTAATATGGAAAGACTTCTCAGTATTCCTATTCATGGGTAAGATACTTCCTATTTCTATGAATATTTATATATACTGGTGGTTAATATTGTAAATACAATAATTTTTAGAAAGCTTTGGTTGCATTATATTTGACACCTTAAATATGAAATATGATTTCAATGTTTCTGTCTACTAGCTTCCACAGAGAAACTGTATTTAACTTTTTCAAGCTGAGACATGCAACAGAAAATGCGAACAATCAGTGTTGGGAAGCAAAGCATGTTTGGGCTTGCAGGATTACAAAGTGTTGTATTTAGTAGTTAAAAAAAATAAATACAATTTTGTGCCTTTTTTTCCCCAAGATAAAACTGGATGAACAGAAGCTATATGAGATTTCCTAATTTCCTTTCCTTGTAGTAATGAAAATTGTTTTTTATATATATATAAAAGACAAAAGTAGATCTCCCTTTGCTCTTTCAAAACTATACAATTTTAATCTGAGTAGTTTAAAATGTGCATAAACTTCTCCTATTTTGTTTGCATTCCCTGCTTTTTCTCCTCCAGATAAGCCAGTCTACATTTCCACAAACCATCTTGTATAAAGTTGTTTTCAGTAGACAGTTCTTCATTACTCAACCGTATCTGTGTTTCTGATCTAACAAGTTTTATGCTGAGATTCTCAGGATTCTTGTTTTGACACTTAACATGTAATTTTTTTCCTATTTTCAAAAAGTCTTCTGGTGTTGCTAAATGATTTATGCTAAGATGTAAGTAGGAAATACATTTTAGATGTGTTGTGAGTTCAACTTAGCAAGTAAGTGTGACTTGTACTAAAAACTGCAGTTATTTCAATTATCAGTAAACTGTACATTAAATTGTTATTGATAGCAGCTAAACTATTGCAAGATGCAACTTAAATCAACTTCAGTCTCAAACTATTGTTTACAAATAAAATGCCAGAAGAAACTGAAATTTGTGACACAAGGGTTTGGTAAAATTATCCAGACCAAATTTATGCTGTGTAATTTATTTTTTATGATTACTGTTAGAGGGTTTGGAAGGTCAGAGATGTTTACTGAGTATCACCAGAGAAACCAAAAAAAAAAGTTTTCAGCACTGGAAAGTGTACACTCTCCTTGAATTCAGGCGTTCAAAGAGCAGAATAGACTGTTACTGTTTCATGGGAAATGATCTTCCATAATATGTTTTAGTTCAAGAAATCATTTAAAATGTGTTTAAACAAAAATTTATTAACAGAATTTGTACATGTAATTTCTACAAATTTGCTGTATTTTGAAAACTCTCCAAAGTAACACTTCATTTCCATTTTTCATGTTTCACTGCAGCACTTCATCATGCTTGCTCTAGTTCAGTTCACTTCCATCATGACAATTCTGTGTTCTCTGTATTTTCTATTACAGACAATGTAACTTTTTTGCAAACTCTCCTCTGTTAAAACAACATCTTGTCTCTCCTGTAGGATTAGAGCTGTTGGTACAGCAGCTGTGAACATGTGCCTTGTGGCAACAGGTGGAGCTGATGCCTATTACGAGATGGGGATTCACTGCTGGGATATGGCAGGAGCTGGAATCATTATTACTGAAGCTGGTGGAGTGCTGCTGGATGTAACAGGTAAATGCATGGGCCTGCATGATACTCTCTTGTCCTTTTAAATGGCTGATGGGGAGCAAAATGTAGCTGAAATGAGAAGGCAAGTTCTTCTCAGTCCTCTTTTCAAGCTACCACTACTGAGCAGTTCCCAGCCTGTTAACAGATGAGGAACAGGTTAATTGTATGTTCTTGAGCAAGATGACAACCTTTAGTCCCTTGGCTGGACTCCTGGAAAAGTGAAGAAAGACAGTAAACATCCATTGAAGAGAATTTAAATGCAGCTCGTATGAGATACTTGTTGTGTTAAATGCATTTTGTCCAGAGGGAAAATTTGATCCTAAATAATAATGTATAATTTACACTCAATTTTTTTCAGTGCTTATTTTCATACCAACTTTTAATTTTCTTCATACATAAACTGGTTGCTTTGTTTGCTTTGCTTTCTAGGTGGACCGTTTGATTTGATGTCTCGGAGAATAATTGCAGCAAGTAGTCGAGCTATTGGGGAGAGGATAGCCAAAGCCCTTCAAGTAATTCCTCTGAGAAGAGATGATGCAACCAACTGAGCACCAAAGCTGCACCATAAATGTCCTTATCTAATGTTGTCTCTTTTCCCACATGGTGGTCGTGCTGCCTTGAATAGATGATAGTCTTTCAGTACTGGTGTGGCTGCTAAGTAGAGCTTTGAGGTTGAACAACATTCTAAGTAAGCTGTAACTGTTGAGTATTTTATTTAACATCACAATTAGATAAAATCTAGAAAAATAAGTAAATATATGCAACTAGTATTTTCATGTTTTATACTATCCTGGAACACATAGCAAGAGACTCTTTGATGTCTAGATAAATAAAGATCTCTAGTTCTGTCAGTGACAGAAACAAAACCCACTGTCCTAACACCACATCATCACATCTGATCCTGAACCCAAGAAGATGAAGGCATTACTGTTTATGCAGTCTTTGTCTGGTCTCCAGTGTATCCATTTCCTTACCTCATTGCAGTTTTTATAGAGGTGGTTCACACATTTCCAGACCTGTTTGTTGCTTGTAGTTTTGGCTGCAATTTAAAGCCTTTATTACTTGCATATCATTGGTTTTGTAGTCATCATTCTGTCTTTCCAGTTGTAGATAGACACAATCTCTTTAGCCTCGTTTGTGGCCAGTGCACTTGCAAATCCATTACAATTTCAAAAGTAATAGTTATTGTGCCAGAAAATATGTTCATTTTCCAGAATCAAGTTCTGAGCACACCTATCACCAAATGCACTTACTTGAAATTAAGATGCAGTATGATTTTAATTTTAATTTTGATTAAGTTTCTTCATGGATGAGTGTGTTTCAAAGTCTAAGGAATCATTAAATCCAGGAGAGTTTTCAATACTTCAGCTGGCAAAAAAAATAAGCCCACAGTCCATATTTTTTACATAATTTTTTAATTTTTCGTAAGCTACAAAAGCAATGACCAACCAGGACCAAGTTTCCATTGTGTTTTACAGAATGCACACAGAGGAAGATGTATACCTGAACGTTAAGGGCAGTGATTTAATTCTAGGTGTCAGTTGTTGTAAACTTTGAAAATTATACTGTTTCTCTTAATTTTTGTATTTAAGATTGTTAAAAGCATGAGTGCACTGTTCAGATAATTAATGCACTTTAAAAAAAAGATGTCACATCAGTTTTTAGACTGTTTTTTTTTCGTGTTGAAAAGAAAGTTGTCTCACTGGTTGTTTAGTTAAAACACAACAGTGCTTTGGAAAACCTGACTTTATGTACTACTGTCCCACTATTTTTACTTGGAAAAATGGTATATTGAATTTTCATGAGATTGCATATTATAAATGTCAGGTTCTTATGTCAGTTGATTTATGCAGATTTTTCAGAAACACTTAATTTGATGATGTACGTAATGCCGGGTGATTAATGTTAACAAGGTCAGCCTCCTATTTAGAGGTCTTCCCAAAAAGCCAGACTTAGAATTACTTTACTTTTTAAATTCCTGTTGACAAGGATGTAAACCTTCTGAGCATTTCACTGTAACTTTATTGCTGTAAACAATATGTGTGGGATCATGGTTATTTTTGAAATGTCTTCTGTACCATTTCTGTGGCTTTTGTATAATAAAATCTGCATAACTTTATTTGTGAAATGGAAATATGTCTAAGAAGTACTTAAGATGGGAGAACATGTTAGAAATAAATACGCTTTAGCAGCAGTGGCTTTAGCTGTGCTTCCTTTCTTAGCATTCATCAGGTCCAGTGCTGTGACCCATCAGGCTGGATCTGGGGGCCTCAAACTGTTGGAGTTGAACACACTTCGTCTTGGCCTCTGATGTGCTCAGGTCATAGAGTGTCGTGCCTTTTGATGCAGGATTATGTGTGCACCTGCAGTTGGGTTTTGGAGTGAATATTTCGACTTACTCCAATGAGATCATGGTTCATTAATCATCTCCAGCCTCAAACTTTAGACTCAAACTTTATGGGTTGTCTTGCCAGTCATTTGTGCTGGAGGTCTGTCAGCTGGTTGAAGCATGTGGCTTTCTCATTGTTAGGTTTCCCAGTAATGTTATCTGAGGAAAAACTTGTTATGATTCTTAACTTGGCCCTCTTCACTCTCTTTGTGTTGGAAACTAGGCATTGTCTTCTCAGATACCTCTTCAATATATGCCCACTTCTTTTGTCACGTGAAAGGACACTGAAATGTAATTATTAAGTTTAAAGACATTTTGTTTCTAATCTAGCCTGCAATTTTGACAAGTTTCTGTAATAAAATAGAGAAGTCAAGATTGCTGTGTATTCAAACTGCTTTTGAGAGTTTATATACGAGGTGGTACCTGGATGTTCAAAACTGTAAGAGGTGTGGTTTTGTTGCTTTGAAAGATGGAGTGGCAGAATTAATCCTCTTAGATGTTTTAAAAATAATTTTAAGATACATTTATATATTTACAAGATAGCTTTTGCTGGGCAATGAGACGATTGGATAGGAAGGGCAGTTGCCACAGATTGAACAGACTTAACTGTCAATCAGGAAGGATTGAGTGTACAGGAAACTTTCTTGCTTAGCTTTTCAGTGAACAAAACAGGACTTCAGCTGGAAAATTCCACTGTGGTTTGAACCTCAGCTCTGAATGAAGAACACTCAAAATTTACAGGTGCAAGAAGATCAAGTGAACAGAGTCAGCAACTGGAGTGAGTGAAAAAATTTTAAAATACTACTGGAAATAAAAGCAAATATGAGCAAATTTAAGCAGTCCTTTTGCTTTTATTTTCAGAATTTAAATGGGCAAACATTGTCACTACAGTTACTACAGAGCCTACTGCTCATCTTAACAAAGGTCTTCAAGGAGGGGACTGATTTTTAGCCTAAAACACTGAAACAAGTAGTACTACAAAATGGGTAATAGTGACTTCTAGCACTGCTGTGTATGCAGGAGCCTTCATCTACTGTCCTGGCAATCATCCATTGCTGGTGCTCTCCATTTATTGATTTGCTGATCAGTTGTGATTGTTTCCCATGATGGCCTGCAGAGCCTTGCTCTAGCTGCAAAGCAGAGTATTCCAGTAGATGCAATCCTGCAGAGCTCTTCCCAGGGTGAAATATTGCCATAATCACAAAAGGCTTCAGGCTCTTGTCCAGCCCTCTTCAACAACCCTGCAGAAAATCCCTCATCTGCCCCCCTCCCCTTATGGAATATGGACTATCCCTCATATCTGTGACCTAAAGCTGGGTTTAGTTTTGCTTAGTCTAATGTCCATGGGAGCTAGGCATTCTGACTAGATATAAAATGCCATCTTGTGGCCTTGGTAATGAAGCATTTTAAATAAGGAATATCTCTTTCTTTTCCTGAGATTCTTCCCATCCTCTCAAAGCCAGCTGCTGATTCAGTTCTATTCACTACCTGTGAGGGAGGTAATTGCTTCCTTCACCAGTCTGATCCTGTTGCTACAGTGCTGGCAGGCAACTCTCCAGCAGCACACTGGTTTTGGATCTACAGCAGCTGGCATGGCTGCCTTTATTTGCACGAACTCCAGGCATCACAAGGATGTCAATGATGTGACACCTCAAGAGTGTCAGCCAGATCTTGTGAACAGCAAAATCCATTACACCTCTGGATCACTGCTTATCCAGCACCAACAGCAACAGTGAATGTAGTCTGTCACATCATGCTCCAGTTTGCACAATCTTCACACAAAGATCTGCAGCTTCTTAAAGGTCAGTGGGAGCTTCTGAAATGTCCTCAGTGGCCACTATCTGCTGTCTGTCTGCTAAAACAACAGGGCAAAGAAAATCTGACACCCTTCAAAGCTGTGTGCATTTGGAACAAACAAACTGGAGGACTGCGCTCAGCCGAGAGCACATTATGGCACTGTATGAAAGAGCTACAAACTCCTGCCTGTTTGAGGAGGAGAATGGATTAAAGAATGGAATGCTTTCTTCCAAAGCAAAGCAGAACTATTTTTCTAGCACAGTTCAAGCTATTAAGATGCTAAAAATAATGAAGAGTGTAGATCCTGTTCCAGAAGCTTATAGGCTCTTTTGATGGTTGGTACATTGCCTGCATACACTGTGGCATACTTACTCTTGGTTTGCACAATCCCAGGGATGGATGACTTTTACACTGAGGTGATTCTCTCTATACAAAAGTTGCTTTAGGAGGGAATTGGGCTTTCTGCACTCCCATTAAAATGGAAGGAAAAGAGGAAAAAAACACAGTAGCAATGGCTGCGCCACAGCAATAGGTAAGCCACCCTCCCCTTTTCATGCAGTGAAAGATTAAGGTATGCGTTGTTATGTCACTCCTTATCTCAGCAGAGACTACGTTTACAACCATGTGAATAACGTCATTTAGAAGTGCTTGTACTGCAAATACTTGAGGAATAATTTCATAGAAGCTCTTCCTCAGCTTTGTGGTTACATCTTCCTCTGCTGCTGAGCCGGGAGAGGCGGTTCCGTGCTGGGTGTCCTGCCCGTGGATGCAGGCGCAGGGCGGTCTCGGGAAGATGCGCAAACCTGCAAAGAGCCGCGCCCCTCACCGCTCCCGGCACAGCACTAGAGGGCAGCCGGAGCCAGGGAAACACCAGGAGCGTGTTCTTTGCTTTAGAGAACATCCCCTTTCCCATGCATCCCCTCCACCCTCCTGCTCCCTGTAGTTATTGTGTAACAGAGCTATTCGGACAAACAATGCCAAAATTTTGTGAGGACTTTAGCTTTTTTTTTTTTTTTTTTCCTGACCTGAGAAGGAGTGTGAAACAGTATTTGTGCCAGCAGAATTAATGTTCCCTCCTTTTCAATATATGTTGAAGATTGTGCTATGAATCTCAGAAGATCAGAAATCAAAACTCTAAAATAAGATTAAAACCTACAAGTCATTAGATTTTACTGCATTTAGGGCTGTAATAATTTCCTCTGGGTTTTTTTGGGTTTTTTTGGTTTGGTGTTTTTGTTTTGGTTTTTTTTTGTTTTTTTTTTTTTTTGTTTGTTTTTTTTTTTTTTTTTTTTGCTGTCATAAATTAGGACATGTCTTTTTAAAAGCCTCTCCTTAAGCCTACCAGATAATCTTCTGGGCACGCATGTATTAATCTTGTATGCAGATACAACCCTGGAACAACAAACCCTGACACAAATAAGCTGATCTCTGAGTTTTGAGATACAACTGTTTTATTTTCCAAAGAGGAAACAAGCTCAATATTTTGCCTCCAAATGTGTTGAGATGATGTAAAGGAACATTAGTAGCTGTCTGCATTTTACCTGTACAATAGTATATTCAGACTATATTTTTCAGGATCTGCTCAACCATAGGCAGATAACACATCTGCTTTATTTCAAGGCTTCATGGTCTCTGTGCTGCATCCTGTAAAAATTTTATTTGTATTTATGGCCTTGCCTACGAAGGCAGCGTCCTACATGTTAAGTGCCAATGCATTACTGACAAAAAGTTCAGTTTAACTCAATGTGTCTGTTGAGAGGCACTGCCTCCCACGAAAAGACTTGTCTCAGAAAAAGACTTTCCTGCCCTCCCTGTAACATGTCTGGAGGTGCCGTGCCAGGGCACACCACACAGGACGTGCCCAGCATAAGGACATTACCAGGCACATCTCCACAGGCTGTTGGGAAGGCCCCAAGGTCTCTGCTTCCAAAAAGCAAGTACTGAAAGGAGAGATGTGTCCTGTACTGTCTGCAATGCCCTTTAATACAGGTCAGGGTGAATTAAAATAAGTAACTCCAGTGAGGATCAGCATGGTATATCTCTTTTGAACTATGGCTTCTCTATGGTGTTGTAAGACAGCTACACTGCCCTTCCTTCCTCAGTTGCAAATTTCTCTTTGGACAAGAGAAAAGCTCCTAATGCTGTTTCTGGTGCTGGGGTTCTTGGCCAAGGACAAATAGCTGTGGAAAAGGGATCCCAGCTGAGATGTGCTGACCTGGGGATTGCTGTAGTGTGCGATCTTGGGGAAGGTAGGAGAGGGACTTGGCCAGAATAGACCAACAGCAGCAGGGACACGAGGTCCTAGTTTGGTACCACTTTTTATTAGTACCTGCAGAGATTTTTTTCTAGTTTTAGAAATGTCATTCTTTTCCAGCTCTCATAACAAACAGGTATGATGACATCTATAGAGGTATATAGAAAACCTCTGTAGGGATTTTCAATTTTCTGTCATTTCTCCAGAATTAAAACAAGTAAATTCAGGTGTAAAAGTTCATCAGGATGACTTTATTTATTATTAATGGCAAAAAACCTCCGCTTTATTGGATGTTTGCATTGGCCTATTGTAGGCAAACAATCACCTCACTACTGAAAGGTAAAAATAATAAAAACTCCCTTTATTTCTGCTTCATTATACTTGAAATTGTGGTTACAGTTCTCGACAGTCCTCCAGCAAAACACATTTAAAAGAGATTAATGGTTAATGTTATTAGAAGTTCCTCTTTCAATATTTATTTAGTTCTAATTAGCAATGTAATAGCCCTGTAAAAGTAAATTTTCCCCCACTTCATCTGTGGACCTTGTTCAGCTCACTGTGTTGAAATGGAATTCATAATGACAAACTGTCATGGCAGAGGGAGGTTAAAAGCTTTGCTTCTGTAGGCACTGAGATGTTAATAGCAGTTTCCACTGAAAGGAAGTGCAAGCCTGGACATAATGATTCCCATCACAGTCATTTTGTGTGACTGACACTGAAAAACACTGCTATTCTGTCAAATGAATCAATTAGTAGAGAAAATACGTTTTCCACGGTACACATTCCAGTTCTGTTAACTTCTCCTATCTTTTATTTAAGTATCATGGAAAATTAATAACTAGTAGTTATTAGCCAGAAGCATTTCTTTCTGCCAGTTGTACCTGCCAACTGTTAAGCCTAATACCTGAGATTTTAGGAAATGCCACTCCAATTCTATATTCAGTTAGTTCCTTCAGTTCAGCAGATTCTGTTATTAGTGTTTATTTCTTCTTCCCAAAGTTTTCATTGCAATCTTCAGTGCATCTCAACTGAAATCAAGTGGATTATGTCCCCTTGTTAATCCAGAGTAGAGAGCTGATTGTCTAGAGGTTTTCATTTGTTGGTTTGTGTGTTTTTGTTGTTGGTTTTGTTTGGTTTGTTGTTTTTCTTTTTAATTCAAATGAAAGAATTATGGACAAAATATTCAAAGGATTGGAAGCAGAGAGAGAAATCACAACCCCATTCCCTGTCTCAAGCAAACATGTTCTTCACTAGAGTTCCTTAGGTTAGGATACCCTCCTGTTTTCCCTTTTAGAATGACACAACTTCAAGAAGTGAAGAAAAAAACTTTTAAAAAGGATGCAAAAGTACATCTCTTGATTTACTTGAGATGAACCCTAAATGCAGTTACTTCCAACTCCACATGTGGCTCTGTTCTAGAAGGGTCTGTACCTACACAGAGCCCTGTGGATCTGATGTAATCCCTAGTAAAGCTTATATAGATTGAGCTTTCTGGAAACAGATATTTGCATGTCTTTAAAAAATAATTTTATTTTATCTGAACATCCAGGAAAATAAGTTATTAGTCAGTTTTTCCACAAATATTTAAAGCTATTTATTTGGCTTAACTTTCACAAGAAAAGGCACCATCTGCACAGAAGATAAGAAAGTGGGAAAAACTCAGTTACAGTTTAACCTATAAAGAGACTAATGATTTTCTAAAGTGGCATCAGTTACAATAAAAACCTCCAAATCCAATTACATCTACTGAGGTAATGTAGACAGCAAATCAAATAAAAGAAGACATTTTTCTGCTCTGTTCATCTTTACCTGAGCATGCTGATTAAAATATTTTTTTGTTTCATTTGAAGGCTTTTTTCTCCCCACTTGCTTCATATCTTTCAACATATGCATGATGACACACGGAGGCAGTGTCTCAGATGTGTGACTCTACCATTACAGTCTGTGAAAATTTATCCCTGGCATTTCCAAACGCAGTGCAGGATCTGTAAATCCACTCCCACCCTGCTTGTTGCAATCTCTTCTATCAATGACTTCAGAGACAGCATGAACTCAATGAACTCAGACAGCAACACCATCAACAGGATGCATTTAGTTTTGCAAAGGGCGTGTAAGGAAGAGTTGAGGGGGTGTCTTATGGTGGCAGAGACCTTTCAAGCTAATGATAGGACAATTTGCAATACCTTTCTGCTAGAAGGAAGATATTTTGGTAAACAGAAGATTCATGCAACAGAATTAGCTTGGCTTGGTTCAATTTTGGCTCTTAGTACACTGGCTTTTTAAAGCAAACACATTCACAGCAGGCACGTAGGTGGGCCTGAAGAGACATACAGCAGGTACTTTGTCACATTAAACCAGATTGTAGTTGATGCAATTTGAACTGATTAGGTGAGTGAAGGCAGGGGAGGGAACCTAGATGGGTGAGGTAGTTCTATGTGTAACTCCACTGATTTCATGTTGACACATTCAGGAGCCACGGAAATGACTCCTGGCAGCATGAGGAGAAAATGCTATGTTAAGCTACTAGATTCAATACATCTGTATTATACATATTTATTACCTAGCCAATATCCACATGCACGAAGAGAAAAAAAGAGGTTGGAAAAGTTAAATTTCCTGTAAAAATTCATGTATAATGAAATTTAAATGTTTAAACTTTTACTTGATAAATGTTAATTTAACTTGTACCCAATAATTTGGTTTTTTTTGTGGCTAGGCTAGGAGACCTTGAGTCAAATACTTTCTTCTGATCACCACCAAAATGCTTTACATCCCTGAGCCGCCACTTTCAGCAGTGACAAACCAGCCCCATGCCAGAGAGGAGGAGGTGGTTCTGGTAAACAGTTCCTTTTCCCCCAGCTTCTGGGGGACAAGTGTTCAGATCACCCACTGCTTCTGGCCTTGTGAATAGCTCAGTGCTCAGCAGCCAAACCCTGCAACACCACAGATCTGAGTGAAGAGAGCAGCCTCTTCTCAAACACCTTCAGTGGGTGACAAGCCATTTGATTAATGCAGCCTTGTTTTCCCTTTCTTGAAGCTCCTATGTGACCCTGTCTCTAGTGGGATGCTGCTGAGTTTTACAGCTTTGTGTACATCCAGCAAAACATTTTGTCACATCCTTACCTGTAGGTTCACTTGTATTCCCAATGGCAGCATGGAGCATGCTTAGGGAAACTGAGCACATGCCTGGGAGCATGTCACAACCCAATGGGCTCTCTGGCTTGTGGGTGGGTGGGGATCATGGCTGTGGTTTTTAGGACTGCATAATACATGAAAACATAGAGACTTTTATCCTCTAGATTTCTCTGCCTTATTATTGGTTAGCACAAATAGCCCAAAAATCAACAATAGCAAGTGGATGTGATTAATAAAATGAAGATATACATATATCAAGCAATAAAAATGATGATAAGCAATCAATCACTAGTAGATATCTGACATCAGGCAGATAATAGCAGCAGCCAGTTGTGTAGTGGCAACAAAGGGAGTATAGGTTATTACAGGTTATTGCAAACATAATTAGTGAATAGATTGCAATAGAATATTTCTATGGGTATATAGTACTGGCTAGTATCAAGTGAATTAGACAGATTTCAGAAGGGGCCAAACCATCCCAAAGGAGAGGAAAAACTGATCCCAGAGGGCTACCCAACCATCCCAGAGGGGGTAGGACAATCTCCCAAAACTGTGCCCAAGGGAGTACAGTGCAATAACTATTCAAAGTTCTCCATTTGGAGATGATCAGTGTCACTGAGCCTGGAGTCAGCCAGACATCCCTGGTGAGCAGTCAAGTGCTCACTGGAAGTTTCAGATTTAACCTGTTTGGGAAAGAAAAACAAGTGAAGTACAGGAAGTACTTAGAGACAGTGGATTCACTTTGGATGAAAATGTCTTTCAGATCATAGAGGCATAAGGGACTGTGGTTCATCACCACTCCAAGCAGCCAATAGATGCTGTGAATTTCCATTTTTGCACATGTAGCAACCAAAAAATGATTTTACTGTTCCTGCTGTTTGCTGTTCCTTTAGAACCGTTTTATTTTCCCAGACTGTTTCCAGTCTTTCAGACAGTAAGTTGCTGTTACAGATTCTTATTTTGGGGCCTATCACTAGTGTCTCAGGATGTCTCTGGTTTACAGGTACACAGCTGTGCTTCAAATATGTCAGCTGCATTTCTCAAGCATGTCTCTCTTTCCCAAGCCTAGTACCCTGCATCACAGTTCCAGGCTGGCAGGCTTTCCTCTGTCAGTATTTTTCAGCAGAACATTTTCTTTTGCTCAGCAGTATTCATCCTGCCAGTTGTATGGCTGTTCATATCAGGACATGCAGAGATTTGAGGGTGCTGCTGGAGCAGAGCCCTCCCTCCCAGCAGGGAGCAGTGCACATGCTGAGCCTAAGGAGGCAACACTGACATTTCTTTTTAATAACTGGATCTGCTGAAGCTCTCTTGTTATGCTCACTCATTGTAGTTATTCTTTCCGTGTTGCTACTGCTTCTCTTGATAAATGCCTGCATTTTGATATAGCCCTTTTTCTCCCACAACAATCCCTTTTTAATATTCTCTGCCATCAATGTTCATTCTTTAATTAACATCACCAGAGACCAATAGGTGTCTTGGCTATGCCACAGCAAAGCAAGAAGCTTTACCATGAACCACAACAGCAATGCTGGAATTTAATTATGATTGCAGCTGCTGGAAATAAAGATAAAAGATACAGATGAATGGTGATCTTTACATACAACACAGATATTTGATGTGATAGAGGCTTTGATTCTCAAAGCTGTGAAAGTGCATTACTCCATGAATTAATGGGAGGGTTCTTCTCTTTCTAGAGTTAGGAAAAATTATTTTTATTGCATTTGCAGTCAATTTTTTTTCTTCGATTGCTTCTAACTACCACAAAAAGGAAGGGAGAGAAGAGTCAGAGTCAACTACAATTGTTCATCCCTGACAAATGTAGTGGATTCAGTCTGAAAGAGAGTAGGTTTAGATTAGCTACAAGGAAGACATGCTTTACTGTGATGGGAGTGAGGTACTGGGACAGGTTGTCTGGAGAAGTTGTGGATGTCCCACCTCTGGAATTCTTCAAGGCCAGGTTGGATGAGACTTTGAGCCACCTAGGTCTAGAGGAAGGTGTCCCTGCCCATGACAGGGGTGTTGGAACCAGATGGTCTCCAGGGTCCCTTACAATCTAAACCATTCCATGATTTCATGTTTATTTAAAGTGTTATTACAGACCTCCAGTGACACAGACTCTGAAGGTGTTTCCTTTTCTTTGCGACACAATTAGAAATGTTCCTACCAATGTCTAAGACAAATCTTTCTAACACTCAAGCTCGTTACTTCTTGTTCCATTCCATGTGAGCACAGAAAACAAAAATTATTCTTATATCAAGTAGAAAGCTGAATTTAACCTAACTGATGACCTTGTAGAAAAACAAGTCCTTCAATTTTGACAATGAATCATGAAGAATTACACTTTTGCTTTTGATTTTCTTCTGGTTTCATCCTCCTTAATACCCCTGTAGGAATATTGAAAGGGAGTTTCAAAAGGCCCTTTTAAAGTCAGAACAGATGGCATAATACTCCTCCCTGAACCGTAAGTGCAATTGTCCTTTTGAAGAAGAAAATGTTGAAATTACATAATTTGATCTCGACATATAATTTGGCAAGTAACAGAATTTTTTTTCAGCAACGAAATACTTCAAATTAGTTTTTTAATTGTTAGTAAAGCCCATTATTCCCTATCTCCCCACCAGTTCTTTTTTTCCTTTCCTGTATGTTCTCCACTGATGTTGCTTCAGTCTGTCTTTAAATGTCATTCTGAACAATTTATCAGCCATGCTGAAACATCAAACATACAAGAATTTTTCCTTCCAGGATCTCCCTATCCCATCCTTCACCTAGGCTGAAATCTTACACCGTTTGGACTTACATTAATTATGAGCAGACTTACAGACTGCTCATCATTCAACATTTTAAGCAAAAGCAAAAGCAAAAGAAACAACTGAATATTTTGGCCTTCTCCACATAAAGCTGTTTTGCAAGTGAAGTAGAGGCCTTTCTGTTGCTTGGTTCTTCCCTTACTAAGGCTATTTAAAGCCAAATTTCTTGTTATTTGACATCTTCTTTCATGCCTTGGTCCTTTGGATACTGTCTGTAATTGCTCAAGCTCATTCTTCTTTTCCTGTAACTATGAACATGACCTCCTTTTCATTTCTTTTTCCTCTTGAATTTGAGGGCAGTGATGAAATGACAGGGAGGCAAGCTGCCTCTGTGTTCTCTCTGATTGTTTCTGGACCTGTCTTTCCTATTAGTCCTTTCTGAGTGAAAGCCATTCTTAGCTTAATCTTCTCTCTCATCAACTTCCCATTAAATTTTCAGGATGAACTATCTGAATTTACTCAAATATACCTTTTTTAATTCTGGTGTTTTGCTTTCCTAGTCTGCCTTTTCTTCACCTCTTAACTGTGAATTCTCTTTCTTTTGTCCACATTTTTGCAAGACAATTTCAATATCAGATTGTCTCTACTGGTTATTAAGTAATTTCCAGAGTTAAATTCATGACAACTGAAATTTAAACAACAGACATGAGAAAGTCTGTGAGAATTAGGCTCTAAAGTGCTCCTGAATGGCTGAATTAGAAATGTGCTTCCTTAATTAATTCAGCACACCTAGCAATACCACAGTCTGAAACTCCCTGGGGAAAAGTTTGCCGTAACCTACTATAATTAGATAAAATTTCTTTGATGAAGAGTATTAAGAAGGTTACATTAATTAATTGGTGCCCTGATCTCTAAAATGCAGGATAACATTTTTAAAAGCTGTCAATATCCCCTAACACATTAGTGGTATTGTAAGACTAAATTTCATTTACCAAGACACAAAAAGTTTTCAAATTTATAGTTCTTTTGCATGTTCTTAGGAAGACAATTTAAATTTAACTCCAGTTGTTTGCAGTAAATTCAAGTCCAGTTGTTTAACCCTCAAGACCTGTGTTTGTTAGCGCTTAACCATGAAGGAAGGGGGGTTTCTGCAATGGTCTCCATCCTGCAGCTCCATTTCTGGGCCCATTGGGATGGCCAGTGCAGCTCAGCCCCTGCTCTCAATGTCTGTGTCCCCCCAGGCATTTTTCTGCCTGCCTTGTGGGTAGGCAAGGTCATGCTGAGCTCTCAGCCTTGGATCCACATGAAGGAAATGGAAGCTGCTGTTTTTCTTCAAAATGTAGCTAGATAGAAAACATTTCAAACACTCTGCAACAATCACCAAGAACTGGGATACGGGGTTTGTTCTTCTCTTTGTGGGAAAGGATTAAAACCGCCGTTGCTCACCTTCCAAAGGGTGTGTAACCGAGGGCAGGGGAGGCTCTGCTTCACCTGCTGAACTTGTTCCATTGTGTGGAAAAGTTAAAGCTGAGTGAGTCACAGAAAGTAAGCATGATTCCTGAGAGAAGCAGTTGGGCTGGAGGGTGATGCTCTTTCAGCCAAAGTTTGTGTTTGCATTTTACATGAAACAAATATTGCATAAAATATTGATGCAATCCTTGTGGCCGGACCCAAACCCACAGTTCCAAACTTCACTGTAAGAATCTAATTGCAATACTGTAAGTCACACTCTTGCTTTCCAGTGCAATTAAACTTTTTTTTTTCATGTCAAGCAGGGCATTGCAAAACCGGAAAACTGTGAGCAACCTGAAGACAAGGCAACTGAGTGCAAATTGTGAGTCAGGACTCACTAGGCAAAAGAGGGCATTGAACCCAATTTTCCTCAGCTCACATGAATGCTCCCCATCAGAGTGATTTCTAAAAAGAGTTTTTTCCTCCTGCCAGTCTGTGTTGATGAACAGGAGTGAGCTCTGCCCTTGCTGCTAAAGGAGGTGCCCCAGGTGAAAACTCAGAGCTGTGAAATCTGCATGGAGGGAAGCATCACTTCATAGCACTGCCTCAGCCATCGATGGCCCAGAGAGGGAGGAACTCTAGTAAAATGTCAGAGCTCAGCACTTCCAGCCACCTTGTTTGCATAACTCCCTGTCAGTTTACTGCTGCCCTGCTCAGATCCACGTACGTTTATACTCAGGTCTCTCTGGGTTAGTGCTTTCAAGATACACGAGTGTGTCACTCTCTTATTGCAGTTGTACAAGTGATAAATAAGAATATCACCTTTCTCTGATCATACTTCTTTCTTCTCTAAAGATAACTCTGTCTAAATTACACATTAAGAAAATGACAGTATAGTTAAGCACTGGAATAAATTGCCTAAGGAAATCTGTGAAAATCTTTATCATAGGAGACGTTGACCAAGACATAAGACAAATATCTGCCAGTTGTAGGTAGTTTATCCAGTGTCTGGGTGGGAGGTAGAATGGCTGATCTGTGGAAGCTCTTTCCAGCCATAATTTTCTATGATTCAAACACCTCTGACTGTAAAGATTGCTTCACACCCTGTGTGTATAAAAGCCTCTTTATCTTGATAACAGCACTATATCCAAACTTACTATGTCATTTGCAGCTTCACACTATATAAAGCTTTATTTAGTGAAAACAGCAACTAAAACCTTTCCAGCACAAGGAAGCTAGCCCTATGTCCAGGCAGCAGATAAGTTGCACTGGAAAAAAATGAATATATCTGCTGAGTTCTCAACAGTCTGCTGAATTGCCAGTGTAGGTAGAGGAATGCAGGCAATAAATGTTTACAGAAGAGACAACATGATGCAAATCCTGGGGGCGCTCTTACCATTTCTCCCAGGTGGTTGATGTAGTCAAGGCTCGATCTGCCTCAACCATCACCAAGTGATCACGTGTCAGGAGCACAGGCGTGGAACCAGCAGAAGCTCCTGCTTTGCTTTCTGGTGACGGAGAAAATATTCCAGGCAGTGTTTGAACACTTTTAACTAGCTGAGTCTAGACTGAGCATTCAGTATCCTGTTCATACAGTTTCAAAGCATCACCTTGTATGTTTGCATGCTGCAACCCCCAGATCTCTCTGGTTAGGACCAAATCGCTCTGGTTACGACCATTAATTCCTCATTTGGAAATGCATTTCTTCAAATTCTGCTCATTTTCCTCACAGCCCGTTTCTCTTTCTAAACATAAATGGGTCACTAATTGCCTTTCCTCCTTCTTGCAAGTCTGTACATGGAAGACTTTTGGAGCTCTTTCTGCGTAAATGGTGTTGTATTTCTGCCAGAAGGATGACTAAGAAAACAAAGCCAAAGACTGTAACTATCCTCATAATCTGGTTTTACACATCTCAGAATAAAAGTATATTTTAAACTGGTTTCTGCAGAAGGATCAGCCACAGAGTCATATTGAAGTTTTTTTTGCTAGCCATTACTAAAAAGTGTACTTAGCATTGACAGCAATAAGAAAGCACGAAGTTGGAAAAGACCGTCTTACTCTGTTTGTTGGGGGAGGTCAGAAAAAGGCAACAAGAAGGATCAGACACATGAAATACTTGGACTCTGAAGGAGGAAATTTGTTAAACAGAAATGAGAAACTGAGGGCATATTTAGTATTACCTGAAATATTCAGGCAGCTTCTGCAAAAAGTAAAAGAATGAACATTCAGTGAAGACAGTACAAGAGATCATAGATTTAAACTGTAGCAAGAAAGATTAATTCTCATAAGAAAAAAAATCTTGGGAAATATCTACTTGCAAGTTGTTAAGAACAGGTAATGCAGATATCCATCAGAAATGCAGTGTTAGTGCTGATCCTTTCAGGGTCAAGGACCTCTCAAGGTCTTTCCAGACATATTGCCTGACTTCTATGATAATATACAAACAGATGCAGATTTGACAGGAGAAGTTAGCAACTGGACGAAAATCCAGCTAAAAACTTTAGAAGATTTTGCCCCTTTTCTTTGCCTCAGGATATTGTAAGTCCCTGGGACAGTGTCTAACTATAAAAGGCAAACAAACATGGAAGCAGAAATTAAAATTTCTGCTTATATCATAAGTGTAAGGACACTTAGAAGCTGGAGACAGAATCTACTTTCATTCCTCTAGGGCTTGCTGCAGAGTTGGAAGATGTATAAATATTTATAGTAACAAGTAATAGTAGGCTTCTCCTCTGCAGTGGCACCAGGAGGGAATGGAGAGGTTCTCTAATCATCGGTGTGCACCACTACTACAGCAGTCAAGATTCCAACATCTATTAGGCAACACCCTAGCTATTAATTATGGAGTTAGTTAAGCCTCTAACAAAATGGTAGAATTTAGGTCACATACAGAAAATCCTTGAACCGGCGTGTTGCATCAAATACAGGGACTTGGGTTTTGTCCAGATGAAAGCAGGAAAAGAATTGTTAGTACATGCAAGAAGGCAGCAAAAGGTGTCCCATTTGTTTCTGCAGCTTAGCTCATTGAGCTGTCAGATGTGAGCCATTGGGAAGAGAATGGAGCAGTTACACCACCTGGGCACTGAAGTTCATTCTTTGCTGCTGTTTGCACACTCAGCAAAAAGCCTGTGGTGGATTCAAGTGGCTTGTTAGAACAAGACCTGCTGATTTCTGATCTCAGGTTTTTGGATATTCTGTCTCTACTCTCCGCTACATTTGCAGCAAAATGCAAGCAGCCCAGCCCAGGCATTTTGTAATACAACCATACTCTCTACCTGTTATGCAATGCTGGGAAAATATAAAGAGATGTTCTTGTAAAAAAAAGAAAATTGTCCAGAGTCATGCTGACCTGAACAAAATTTGAAATTAATTTTACAAGTATTCTGGAACAGCTGGACTGAGCTAAAAGGGCTCATGGGGGCTCACTGGGCAACTGGAGAAATAAGACCCAAGTTGCAAAGCAGGAACTGACCCACACCACAGAAATACAGGTGCACTCCTGGCTGGGATGCTGTGGTTTAACCCCAGCCAGCAGCCAAGCCCCACACAGCCACTCACTCACACCAGGGATCAGGACAGAATCAGAAGGGTAAAAGCTAGAAAACTCCTGGGTTGACATAAAGACAAAAAAAGCCAAAAGCCATGCATACGAGCAAGGCAAAACAAGGACTTAATTCACTGCTACCCGTGGGCAAGCAGGTGTCCAGCCATCTCCAGGACCACAGGGCCCCACATGCATGACTTGGGAAGACAAATTACATCACCCCAAAGGTACTCCCCCTTTCCTTCTTCTTCCCTTCATTTTATATACTGACCATGATGCCATATGGTCTGGAATATCCCTTTGGTCCCCTGTCCTGGCCATGTCTCCTCCCAGCCTCCCAAGTACCTCCAGCTTCCTCACCAGTGTGGCGGTATGAAAAGCAGAAAAGGCTTTGGCTCTGTGCAAGCTTCACTCAGAAGTCACAAAAACATTTCTGTATTATCAATGCTGTGTCCAGCATAAATTCAAAACACAGCCCCCTACCAGCCACTGTGAAGAAAATTAGCACCATGCCAGCCAAAACCAGCACACAGGGTGGCCAAAGTGTGTCCCAGCAGCTCCAGGGACCCTGACTCCAGCTGCCTGGAGCACACAGTGTCTGGCCTCAGGTCTCCTTCCTTTAGAAGTCAGCAGAGATGGCAGGAGCAAAGAACAGGGGGAAAGGAAGGGTCACAGAGGCAGCACTCACAAAAGCCAGAACACAGAGATGAGAGTAACTGAGCATGGTTGGAGGCAGCTCAAAGTAGACAAGGAGTGGAAGAATCCCCCCCACACAGCTCAGATTTACTTGATTTTTACCCAGGTAAGGGCAAAGCTCATCCACACACAGTTAAAGACCAGTTCTTTTCTTGGAGTCAGAAAATTTCTTGCTTGTGCCAGAAAACAGCTAATGAGGAATCTTGGATGTCCATATCTGACATCGTTTGAAATGGGAAACCCTGGTTAAATTACTCTCTAGCCCTAATTTGGCATATCAAAGACTCCTTTTAGGAGTGATGACCTAGTTGAAAAGCTGTAGGACATTGTGGAAGACATCTGTCTCAGCCCACCTCTGTGATGCTGTTCTGCTGTGTATGAAGCACATTTTGGAGCAAAAAAGGAGAGATAAAAAATACTGGTTAAGTTATTTGGGTCTCTGTTATTTTTAGAAAAATGTTTCTTCCTAAAAATGCTATTAAAATCTGTTGCTCCTAGCTACAGACTGTTTAGTTACAAGTGGGTGATACTGAATATGCTGGATGCTCAGTAGTATTAGTATGTAAGATGAAGGGAGAGATGCAGGTTTATAAGAGTCCCCTGAGTTTAGACCCTTCAATTTTCAGTGCTCTTAAAATGAATCATCATCAGTAATTTCCAAAGCAAATTACACCCAATTTCACTTTTATATGTATGTGCTCTGCTTGGATCAGGCAGCTCTCACTCAGTATCATGGGTGTTATTCACACTGTTCTTAGAGGCCTTTCCCTGTCCAGGTATTTTATAATTCATCCACAGTGAGCCAGACCCTTTCTTTTGTTTTTCTCCTTGTTTCTGAATACCAACAATAATATAGTTGACAATAATATACATCTTGTTTATCAAGCTAAAGTAAACCCCTTTTTTCCTGCCTAAACCATCAGTCTGACAGCATAATTTGGCTTCATAAAAATCTGCTGCTTTCTTTTTATGGCTGCAGTGCAGCTATGCTAACTGTATTGCTGACTGTACTAAGCTTGTCCCCAGCTGAAGAATGTTTCATAAATTTTGTGCTTTCTTGGTTTAGAGGATTTTGTCTTCTCAAAACCCGGTCAGAAGCCAAAAAATTGCACTTACAACTTCTGTCTGAAAAGTGCATTTCTCACTCTCCTAGATGCAGAGAAATTCAGAATATTCTGAAGGCACAGAAGTAAATGGAAAAAAAACCAAACTATATGATGAAAATGTAGTTTATTTTAAGATAATTTCATTTTAGGGGATGATGAGAGAAGCAGAGAGGCAAGGGACTGGTTTGGGTCTATTTTTTTTCTATTTGTTGAGTGCTCTGCCACAGTTTGTCTCCAAAATGCAAAAATGCCTCCCCTTACTGGACAAAATTAGAGAGCAGTAGGTTGGAGCCTGTAGTTTTACTTCTCATGCAGTAACAAACAGAAGGCAAAGTTTAAAGAGCCTGGGAATTGTTTTCCAAATAACCCACCCAGCTGTCTGTGTATATATGCACAATGTGTGAAGGTGAGACACCCTTTTGAATCTGTCATTATGATGATATCAGAAAAGTATTGCTTTATCAGCAGTAACTCTAAGGTTTCTTGGATAGTGGGTCCATGAGATAATGGGTCCATGAAATTACAGGGCCTGTGGGTACAGCTTGTCTGGTCTGCTCACCATCTTCCCATTCCCAGCTCTGGATCTGGGATCTGTCCTGGGGAGAGCTCCTTCTGCAGCAGAGGCAGAGGCCCCCAGTGATGGGTGAAGGGAGAGACACCATGCACGGCTCACACTGTGACTGTGGCCTGGGAAAGACAGGAGGGGACAAGGTCCAGAGCCATGGTGGCTCCCATGGCAATAGCACAGGTGGCCAATGCTCCTGGCACTCTTGGGAACTGTAGTTGTTCAGGCTGACCACACAGCCCGTGGCTGGGAACCTGTCCAGGTCCAGGAGCTGACACTGACAAGTAATTTCCTTTGAAGGGGCCATGTCCAGCCCTAATGCCTGGTGGGAAGCCCTTCAAACAGAAGTGAGCAATCCAGCTCACCTGGATCTTGCTACAGCTCATGGACACACTGACAAAACTGCAAGTTTTAAGCTCCTGTTTGAGTTTGTGTGATTTTGAGCAGAGAGCCTTTTGCCTCATGGGCAGCAGCCCACAGGGCTGATGTACCCGCAGTTCTGTGTACATCAAGGTCTGAAAATCAAAGACAACTTTGGGAGAGCTGGTGGGCTCAGAAGTTAGTCCACTTTTTTCTTTTTACAGATCAGGTTTTCTGTAAACACTGTTGTCATCCTTGCAAACCCCACCACTCTCTTACACATCTCTGTGGGTTTGGATCAGCAGAAATTTAGAGTCCTCGGATGGTACAAGCCAGAGGAGACTAGGTCTCACATGATATGAGCAAAGCCATGGTCAGTCAGCCCTTCAACACCAACCTCTGATTAGCCACATTATAGAGAAATAAATATATATGTAAGGAAACTCAGTATAGTCAGTCTCCCATATTAAAAAACCTCAACAAAGAATGGTGACCTCATATGGCTAATTTTAAAGATAGATATTTTAAACTGATAAATTAGGTGCTATTTCTTTTCAGGTACACATCTTTAGTGGGATTTTGGTTTGGGCTTTTTTGTAGTCAGCAAAGCTATACACTCAGATTTTAAATGAAAGCCTCTGTCTGCCATGGGACTTGAAGGAAGCTCTGAATGAGAAATGCAGGTAAAACCATCAGCTGGAAACACTGATAGCAGAGTAGAGATATTCTGTGCAGAAAGTGTGGAGAATAACTCCAAAACTGATGGAATCAGAAAATGGTCACATTTCCAAGGAAAATAATAGTCTAAGGAAAGCTACAAGAAAGGTCAGATCTATTATAGTGCTTTGACCGGTTTTAAATGCTTTTCAAAACCATTTAATAATAGCACAGAATAACTCATATTGAGAAAAATAAGGTAAATGGCAGAAAACATCAACATTTGTGTCATAATAGAATTTCACATCTTTTACTGTGCAGGCAAGAAATGCTCTGATGTTGCACACAGCATAATACATCCTGTTTTGCTAGGAAGATAAATGTTAAGGTACTTTTTTCAACCTTTTTTTTCCTTTTCTTTTTTTTAATCTTTTAGTTTGCAGCTGGTGACAAGGCTTCCAGAGCACAGTTATGCTCACCAAAGGTGCAGGCACACAGCTACAGGCTCTTTTCATCATCCCTTCCTGTCAGGGCTTTGGCACAGCTTGGACTGCTTTTCTTAGCAAGGCACCTGCTGCGTTTAAAAACAAACAAACAAGCAAACAAACAAATAAAATTTAATTTATCTGGAAAGAAAATGCTGTGGCTGCAATCTCCCAGCCTTGCTGCTGCATCTGAGACTTTTATCAGCCAGCTCTGCCTGCACATGTGAGGCTCCCATCAGGTGCTGGAGGGTGCCTCTATTTCCCCAGATATGTTCCCAAGGGCAAACTGCTCACATCTTGTGAAGGTGTGGGGAGAGTATTTGGACTGTTATGCCCTACTGGTGATAAAACCACTGTTTAAAGGGTCTCTTCTTTAATAACATGTTTTCACCACATGACAAAGATTTATCCATCACTGGGTTTTGAACATCATTCAGTGTTTTTTATACATAAAGTCTATGACTCAGTTAAGGATTGATTCTAAAACTTCAAACTCAGAATACTCTTCAATTTCCTCAGCAGGTTTCTAAATTATTCTCTGGGGTATGTTTTTGGGAGTAGAGCCTTGGGAGAAACATCAGCAAGTTGTCAAAATCCTTTTAATCCTATTCAGCAGAAGTAAACTAAAGAGGCTTTCATATTTGTGAGATGCCTTCATTTTTCTGAGTCTCAGTTCATTGAGAAGATCAGTATTTTAATCCTGCTTTACCTGGTACTGCTTTCTCTCTTAAGTAATTGTTTAGAAAAGGATTTAGAGAAAAGAAGATTAGGAAAATGGTAAGGGCACCAAGAGCTGGCCACCAGAAATAACACAGTGGTATCTTGAATAATTGGTCAGCATTAGTGCAGTGGGATGTGTCTCACTGGAATTGAGCTAGCTGCAGTGGGATGTGTCTCACTGGGACTGAGCTTCAAGGCACCTGAGTTTCCCAGGTCCTTTCATGGAGGGTCCTGAAGCAACAGATTTCAGCAGGAAATATTAATCTTAGGAGCTGTAATTGCTTACATCACTCTCTGTTGCTTACATCACTCTCCTGTTTTGAGCACAAGCCCCCTGTGGGTGTCCTCTTATTGCTCAGTGCACTGAGCAGAGGGCCACCCACCCTCACCCTCCCCAGGCTTGAGTCTAACAAAGCTTCCTAAATCTCCAGAGTGGTGGGTGGGCTATGTTCACCCACCATATCATGCCAAATTTTAAACAATGATAGGTTTGGACTGTCTGAAAGCTCTTCAAGGTGACTCCCAAGCAAAAAGTTTTCAGCTGTACTGTGTGATTATAAACAACTCTGGAACCTGAATGTAACACACAGGGGAAAAAAGGTAATGTGACATTTTTTCTGAATGTCTGTAAATACAGCCTTTCGGAAATAAGAAATTACTTGGAGAAAACCTTTGCTTCCAAACCAACCTTAGTTTTTCCAATGGTTACATCCATTTCAGATCTGAAGAAAAATCTTATGAAAGTTGAACGAGGCTTATCTTTGTCCTCAACAATTTTAGTTGGTTTAGATTACCAATAATAAAGATAGTACATCCCCATGGAAATAATCCACTCCAAAAAACATCAAAGTTTTTGGCTGAATTCTAAAATAATAATTTCTTTATTTTCATTCAACAGACATTAAGTATGAATTAATCTTTAAATCCTATGTGCCAGGTGACTTACATTAAGTGAAATAGTTAGAACCCAAATCATGATGATAGTAAAAGGTCCCAGAATGAGCAGCTGCTTCTAACACCAAGGGGGGACCTAAGCAATAGAAAGCACAAATGAGAATTTCAGCACATCCCTCTACCCAGAAAACTTATTTTTCCTTCAGTTCCTCTATTGGGATCTTACTCAGAGGTTAAACTATTCACCTTCTCAATGGCTATTGCAGAAAAGGCAGCACTAACAAGCACTGTGGTACAAACTGTGGCATGGCCAGACAGCCTGCTGGAACCTGCTGCTCTCCCAGCCCTAGCCCTTGGATGCTGTAATGGAGAAACAGGATCAAAAACGTGGCAGCAGCAGGAGGCAAGGGCAGTTGTTTAGTTAATATTTAAACATATATACAGCTTTCAGCCCTTGGCAACAGCATCTCCATCGATTTCACAGAGAAGTCTTTGAATACTGCCTGGATAGCTCCCAACTCACGTTCCTTCTCTGGAAGGAAGCTGTTTGGGCAGGGTTTCCCCCAACCACTCAGACTATCTGAGTAGGATCCTTAATACTTGTCTTCTTTTCTGTTTGCTGACAACATACAGAAGTGATTTCACAGTTTCTCTAGTCACAGCAGATACCTGAATCTCCTCACCTCCTTTTCAATGGCAATCACTCCCTCCCAGTGCCCCCAGACATTTCACCCCTGCTTTGTCTTTCAAAGGCTCCAGAAGAAGTCTTTTGTCATTGTATAATCAAGTTCTCAAAGGCACCAGTTCTTGTCCTTTGAACTCTCATTTGTTCCTCTGCTCTTTTCTTCAGCATCACTCTACAGTAACCTTCAGCCATCATCTGCCATATCTTACACCCAGATTCACTAAGCATCCCCATGTCTCCATCTGATATTTCCCCACTCTCTCCCTCTGATATTTCCTGCCTATTGCTGATGCTCAGCCAAGGATCAGAGCACTGAACATCCTTTGCCTCTGGGAAGCCATCCCAGCATCACCGGCCTCCCTGCAAAACTGCCAAGCCTCCTATCTAGACTTGGCTTCTTATGCCTTTGAGAATGGAGCAGAGGAGTGGGAAGCAGATGAAGATTGTTAATGGGAATTCAGACACAGCTGAATTGTTAATGGGAAAAGTGAAATACTGTGGGTTGAAGACTGAGATGTGAAAGTGAAGAGGTTGTGAATTGGATTCTGAGACACTTTCTCACATCAGTTTTCCCTAAGTAGGTTGTGTCATCATTCACTAGAAAATTCTGGTTTTTATGTGTTACATGGATAGGATGTGACAGAGGGCAAATGAGTCTTCTTTGGATCATGATACTGAAACAGTCGTTTCTTTTTATCCTTCACCATACCCAGAAAGGTCATTGATCATCTTTTGGGACCTTGAGATCAACCTCCTGCAAAAAATTATTGTAATATATGAATGAACTTAATAAATTTTTATGTATATTTTTATATGCACATACACACATATATGTATACATACTTAAATATAGAATATATGGGAGTTTATATGTTATATTCTTTTTAAAAACTCTTATTGACAACACTTAGAAATAAGACAAACAGGGATAGAAGAGAAAGGATGAAATGTTTATTAACCTATTGGCAAGAATAATGTAGCAATAACTATGAAGACACAGAATATCCATAGAATATCTTGTAGGCAAAGAATAATAGATTCAGCAAAGGGTGGAAGTGAAACCACAGGGAGTAACCTGTTTTGGGACGTTTACATGGGCTGTGTACTCTCCTTCACTTGGAAGTGAATGCCAGCTCTCTGCTATCACATCCACTTACTAATAACCCATATGTCAGTCTTCTGACACAAACAGTTTTGGTTAAAAGTTGTATGTTTATCACAGAAATAGTGTTAAAAGGAAAGCTAAGTTTTAATACCTTAAGGATCATTTTTATTTTCCATAAGAAAAAATGAAAAAAAAAATGAAAAAATTTTGATGGGAAACATCAAAACCTTAATCTAAAGGATGAAATTTTGCATCTAGAAGGCAAGAAATCAATGTTTAATGAAAATCCTTTTAAATAACATGAACACTTTAAAAAGAACCAACATTTGGAGGACATAGAAGATAAGAGCAGAGATACTTGTTCTTCATTTGGTAGAAACAAGTAAATTACTCAGAGAGACGGGTGGGGGAGTGTTGAGTTTAGTTGTTTTGATCTTTTTTGCAATGTTCCTGTTTGCAATCTAATATAGAGACATTTACAACTAATCTCAGATGTCCTTTCTACCCTGAGATGTGTCTGTTCAGTAATAATTTTCCAAATCTGCTTCTGGGAAGTGTTCTCTGAACACCAAGCTGCCCCAGTTTAAGAACACAACTGCTTTTCATTCTTGAAAACTTTGTCTCACCTAGAGGCAAAATTTTAAGGGAATGTCTCTAGGGCATTGGAAGCAAGATTTTCCTGTGTTGGTCCTTCATTTAGGCTTGTCTTTGTAAGGCATGAAGTTTGAAGGATTATTTTGTCTCAGATTTTATGAACTGTAAAATCAGTGATATTTGCAGGAGAAAAATACTTGCAAAATTATTCTCCGTAAAACACCTTTATCCAGTACTGAGCGAGCCAGAGAGATTGGGTTCTAAATATACTAACAATGTTCAGGAGAAAATATCATCAAACAATAGATATAATGGCACTTGCCATAGCAGGAATTATACATTATATATTTTATTTTTGCTCATCTCCCACTTTTGAGAAGCTCATGCCGGAAATAAATAAAAGGCAGATGTGATAGACCAGGCCCTGGAGATGGTTCTTAACAGCTTTCCACAAAACACACAGAGCTATAAATGTTGCAAATATTTTTCATGAGATTGATCCGTTGGAGCTGTTTCAGCTTGCTCAATCTAATTAGCATCTCTGGGAAATCCTGGATTTTTCCTTCAGGCTTGTGGTTCATCTTCAGTTGGCTTGGGAGAGATTTTGATTGTGCAGGTGCACAGTCAGTAGATGCAGCTGTCTGCACAATGTGGTGCTGACTGGCAGGGTCGTTTCTGCAGGTGTGAACAGGCTCCAGTGTGAAGCAGAGCTGTCACGGCCCCCTTGTCAGGGAGCATTCCCACTTCTGTGTCTGCAGCATGCAGTGACTGTGGTGGCTTTGGCTGTTTTCTGCTTTGGACCTTGGGTGCTAGTTCAGGATAAAGCCTCCTGTTTCTTTTAACATCAGGCAACCTGGCAGTAACTTAGCTGGTATCAACCCCCAGAATTAGCAGGATGCTGCATTTTGCTCTTTGCCAACACTTTATGGCTTCTACAGCTGCTGTCCTTTATTTCTGATACTCTGGCTTCTCTCATTCAAGATCACAGAATAAGCTGAGTTAGAAGGGACCCACAAGGATCATTGAGTCCAGCTCCTGGCCCTGCACAGGAGACCTCAAGAGTCACACCATGTGCCCAAGAGCATTGTACAAGCACATCTCGAACTCTGTGGGGCTTGGTGCTCTGATCTCTTCCCTATTCCAGTGCCCAATCACCCTCTGGGTGAAAAACCTTATCCTGATATTCAGCCTAAACCTCTGACATATCTTCAGGCTCCTGAGTCCTGTCACTGCTCACCACAGAGGAGAGATCACTGTCTGTCCCTCCTCTTTCCCTCACTATGAAGTTACAGGCTGCAGTGGGGTCTCCTCTCAGTCTCCTCCAGCCAGAACAGCCCAAGTGACCTCAGCCCCTCTTCATTCAGCCTCCCCTCAAGGCCCTTCCCATCCTTGTGGCCATCCTTTGGATACTCTCTAATATTTAATGTTTTTCTTAGATTGTGGTGGCCAAAACTGCCCCTGGCATTTGAGGTGAGGCCACCCCAGCTCAGAGCAGAGTGGGACAATCCCCACCCTTGCCTGGCTGGAGATGCTGTGCCTGATGCCCCCCAGGACATGGTTGGCCCACCTGGACTTTGTGATCCTTTTTCATTTCAGTACGAAATGGGATGGGATGCTTGTAAGGTGCAGGTGAATTCTGTATAGCAAGAAAATGTTCACAGATTCATTTTTCATGTAAGCAGCATCTCAGATAACAAGATTCAACCAGTTGGAATATCATGTGGCCTTTATTCTTCAGTTCTCTCTGGACTCTGAAAGAGTACTGCTAGAGAAATGAGTCAATAGTCAATCTGCCTCCCTCCTTAGTTTGTTCTCAGGCCTAATCCTCATTGGATGTTTAAGTCTTCTATTTCAGCTTGTCTGGTCATGAGCAACTTTGGCAGTAAATGGAGCTGATGGGCAGAATCAGCTCTAAGTGTCATTATGCTCATGGTTTTCTTTATGGAGTCAGTACATGTGCCAAAAACATGTATTCTTATTTGTGTTCAGTTCCCCATGTAGTGATCACTTTTTAGCACTATTTTATTTAACTATTTTATTTCACAACTGCGTTGTCAGGATCACATTCAACACATGTACAGGATATCCTACAAATCACTTCTAAGACACCTATAAAAACAGCAGTGGATGGCAGTTGTGGAAAATGTCTTTCCTACTTAGCAAATAAAAGTCACTGACTTTAATAAATGATAAATCCTATCCTCAGCAGGAAATTAAACATTTCGGATGCTAAGAGCACTTCAAGATCACATGCTGTGAAATATTTGCATTTCCCATCAGTGCCAGTTTTCTATTTACAAGACATTCAATTCCACAGGATTTTGCTATTTTTTCTGGCAGAGATTACACAATTTAATTTTTTTCTTTATTTTTATTTTATTTTTTGAGTGGTTTTATCCTCAAAGAAACCAGTCAGACTAACCTAACACAGCATGACAATCAGTGCTGAAAGGCATATGATTGCCATCAAAACAAAAAATGGCTTTCAAGCAACACAATCTTCTTCACACTGGGTAAGGAGTTTAAACAAGCCACACTACATGACTGTACAATTGAAGTAAAAATGAAACATTTCCACTGAATGGCCCATATTTCCAGAAAACTGAGAAAAGACATGCAGCTTATCAGCAAGAACATTTGGAAAACCCAAATGCTTTTGGAAAAAAATACTGAAATGGAAATAGGTATTCTATGCAGAGGAGCAGACGTGAGTAAGGATTTTAATAAAAACATAAGGGATATGTTTTCTACATTAGATTCATAGACGTTAAGGTGTTCCTCTGGCCAGACTTCTGTATTTCCTAAGTCATTCAACTTCACACAGTAGTTACTGCAAGTGGAATAGATAATTTGAATTTGATTAAAGGATGTCTTCTGGAGATGTGATGACAATGATGATGATGATGATGAAGAAAGTAACTGGTCCTGACATGTAAACAAGATGCAGAGAAAATCTGTCAACCTTTATTAATCTCAATTGCTTAGGGAGTGTACCTAAATTCTATTTCTAATTTGTCCAGTTTCTGCTTAGAGACACAGTTGTTATGCCTCAGAGTGAGGAGCTGTATCACCATAACAGGAACCTTTTGCTGTGTGTTTGAGTGAAAGCAAGATGACTGTACTGCAGTCTGCTTCCTTCTCAGCCTCTGTTTCCATAAGCAGCTCCTCCCTGAGAGACACTTTCTATCTCAGGAAATTTGTGCAGCTCATTCTGCATCCAGCAGTCTCTATCCTGAAAAAGTATTGTACTCTCCTTAACACCTTCAATAATCATATTAGCCATTTGTCACATTTCTAACATTTGGTGTTAACACTTGGTGGTGTGGTGAAAATCCTTTACAAATGTACCATTTTCCAGTATTCCATTTTTATGGATACTGCAGCACATTTTGTTTGTTACCAAATCCAGCTCATGCTGCACTACCAACACTTCATCTGTCATAATTTATCATTCTGAGAGTATTTGTGACAGGATTTATTGGCAAGGATTTTATTTCTATTTCCATTTTTAATAAAGCTATTAGACTGAGCCAGTACTGCCTGCTGCCCAGCAATTTTACACTAAACCAGTTAAGTGATTGATCTGCAGCATACAGGTTGGATAATCACTCCTTGATTCTGCAAGACCAAAATCTGTGCAGGAAGGAGGTTTAATTTTCAGATACTTATTCATGTTCCCTCTGTAGCCAATGGAAAAATTAATTTACTTCCACATGCATCCTGCAGTAGAATATACACCATTAGTGTATGGCCTGCACCTGAATGTCTCACTGCACCTTGTCTGGAGCTGGAGCTTAGTGGACTAACTTGGCTAAGCTGACCAAGTAACTGTGAAATGGCTGAAATTAAGTGGTGTGAGCCCAAACCTCTGTGATTCAGTAGAACAGAAACATCATCCTAAGAAGCAAACAGTAAGTAGCACTGTAATCTCAAGCATCATGGCAGCATGAACAGGAGGCTTGTGATTACCTTTGCATTTCCTCACAGCAATGTGTCTGTGGAGAGCAGGTCACCCAAACAGGTCCAGAAACAGGACAACACTAGGAACATAATCAAGAGACAGTCAGCAGAGGGGGCAGAAGCCTTTTCAGCCTCCAGTCCAGTGAGAAAGTGGCTCAGTGTGTGCCTTGTTGGCATGATCCATCTCTTCTGCATAGCTGGGTCACACACCAGGAACAAGATCCACTGAAGGGCAAGTTTGAGGTAAACTAACATGATGGAGTCAATGAAAATTAGATGTACATTATGAAAAACAGGGTGGCTGAGGGCTAGGATGCTTTCTTGTTCAGTCATTAGATATTGTTTCTTAAATACTGCAGCACTTGCCCAAAACTATGGAAATGATGTGCTATATTAAACCTTCTACTTCCACCAAAGGGAGTCACAGCATATTTACTACTAATTTGAAGGCTATTTCTCAACTCTTCAGAAGAATATGATCAACTTTTATTAAAAAATAACAAACTGAGGCAGGGAAGTGTTAAAGACCACATTCTTCTATTAGGAATAGTTCTTCATTCCCAAAAGTATATAAAATTCTTACAATCAGGACTCTTTGCAATATAATTATTATTCATTGTTGACCTAAATTTTGCATTGCTGAGATTATTTCATCTACTGTACTTTTTTAGCTCCCTGATGATTACAGGGATACAAAGCAGCAGTTAGACTAAGGTATCATCTGGATATTAAAATTGCAAAGACAAAGAGAAAGCATTGAAGGTCAAGGAAAGGATTTATGGCTTCATACACAGAAGACTGAATGCTGACCAGTGTTTAAGTATGATTGGAAAATTACACTTAGTGGTCATGAAGATTCTGATTCAATAGAAAAATGCTAATTACTAGGGACAGGGACAACCATAATTTGATAATCCTCAACTGCTCAAGTTGTGTTAATGCAAATGGATGAAAACCTTGAGTGCATCCAACTCTCATCATGGTTGTCATCATGTAGAATGTACCTCACTTAGGATTTGAAATGAAGTTACAGAGCTTTACACAGGAGCACTCTAGCTTATTTTACAATATATTGACTCAATTGACCGAGTATTCTTCTAGCGTAGGCAATGACCCAAAAATGAGAGCATTTGTACTCTGTAAGGCGCCATTGAACCTCTGTTCTGTATAAAGAAGAATCCAAGCTGACTTGCTTTGTTATAGATACCCATTTTCTAGACATCCACATTTATCCAGGACACTCTCATCCAGGATAACAGCCAAATCATAGTAATCATAAAATATGAAATTATTAAGCAACATTTTAGCAACATTTAGGGTTAAATCCTCTATTTGACATAAGCTGCGGCCACAAGAACATAGTCCAAGTACAGATTGTTCTCTTGGTGGCCACAGAGCAGCTGGTGAACTGCCTGTATTGCAGCTCAGCAAATGACAACCTTGTGACTGAATTATTGTTATCTGCCTTTAATTATCACAGCTGAAGCTGAAGACCCAAACCAACAATTCCTCCTGGTTTACAGCTACATGCTACTACTGTGATAGTGGGACATGTAAACTTACAGAGACATTTATTTCAGTGTTTTGGGAAATGGATTGCTTTGAAAGTCCAAGTATTCTTGTGGGTAGATCTTGGATTTTAATCTGATAATGAGACTCTTTTACACATGCTGGTTTGTTGCAGCAATTATTGCACAGAGCTTCCAGTAAGAACGTCAGATACAAGCCAGTAGCTCATCTTTCCCAGATGCCAGAAGCTAAACGTTGCTTTGAAATAAATCCCTGGATAATCCCCCAAAATCACTTAATGATAAAATGTAAGGAGTAAGAACCTTCTTCCTTGTGCTGTAGAAATAGTTTTTCAGGGAAGGGGAAAGGGTGTGGGTGATTAGCTTGGTCCCTCTAGCTGGAAACACCTTCCACCACGTACTTGTTTCATTCTTTGGTGAGGCAAACAAATATGTGACATTTTTTTACTTGCTTGCCACAGAAAATTAACCTGATTTTCAGCTTTTTTCTGAGAAAGGAAATTGCTGCTTCCTCACCTATGTTAAAAGAATTCTATAGAGTCAGGAAAAGCAATAAAGTTATTTGATTTTAAAGGAAATGTTATATCAAATTAGTAAAAGGAATAATTTTACCATTCTGTTAAGAAAAAAGAAAAAAGAAAAAAAAAAAAAAGAAAAAAGAAAAAAGAAAAAAGAAAAAAGAAAAAAGAAAAAAGAAAAAAGAAAAAAGAAAAAAGAAAAAAGAAAAAAGAAAAAAGAAAATTCAGGAGCCTTGCCTTGCCTTTTTCCACCTTCATATATTCACCCAATTAGGTTCCTCATTTGATAGGAATGTGAAGGGAGAAAAAAAGTCACCGATACTTGAAAGAGGGATGCGAATATCTGGGCCTGAGGAGAGGCAGCAAAGACAAAGGATTAAAAATACAAGGACTGGAGTTTAGAGACTAGAAAGCATAAGCAACTTTAAAAAATATAAGGAACTTTATAGCATGAAAAGTTGCTAATATACACAGAGAGGGATAATAATGCAACAGCTCTTTTCTGTTTTGCCTTTCCCTTTTCACAAACTTGAGTGAGAAACAATTAAGTCAGTTTTCATCAATCTTGCTGATGTAGCACTCTGGAGTCAGTGACTTTCCATTCATCTTGATGGCATTAACAAGCCCTAATTGAGGAGAGAGAGGCACTCTCCTCCCTGAGCACGCTGGTTCCTGGCAGCACTCTGGCCCTCTTGCTCACACCATAAAGCAGGTCACACATTATTGGAATACTGGGATCTGCTGGATCACAGACAGACACATGTCAAGCTCAACAACCGCTCTTGTTTTTTTTCAAAAGAGAAAAGTTTGTCTGCCAGCTTTTTGTAATAGAGGAAAGAAAAGGAGGAGAGAGATAATTTTGCGTAATTTGCTCTCTGAAGAGGCTCATTAGTACTCTAGCCTGACAGGAAGCAGAAACTAGGTTTTGCTGTGTGAGACATTCTTTCTGCACAAGTTGTGTGAGGTGTTACTTTTGCCCAGGTTGCCCAAACACAGACCACTCTCTTGCCTAAAAACAGATTGAAAATTTTGCCATCCACTAACAGAGATTTGAGTCATTGTGACTTTGAGTAGTACTAACCCAAACAATCCAAAGAGATTTATTTCAGTCTTCAGAATTAATGTTTTCTATCAATGTGCAACACAACTTTTCTTGTTCAAATGTGTTCCTTTGAACAATACAATCAAATTTGAAGGTAAAAGGAAAGGTGAGGCAGGATGCAGATCAGCTTGCCTCTGAAATGCACTAGAGAGAATTTGAGATTGAAGTATTCTGGTTGCACTTGACACTTTTCCAGAATGAACAGGAAAGTTGCCATTTCAGTATGAAGACTAAATTACATAGTTGGTAACGGCTCCTGGTGGTTGTTGCACAAGAGCACTCAGTAAGGTGTTTCCATGGATTATTTCAGTCATTCAGGCAATATTCAATTTTGAGACTTCAGCTGGCTGACATCACTGCAGACTCAAGCAACTAAAAGTCATTACCTCTTCTTACATGTTAAGAAAACTTTTAACCTGGAATTACCCTGTTGTGCTTGCAGACCTGAGCTCCTTTTATCTCCAGTATGACATTAAATTACCCTTTTAGAATTAAACTGTTCTTTTAGTATGCAATTTTAATAATCTTGCATGGATCTTCATAATAGAAATATGGTGCAAGTAGAATCATAGCATCACAGAATCTTTAAGGCTGGAAAAGGTAAGCAAGTTCATCACGACCAAGTGTTAACTAGGCATCACCATGTTCCCAACTAAACCATAGCCCCAAGTGCCACATCCTCCTTTTTTCTTGAACACATAAGTATAAACTAATCAGGATGGTGTTAATTCTATAACTTTAGAAACAAAATTCTGCTAAAGTAAAGTATTGATATATTTAACACCAGGTTTTTGTTATATACACCAGGAATTGAGGGAATCTTACCCATTTCATCTTAAGTAAATGTGAATTCAAAGGCTGCGTCTTCTAACTTATTCAGGTTGATTATGAATGTAGGAATTTTACTCTAGATTCCACACTTGCCCATCTGTGTATAAAAGATACAGGTCACATCTGGATAAGACTTTACTTACGGCCTCATCCCAATAACTTTGATACAGGAGGGACAGCTGGTGGGTATTGGGCACAGCGTGGCTAGCTGGGCAAGGGAGGGGACTGTCCCACTCTGCTCTGCACTGGGGTGCCCTCACCTCAAGTGCTGGGGGCAGTTTTGTATTAAAAAACCCATTATGGTATTAGAGAGCATCCAAAGGAGAGCAAAAAGATGGTGAAGGGTCTGGAGAAGAAGCCAAATGAGGATCAGCCAAGGTCACTTGTTCTGTTTAGGCTGGAGGAGGCTGCAGGGAGACCTCAGTGCAGTCTACAAGTTCTTTGTGAGGGAGAGAAGAAGGGCAGACACCGATCTCTTCTCTGGTGACCAGTGACAGGACCTGAGGGAATGTCCTGAAGTTGTGTCAGGGGAGGTTTGGGTTGCATCTTAGAGAAAGGTTCTTCACCATGAGTTCTAGGGCACTGGAAAAGTCTCCCTAGGGAAGTGCTCACAGCACCAAGGCTGACAGAATTCAAGTGTTTGGACAACGCTCTCAGGCATATGGTGTGCGGGGCCAGGAGCTGGACTGCACAATGATCCTTGTGGTACCTTCCAACTCAGGATATTCTATCAGTCTGTGATTCTGTGAACAGCACTTCCAAGCGCCAGTGTGGATACTGGGTTCAGTGTCTTCTGCCTTGGTCTTAGAACTGGCTACCAAATGGAATTTTTTTTTTTTTTTTAACAGTTACCATAGTTAGGTTCTGTACCAGCAAATGTTCAGGAAACATATGGGTAATTTGCTGCACCAGTTGATAAAGCAGTCTCCAATATTTTCTGCTTCACAGAGCAGAAGATATTATGCAGATGATCTAGATTAGATCATATTAGGCACATAGTGTTTTTATGGTGCCAACCAACTTGAGTTGTTTGGTTATGTTTGGTTATACTAACCCAAGATTGAGCCACTATGTTGACCTGGGCTGGTTTGGATTTAGTTGTAGCTAAGCACTTCCAAGAACTTCCAAGCACTTCCAAGCATATGACAAATGTGTACCATCACTAATCCTATGGAATCAGAGAGATGGTAGGAGTTTTCTTTGTTGTGTCAGTATGGTTGCAAGACACAGTAGCTTCAGTACTGTCCCAAATTGCACACCTTCTGACTGGCAGCAGATAGTGTAATCATTATCCTGCTAGATACTTGCTGGAACTGGCAAATGAACCTCTCTGTCTTGACTCTCCAACATTGTGTTTTGCAGCCAAGTTCTTTTATTGTTAATGGGACCAAATGCTTAACTCTGTGTTGTCTGAGAAGTAGTTGCAAGGCAAGACAAGAATGATATAATGCTGTTTCCACTTCACAAAATGTATGTTTTATGGTGAGATAGTAAAAATCTGCAGGGGGTGAGATAGTAAAAATTATCTCCGATCCTTTCTAAAGAAAAAAAGAGTTCAGCTTAAGTAGACATCATGGTAATCAAGGAACCAAACCATGTAACGCCCTAGGTTTGCAGCTAAAAACTCTTTCTTAAACTGAACTTGGATTGATTGGCTGAGACCACTGGTATGAAGTTCAACAAGGCAAAGTGCCAGGTGCTGCACATTAGTTACAACCACCCCAATGAGTACTACAGGCTGGGGGGAGAATGGCAGGAAAGCAGTCCAGTGGAAAAGGACCTTGGGGTGCTGGTCAACAGCAGCTGAACATGAGCCAGCTGTGCCCAGGGAGCAAGGGGACCAAAGGCCTGTACCAGCAATAGTGTGCCCAGTCAGGACAGTGACTGTTCCCATGTGTTGGGCACAGGTGAGGTCACCTTTCAAGTATTTTGTTCAGTTTTGGGAGTTGAATCAATTGAATCCAACCTTTGACTGATCTCCACTTAGAGCACAGCACTAAATGCCATGTCAAGAGACCACTGGACATGGCATTTAGTGCTATGCTCTAAGTGGAGATCAGTCTAAGTTTGGACTCAATGATCTTGGAGGTCTTTTCCAGCCTAAATGATTCTGTGATCTGTGCTTCTGTGAGCTGTTATATAGGCAGAGGAAGAACTATATAAGAACTATAAGTAACAAAAACAGCTTAAAAAACCTTCCCAGTCTCTCACTCTCTGAGTATCAGGAGATGTAGCTTCAGCAGACACTTCAGGCCAAGGGAACTCACGCCTACATCCCCTACCTCCCACTTACACATTCAGTGTATCAGCTTTCTTGGGCAAAGCTCTTCCTCATGGAAGACTTGGGGACTGTGCCAATGACTGAACACAGTCATGCCTGAATTGGGGTGAGCAGTTTGAAGCAGAAATAAGTCAGGCACTAAATTAAAAATTACAGAAGAAATTTTCAGATACTTCAATCAATTTCAGCAAGTTTGTATTGGCTTACTAGAAGCTACATTAACAAAGCTAATGGAGAAAATACTGTCAGAACAGAGATATGTACAACCTAAAGCCATCTCAGACCATAAAAGCGCTTAAGTTGTGTTCAGCTTAAATAATTTGTCAGCAAGACTAAAATTATATCAGAGGATGAGGAATCTGCAGGGGCTGAGGAAGGAACAGTATCTGTTAAAAAAGCATGCATTTAGCCTCATGGCATGCATCTCCAATAGAGACATACAATTTGTCATGCCTGGTGGCTGTGATGGAATCCTCCAATGGGGAAAATGAGGGCAGAGGGAATTTAAAAGTAATTTTTGGGTTTCAAGGTAGCAGATTTAGAATCTTTGTGTACCAAAAATAGGACTTGTATATAGTTAGGTCTTTGGGCAAAAGAGCTGTAGGGACATTCGTTGCCCACATCTGCTGATGATGGTGATGGGAGGGATGCAGCACATGTGGCAACAAACTCCATCCTCCCTGTGCAAGCTGCTCTGTGCTTCTAGTCCCTCCACAGCATCTTAAACAAGGATCTGCACCACTACCTTAGATTAAGGAATGCATTTCACAGACACTCCCTTATTGGAGATGCGATGTGAGTTTTCACATGTCAAACATGAACAACATTGACTAGTTCCTGGCAGGACAGCTGTCCAGAGCAGGAAGGGCAGGAATGATGGATTGCTTTCGAAAACCATAGCATTTCTTTCCTCAGAGATCCTTTTGATTCCCAATCTGTTATATCTGGTACAAGGTGAGATGAGATGAGATTGGCAGTGACAATGAGATCCAGCAGTGAGGCTGCAGTGAAGGCAGCTGCAAGAGGCCACTGGCCCAGGCAAGGCCAGAGGCTGGGCAGGAGCTGCTGCCCCTTCTCCCTCCCTCAGCTGGCAGCACCCGGGGGCAGCAGTCAGCTGCAGAGGATGGGAGGGAGATCTGCTGTGGAGAGCCAGAGAGCTGCCAGCCTCCACACCCTCCAGCTCTCACCACGCTGCAGGGAGAGGGCTGCTCTCCAGAAGGCTTCAACTCTGAAGGGAATTGCATATTTGGATTTTTAAACTTTTACTAGGTCTTTGGATGTGATCTAAATGCATGTGTAATAATAGAGAGCTTTCTGGCAATCCCAAGGAGGAGTTCCCTGAAAGTTTCAGAGCAAGCTGTCAGATTGAAGGCGCAGGAAGCCGGGAACTGCAGCGTGCAGAAAGAAGACATGAATAATCAGGGCTGCCAAACCCATGCATATTTTACTCAGAGTGCAGGTTCAGCAGAGCTTAAATGTTTTGTACAGGGTATTTTTATTCTTGTTGAAATATTGCTCTTACACTTTGTTCTTTCTTTGCTGGGTTAGAAACAAGTGAAATTGTGGGAGTGTTCTTGATTCACAAGAGGGCAGCTGTTAAGAGAAGGACAACCACTGGTAGGAATAGCTTAAATTTACAAGATAATACATGTTACCAATACACAGTACTCTCTCATCCCTGTTTGGAGATTTTTTTTGTTCAGCTTGATAAAAAGGTTTAACAAGAAACAAACAAAACAGTGGGAGGTTTCTAAATGCAGATTTGTATGGAAATTAAACAGGTGGTATTGCACGAGCTGCAGTAACAAGGCAGAGCAGGGATGGATTCCTCTTGGGCAGTCCCAAAGTAGATGTAACCAACAGTGTTATTGCTTTGTACAGATGGAGACTTTGAGAGAGGGTTTCAGCTGGATGATCTGGGGTAATTCGGAAGAGCATCTGGGGAAGGACTACAAATGGATTTTCAGAATAGTATTAGCAAGTCTAGTCTTCTAGAAAGTCTTCAAATTGCTGGAAGAAACCCAAAAGTGCTTGGGAAACATACTACTTTCTTCATTTGCATCTCTGCTGCGATACCTAAATTTAGAGTGATGTTTAGGGATAAAAAAGTAAGAAAAGAAAAGCACCTTATTATATGGGGGGTAGAGGGGAAGAACAATAAGGATTTCTGTGCTCTGAGGTAAGTCCATGGACAAGACAAAGCGGGATTCAGAAAAAGGCCAGCTTTCATTATACACCCTCAGAGGAGAAGCTCTGATGTTAGATGCAAGACTTGTACCATACATCCAAAGATGTTGGACAGATTTGATTATCAGAACAACCTTAGACAACCTTAAACTTGTTCTTTAGATCAGGGGAATCTGTAGGTAGTCAGAAACATGAAGCATCTGCAATGCCTACATTATAGCCAGCAAGTTAAGATCTCTCATGCAAACATTCATAAGTCAAGAAGTTAGATTTATCACTAATCCCACTATGGCATTTGCTGGATACAGGATTTATGAGGTGGACCTCTGACATTTCAAATATTCTTATACAGAAATGTCCACATTATCTTCTGGAAGCCCATCACCTGCATGTCTGTGGGAGTTAGTGTACCCACATTTCTTCTCATTGCAATTAAATAAAACAACAAACCCAATATGCAAATACTTGTCCTTTTTTACTTTTTTGGTATTCTGATATCCCTTTTACCTCTCAACCTGCAATTCATAAAATTCACACTGCCAACTGCCTTGCTCCAGGAATGAGTGACATACATGTTAAAGGAGAGTATGAGAAGTCTAAGTTTTCCTTAGGAATAGCAATCACCACCTGTATGATCTACAGATGTTTGAGAGCATATATTATACCCATGCCATCTTCTGAGAAAAGCCAGAATCTCAGCTGTCTCTCAGGAGAAGGCAAGGGCCCAGAGGTTTGCTCTACCCTCCAGACAGATCTGCATTTTTTCTTCATCTTTAAAAAGAAGCATCTCTAAAGCAAGTTCAGAAAACATAATTATTTATATTTTACTTGCAAGTTAATGGAATCAACCACCAGATTTTTTCTGGGACTTGATCTTCTATGTCTCAGAGTTATGAGATTTCATTTCTGTTCTTAAAAGCTTTACCACAAACTTAGCTTAGTGTTTCAGAAACACCTTTCAAATATTTTTAATTTTCATGGTCCTGATTTCAGATTTTGGAAACCTATTTAAGGGTGTGGAGACTCACTGGTTGGCCTAAAGTTCAGGAGGAAATAAAAGAATCCAGAATCATGACAAGTGAAGAAGCAGTTGCCAGGGCACACCAGCCTGAGGTCTCCAAATGTCACAGCCCAGCAGTGGGACTGGGTAGAATGGTGCCAATACTCACTCAAGGAAACAGCACATCTGTTGTTGCTGGCAAATCTGACTCCTTCAACAAAATGGCCATTTGCAATAGCACCCTCAGTTCTGAGTGAAGTCTGAAGCCACAGTCACAAGTGGGGGAGCATCAGCTTGGTGCTGGGCACTGAGCACAGGAAAAAGGATCTGATTTTTCTCCTGCTCACCTCCTTCCCCAAGGGAGAGAAAAATACCACTGAAAACCAATTGGCCTCTTGAACTTTCAAGAAATTTGAAGACTTTCTAGAAGACCAGACTTACTGATGCCAGTATTTTGTAAGGTCATTGTGTCACATTATGAGTACTGAAGCTTTAGTTATACCTTTTCCTGACTAAGCAGAAGTCCAAGGCAATTCACCTGTTTCAAATGTTAATCACAAATGAGAATAGCAGCTTTGTGAGCAGAGATAGCATTCCTTTACCTATTCTTGTCTGCTCCAGAATCAGATCACCTTCCTTGTAGCTACCCTGGGGCCTCAGAACAAATTCCCAGTCTGGTACCTAGCCAGACAAGCATTCAGAAAGGTTTTTGCTTTGCCTAAGTTGCAGCAGTATCAGAATGTGATATGGTCCCTCCTTCCTAACATGAGGCTGGTTATAGCCCATCTTCTCTGTAGGTGTTACTGTGCCTGAACAGAAGGAAAAATCTCCATTGCTACAGCTTTGCCAGGAATACACATTTCTTCTTACTATGAATATTGCCACATGTGCCAGTAACAATCCCATACAGAGGCCAGGTTCCTTTTAAAGAAGTGTCCAAGGGAAGTCATTGTCAATTCATCAGCTGTGGGATCGAGCTTGGGTGTCTTTTCATGTTGGTTTTTATCCAAAGAGTAGCACAGCTATGGAGACAGCTGTGTAAGCACAATACACTGCTGCTCATTGGTAGTCACCAGCTTGACATCCAGAGCACTCAAAGGAGTTTTACTCTGTTGCCCTCCTGGGGCAAGGAGGAACTTGAGGAAGAAGCCTCCTTGCAAACAGTCCTAACTGTTAACTCTGCTTTTCACACTCGAGAGTAAGATGTGGTTTTACTTTGGCAATTCCATCCTTACATGAAGTACAGGGAAGGTTTAGCACAATGCTCAATTGAAAGGTCTCCTAAGTGGCAGATCTTCACTGCAGGAATAAACATCCTCTTTCTCACATACTCTAGTGGAAGAGGTCATTGCTCCTGCAAGCTCGAAAGAGCCAAAGGGAGGTTACTATTGTGCTTATTTTTGTAAAAAGCAGTTTATCTCAAGTAGATCTCCACCTTTGGTCTGAGTCACAGAGTAAGATTTAACCCATCATTGCTACCTTCCCATCTACTAGTTTCCCCTGCACAGCTGCTGCTTTGCTGTTACACTTCATAGAACCAAAAATTCTGTGATCACTTCAGCATATCCTGCATCAGGAACTATCCTCAAATGTCACAGCACCCCAAGACCACATTGCAGACAGTGTGTCATTGTTATTTGCAGACTTGAGCTGCATCAGCTCATATCAGGATTGAGAAATGAATTTTCTTTGTCAGCATTTCCTGTACTGGACCCTCACCAGCTTCCTTTTCTTGGTTTACCTCTTGACTGCTGTGGTTTCTTCAAAATTTCTGCTTATTTTGAAAGAGGTTTCTATACTTGTGAAGATGCCCTTGTTTCTGGTGGTATGAGATCAGATCAGTGTCAATAACCACGGGGCTGTTTAGCCAGATTGCCCAGCTCTTGCTGTCAAGACACTTCTGCAAGTGACATGAATCTCTTGCTTAAACTTCCAGGCTCACAAACCTCACAGATTTCTTCATGACCATTGAGAACTCCAGTCTTTATCAGCAGACTGCTTGCATTTGCCCCAGAGAGCAGGGCATGATTTGTCTTAGATGACATCAGTGCCATAAGTTTATCTCTTGGTACAGAAGTCTCTCCTGAGGGAAAGGATACCATTGGTAAGATACTTTCCAAGAGAGAGACATAAGTGTTCTCCCAGATAGCTGCTTGTTGAAGTAAACATTCAAGTCAACCCACAAACTGGCTTTCCTCTTGCATTTTTGAGTCATAACATTCACAAGATACCTACAAATAGCTCAGATTCACTTTAAATAACTGCAAGTAATTGTGTGCCTGGGGAGGGTACACTTGTCTGCTCCAAATTGATTTGCGTGGAAAGGTGCTTCTGCTCCCCCCAAAAACTCTTCCAAAATCACAAGCATTGCAGACAGCTGTTAATACCAAGGACCAATTGCCTCTCCAGACTGTAATTTTGAATTAAAGGTTCTATTCCCCCTCCAAACAGAGGAATGCTGGTTGTAGTAAGCTGCGCACAGAATAGTTTCCAAAAGGCAAGGAAAGCACAAGCAAGAGCTGACTTCAGCTGCGTCACATCCTTTCTATCTGACCCACTGCAACAATCCTCAGCTGGTACTTTCAGTTCTCATTATTTAAATGCTGGATTTGAGTTTTCATGTTCCTACCATCTGCTCACACACAATACAGAGCTTCTCAAGCCAATAATCTGAAGTAAAAATACCTCAAGATAACGACACAAACTTGAAAGACCTCAGAATTTCCTTTTAAAGAACACTTGAGCATGTGACATTCTGCAAAAACCAGCCAAGGAAGGCATCAGCTGCTTCATAAATAGAATATAGTTTTATTTAATTTGAGATTAGGCCAAAGTCAGTGAATGTGCAAAAAACTTTTAAAAGAATAGGCCAAATCTAAGATTAGATATTCTAGTCCCCACAGACTGACATCTTAAAGGGACAATGGGGTAACTAATTATACATGTAAAACATGCTCAGCTCTCAGAGCAATCCAGGCTGGGGACACACTGCCGAGGGAGAAGCCCTGCAGAAAAGGCTCTCAGGGTCCTGGTGGGCAGTGAGCTGAGACCTGGCAGCAGAAAGGTCAGATGCATCCTGCCCTGTATGCCAGAAGCACAGCCCTCAGGAGCTGATGGAAGTGATTGTGCCCCTCATCTCTGCAGTCATTAGGGTGTATTCAGCACCCAGTTTTGAGGTGTGTTCAGCAGAGGACCCACAGGATCCTCAGGGGTCTGGAGCACTTGCCCTGTGAGAAGAGGCTGTGAGGCTGGAGTGGCACATCCTGGCTCAGCTTTGGGAGTGCTTACAAACAGCCCTCAGCCCCATGGGAGAGTGACCCAGGAGCTGGAACCAGGCGGTGAATGGTGGGAGGATGAGAAATTGTGAATGAAAGCTGAAGGTAGAGGGGTTCAGAGAGAAGGTAAGGAGACCCTTTCCCCCTTGGCACAGCTGGGCAGGGGGGTGTATTGCCCAGGGAAACTGCTGGCTCCATGCTGGGAGTTTGCTGATCCACAAAAGGGCACAACTCTAAGCAGCCTGATGTGGGCTCAGAGGTGAGCCTGCCTGAGTGGAAGGATGCACAGGAGACCTCCTCACTTCCCTTCCCTTACAAATGCCCCTATGATCTTGCAATCCTATATGAATAACTCTTCTATAGCACTGTTATTTACAAAGACAACAAGGAGAAAAATATGTGCTCCAAAATATCGATGCCTAGAAACCAGCACAGCAATTCCTGAAAATCCACTTAAAGAGAATTTCAGGGGCTGGACCATGCACTTGTTAGCTGCTTTTTGTCATTGGAATAGCACGTTACAGAAAAAGGAAGGTCTAAGAACTTGCTTGACTGCTTTCTGATAGTTATTCTGTGAACTGAAGTATGACAGGATGAGTCAAGATGGATCTATTATGTCAGGCCTGTGCACAACTTGCCTCAAACAAATTAATGTCTGAACAGCACAAGCAGAAAAGAAATTAAGTGTCCAGGGAATTTTGGTAAGGCAATACTAGAGCTTAGGTTCATGCCATAACTACTCAAAATGCTCGTCATTAGGGCATGGTTTGTCTGAAGTCATGGGAGTAAAAGGGAGAGAAATCCTCTGTTTTGTTATTTTTCTTCTCACAGAACGCCATATCCCATCTCCATTACATAAAAGCATATTACAGATATATTGTTAAATTGATTCAGGGGTTGCAAGGACAAGCAGGTCCCAATCAAGGAAGCAATTTTATTGCCTTAGCCTTCTATAACCCCAGCGTTCTCTCTTTGCATTCCACTTCTTCCTGTAGTTCTGTATTTCTCTAGAGGAAATTTCTGATTGCAGGGGTGCTGAAAGCAAGCTAAATTATCCCAATAAGTCTTTTGGATCTGAAAGTCTAGGAACTGAGCTCTGTCCATTTGATACAGTGGACTGAAATGAAAGAGTGGGGGTGAGAACATTAATTTTTGTATGTTGAGCTTGAGCCTCCCTTTTTATTCTGAGAGGTAATTTGATTTAATTATTTGCCTTTCAGGCAGAGTGTTCTTGAACGACAAAAATAATTAAATAAAAACAAGTGAGTGATCTTTGTGCTAGTAAGGGCATATGAATAATAGCACTATGACCCACTGGCAGAGGAGGGGAAGGGGAAGAAGAAAAACACTGGTCACTGGGACTCACTCTTCATTGGTCATCCCAGAGCATCATGTGGCCACGGCTCCTTTTTAAAGATAAGTGCTCTTCTCCTGGAGCTCATTATATTCTCCAGTCCTGCACTTCTGTTTGAACCTGTGGAAGGCATCTTTCTAGCCTGACAAGATGTGTGACCATTTTGTGGGCACCTGGAAGCTCCTTTCCAGTGAAAACTTTGAGGACTATATGAAAGAACTGGGTGAGAATTGCTATTTCAACTTCTTGTATCTGGAACAGGGAAGGAATGCCAGTTTTGATCTTTACTCTTTACTTGCTTTTTCTGGCTGTGCTGTTTGTCAAGGGGGGTTTAATCCAGTGTTTTGATCAGATAGTCTTAAACTGGAGAATTCGTCTGTTTCAATAAGTGGTGTTAAAATCCTAAAAAGCAGAAAAACTTTACTTGCTGGGAATAATTTCAGGTAAGTCAAGTCTATGTATGCTTTATTAGTAGTTTTATAAATGGAAGTAAAACACATCACTGGATTATTTTGTGTGAATTTGCTTTTATCCTTGGACATGCAAATTGGTGTGATGCTAGAAAGCAGCAAGTTCCCTAATGTCTATGAGCAACACACCTAAACAGCTTTAAAATGCTGCTGGATTAGGACACCAGTTAATTGCCATGGCTATTATATTAAATGAAACTCTGTAGCTGGCTCCAGTGGATATTAATAAAGACAATTGCATGGATTCATGTAGATACTTGCAAGATTTGATGTCTAACACTTTTCTCTAAAGGTGTAGACTTGTAACTTAGAATTAAAATTGGGATTTAAAAGGTTTCAACATTCTGTTAGTGTGGAGGAAGCAGGGGGTGACTTGCACTGATTCAATTACCACATGCTAAAAGCTGGGGGGGTTATTTGCAGTTCAGGGGTAAAATACTTACTGTGACTTATCCTGACAGCTTTCAATGAGTGAGACTTGCACTCTTAATCTTTACTCCAGATTTTACTCAGGACATAGTACTTGCCAGCTATTTCTTAATCATTTCCTTACATTCAACCTACCCACTTGTAAATATAAAAAGCTTGGGGTTTTTTCCTTGTTTGTTTGTGTTGTTGCTTTTGTGGCTCAGAAACTGTTATATATTCCTGCTTATTTACATTTAGATACAATTAGCATACAATTTATTGTACAAGCTACTAAAATTATTCTGAGCAGGTCTATGTGCAAATATCTGGCATTCATATATAATCTCAGTCTTCAAAATATTACTTTTACTGTTTTGACAATGACAGAGAACTTCCTTACAGCAACCCACCCAACTTGGTCTATAGCAGAACCAAGTAAGATTTTAGAAAAGAATCTCTCTAAAATAGAATTATTAACACTCAGAAGACAATAGCAGAAAAATCACGGAGGGATTTTTTTTTTTCCAACGTATAAGACAAAAAGATTGAGGAAAGATAAAAAATTCATAGTGCCCTATCTTATTTACAGGAGTGGGGTTTGCTACCAGGAAGATGGCTGGTGTGGCCAAGCCTAACGTAACTATCAGCATCAATGGTGATGTGATTACCATCAAAACAGAAAGTACCTTCAAAAACACAGAGGTCTCTTTCAAGCTGGGTGAAGAGTTTGATGAGACCACAGCAGATGACAGAAAAACAAAGGTGAGTCCCGAAATGGCATTTTGCAAATACATCTCTCAGAAGGGATGTGGGAGCAGCAGGGCAGAGCTGTGATTTTGAATCCAGTGCAGAAATGCTGCCTCCACAGGTAAGACTGCTGAGGGTGCTTTGTGCTTTGTGCTGTTTGGACCTGGAGAGTCTTCTCCTGAGACCAGAGCGCCCTGATAAAGCAGCCACACTTTGTTTTTTCACTTTGGTAGAATGTCATAACCCTAGAGAATGGTGTGCTGAAGCAGGTGCAGAAGTGGGATGGAAAAGAGACTATCATAAAGAGAAAGGTGGTGGATGGGAACCTGGTGGTGGTAAGTTAATTTTTGTTACTTAATCGCTGAATTCAGTGTGCAGAATTCATGTTTAGCTGATGTATGCCTTTGGATTCAAACAAAGGGAGGGAAAGCATCTGAGAGGGCTCTGTGCACTTGGTGAGAAGTCTCTCTGATTGAGCCTAGAGCGTAGGTTAAAACTGAAAAGTTGTTAAACTTATGGAATGGTATGAAGGTGCCTGTTCTCCATAGCAAGACATGGTTGGGACATGTAGGAAGAAAAACCCAACATCCTTATGAGGGAAACATATATTTCAGAACCTTTAAGTCCTGGACAGTATAGAGGAAGCATTAGCAAAGCCCACATTAAATAAGTCCACTCTATGCTGATGCAAAATACTCCTGTTCATCCTCAGCAGAGGCTTAGAGCCCTCTGTGGGGATCCTGCTCTGCATCACCAACAACTTTGTTAATAATGTGATGTTAGAGCAAGGAAACCTGTGTCCAAGCTCTGTTGGTTGGTTTTACCTGGTCAGACTACTGTGCTTGACCTGGTGCCAGGAAGGCCCACATACAGTCTGGGGCTTCCCAGCTCTGCTCTACAGTTTTAGAAAACACACTTTGAAGAATCTGGGACAGGACTAAATCTATGTTCATAAAAGGCGGCTGAGATTCCTACATGCTGCAAAACTATACACATACACAAAATTCCTGAAGAGTTCTGCCCTCCCCTAAGGAAAAATAATATGTCCATAAACTCAATACTTAAATTCCTTTGGATAGAGACCAGAGGAGAAGAAATAGAAATCGTTTTTAATAACAACTTCATTAAGAAAGACTGAACAAACCAGAGTTTGATCTAACTGAAAAATAGATGAGGACAGAGCCCAACATGCAGAGGCTGACACTGGCAGCTGCAAGTCTGAAAGCTCTCTGTGTGCGCATGAGTTGTGCTCACGTGTGTGAAGACAACCACAGCTGCAAAAGGTGAAGGGAAAAAAGGTTAATGCCCAGCTCCAGGGACCAGTAAGCCTCCACAGAAGTCCCAGGAGCCTTCTGTAGAGATTTTAAAGAAAAGATTAGAAATCTCCCAGGGGTCAGTACAGCAATTCTTGAAAATTCTTTCACTCCTGTGCTTGTTTTCCAGTCTTCTGTTGCTGAAGCTCTCAAAACTGAGTTCCACTCTTTTAGCAATTGCCTTTAGAGGCAGAGAAATGCAATTTTTTCTTAAACTGGTTCCCAATAGATAAGTAATTCTCTGCCTTCAGACTAACAAACATTTAGTAAGAGTTAAAAGCTTACTGAATTATCTTTTCTTTCCAGGAATGCACCATGAATAATGTTTCCTGCAAAAGAACCTATGAAAAAGCATGAAGAAGCCACCTTCACCCAGGACTAATGCTTAAAGCTGGAGTAAAACAACTTAACCAAAGGAGAAAAGCCCCACAAATCTGTTTTAAAGAGAACTGTACTTTTTTCAGATATATCCCAAAGCAGTTACACGCATTTAAACTAATTTGTTGTGCCTATTCAATAAAATGTTCTGCTTTCTACAACATGTGCTTATGCTGGAGTTTGTCAGGGCTTGGGCTTGGGGGCCATGCAGTGTGAGAAGGGTGCTGGGCAGGAAAGCATCACATGAGAGGCACTGCCACACTCAGCCATGTCACCCATCTCCCTGAGGAGAGAGCACCAGAGCCAGTGCAGGGAGTGGCACTTGTGTCACAGTGACAGGTGGACACCTCAACACTCATCTGGGAGTTCTGAGTGGGGGCTGTCCCTGCAAGGAGCCTGTGCTCAAGGCAATGGGGCTGCTCTGCTCAGCTTCCAGCAGAGCTGGTTGTTCCTGGGGCAGGGAGCAGGATCATCTGTGGATGCCCAGTTTTGGCTTCCAGACATGAGCAGGGTACCAGGCACTTCCTCTGTGCACAAATGCAGACAATTTTAAACCAGGAGACCATTTGAAGCAGCTTGATCTTATCCTTTTTTCACCTGATCTTATCCTTTCTTTACCTCAGCTGTGAAATTATAGCACTTAGAGCTTTCACCTGTGATTATTTTGTCAATGTGCCCGTCTTGACCATCTCATTTTGACCTAGGTAGGCTAAAAGCCTGGAATTAATAACCATAGCTTTAAAAATACTCAGGTTGACTAAAAGTCTGTACAAGTTTGTTGGTGGAACAACCTCCTTTATTCCCTGCATGCATTTTCTACCAGCTCATTAGGCTTGATCAGTCTTGGGAGCATGAACCTTTCCAGATGCAAAGCCCTTTGGTACACCATGTTTTTCAACTCTGCTTATATCTGAACTGCCGTCTTCTACTGCCCATAGGCCTGATGTCCTATTTCAAAACTTTGCATCTACAGAAGCCATGACTTCTACACCTGGGAGGGCTTAAATTGAGGACAAAAAAAAAATCGAGATTTCTAGAGAAAACCTGAAAATATGTGTAAAAGTGTGTGTCTTATCCACTAAATGGGGAAATTAGTGATTAAGATCTCTGATCTAGAGTGATTAAGATCTCTGAACCAAATTCCACATATTCCTGACATTCCCAAAGTCAGCTGTCAGAGGTGATGGCTGAGTCCCTACTGCTAGCAGCAGAGACCTTTCATACACTTGAACTTTCCACTGAATTACTCGGGTTGTTTCCAAGTTTTTGCACTATTTATACAACAGGATAGGGAAATGGAAGGACTTTTGCATTGTACATGAGCTGAGGAGTTATTTAAAAGCAATGCCAAAGACTATCAGTAAATTCTGCAGAAAGTGTTTTGATAACCATGAACAAACAACTCCTGTGTTTTAACCTTGGCTTCATTGCTTGTGAAATCTCACCAGTTTAGAGAACAGCAGCTGCATATGGGATGGAAGAATGCTTCAGAGTATATACATGTACAACTCCATATATATACACTCCATACTAAATCTACTTAGCACTTAACAAAACCAAAATTATTTATGACAGGTAAGACACAACTACACTTTAGAGGTAGAAAATCTATATGAGAGTGATGGTTGTAAGAAGCAGAATCATTGATTTAAATAAACTACATATAAGCATTAAATATCTGCTCATAATATTCTATCATCCACAGATTTGGAAATACTCTGTCAGAGGTAAAAGTTCCAATATTTTGATATTCATATAGCAGATTTTATTTTCCAGAAATCTTACATTCTGAATGCAGCCAGCACTTACAATTATAACATTCACAGCCTAACTTTTCAGCAAAGGGTAATCTCTTCTAAAAGCATCACCCTTTATTTTCATACCTGGTGAATGACTTTGAACTTTGTGAATTAATCAAGACACTTAAAACTTCTATTTTTGGAAATTTCAATAAAGTGACATTCTGTCTATAAACCTGAACAGGGATAGCTTCATTAGGAAGTATTAGTGATGCTTTTCCTAGAATATGAACACATTTGGAATTTAGTCTCTGAAGAAGGACAAAATTTATTATCTGGGAATAGCAGCAGTCTAGGGACTGCTTGAATAAACAGAGGTGATTCCACTCTGTCAGCAAAAGGTGTGTGCTCTCAGACCCAGATGGAGGTGGGACACACATTTCTAAGGGCTTAAGTCAGATCAGTGCCTTGTCCTCACCTGCAGAGCAGCACAGGTCTCCCTCTCTCTCCTGTCATGCTGAACTATGGTCCAAAAGTCAGTAACCACCCCAGAGCATTCCTTTCTGCCAAAGAAGGATCCTACTAAACCCCTACAAACCCATGGACAGCACACTTATCACAGCAGGCACCTTGGATGCTGCAAGGAGGAGATCTCTGCCCCTCTCCACGTTCACTCACCACTCCTTTACAGGTTTCTTGGACAACAAAAGGGAAAGGTGACTCACACCCGCAGATTATTGGCAATTCAGCAGAAAGATGAAAAAAGGCTTATTCTGATCATTGACCTATCAGTTGTTTTTCTCATTTTCTTTTAACTATTTGTTTCCATTGGAAAGAGCTGGAAGGACTTCTGTGTCCTGGCCAGTCAAGCCCTGTGTGTGCAGGGCAGCCTGGACTGGTTCCCCCAGCCCAGTTGTCCCAGTCTGGTTTTGTAGGATGCTCCAGCTAAGGGACAAGAAGCTCTTTGCGCCCTCCAATGTAGCTACAGGGAAAAGGGAGGCTGCTGGCCCCATGTTCAGGATGGATCCTTCAGCTTCATAGAGTCAATGCTAAAACATCCTTGGTGTCCTCACAGCAAGTCCCCCTTTGACCTCTGTTCTCCCCTTCTATTTCTGTTTTCTTCATTGCTCCCCTGAGAATCTATTTAGACTTTTTGGGCCTTCCATTTGCCTAGATCATATTTCCTTTAAATAAATTCACATGTTTACTTTCTGTATTTCTTTAAATGGTATCTTTAATTTATCTCTGAATTCTTAGTTCTCTATTTTTATCAAGTTTTAGCTTTATCTCTTGTGCTTCTTCACAATCTCCAATTTCTATGTTTTAAATCCTGTTTTACATGAACTATAAGCAAAACAAGGGAATCAAGGCTCTCCCTTATCACATGTACTCACAATCCTTGATGCTTTTTTCTGCTTTAAACTCCAAGGAAATATTGGTTTCCACAATTATTTCTACTAAGATATAATTCTCTGCTCTTGTTCTTTCTAAACTGCAAGTCCTTTAAATGAAAGTACTGTTTTTCCTTGGTGACAAAGAGATAGATGGTAGCAATGTCAACATTGTTTGAGACTGCTTAAGACTGGGGTTTTGTCTGAATAAATAATTCTCTGTTACTTTTGTTCTTAAGGGTACTGGTACTGCAGTGTAGCTGTTCTATTCTGACTGATTTGCTCTTCTTGAATTTCTTTGGGCCTAATTTTACAACATCCCAATCATCTTTTATTCCCAAAGGCACCAGCCTTGTCTTGTTAAAGTGTCTTTATGTGGATAAGACAATTAAATAAAAGAACAAGGAATGCCTTAGGAGCAATGGTAGCATATTTTCATATTATTTCTTGAGCAATAATGGATAGTTTCATTTAGAAGTAGTTTTCTCATTTTCAGAGATGGGTAAAAAGACCTAGCTATTCTTTATACAAAATGTGATATTATTCATCTCTGATTTAGAGGAGTTTTGTGTGGACAACACCTTCAAAGACTGACATTTATTTACTTATTACAGATACAGCACGTGCTTCCTATTGTGGGGGAGAAAGAGTTCTTTGCTGTGATTATATTTTTAATCACTCCAGACTTTTGCTCCCCACACTGAGCTGTCATTAGACCTGTGCAGCAAGGGAAGCTCTTTCCAGCTTCCCCTGCTGATGTTATTATTGAAGGGTTTAAAAACATTTGGCATATATCACCAAAATATGTGACTGAAGACCTTCTTATTTCCCACGACCACCATGTAAACCACAGACTACAACAATTTCACTCCTCAGACTCTATTATTTACCTGTTCCAGTGTGTTCCCCTTCTTCCTTACGACAGCTTTCAATCAGGACCTAGACCTCACCTTCCGTGGCACACCACCATTTCCATCTCATTCTTTCAACTCTAAACACAAGAAACTTGGTCCCACAACCTATAATCCCAGTATCTCTGCCCTTAAAATGTAGATCTGAACAGTCTTCATAGGTTGCCATAACCCAGAAATTACAGTCACACAAAAAAGACAAACAGGTAGCTATTGTTCACCCAAGTTGGAAAGAAGCCTCTAATCTTTGCATGTACCAAGCAATAATTTCCCCAGGAAGATGGTTTAGGAAGAGGAAGGACAGAATTACATCTGATGTGGTCTTGCACTAAATAGTTGAGATGTCTTTAGTTACAAAGCTTTAAATTCCTGCCTGTCACATACACATGTGGTTTATGATTTCTTTGTGTTTGCTTTTTACTAACCGTTAGACAATAGTTCTAAATGTGGATTTAAAAAAAAACCAAACCAAACCAAACCAAACCAAAACAAAACAAAAATACACTTTTAAATGCTGAAAGCTCTAATATTTCAATCTTTCAATTTTAGCATGTCAGAAAATATTCTGGTGGTCCAGGTGTACACCAAGCTGAATATGAGCCAGGAACTGCATTGGCAGCAAAGGGTGAGTGATGTCCTGGGCTGCATTAGGAGTGTGAGGTTGAAGGAGATTTTCCTTCCCTTCTATTCTGCACTCAGCAGGCCACAGCTGGAATGCTGAGTCCAGATCAGGGGTCCCTGGTATAAACAGTACACAGGCCCAAGGAGATTGTGGCATTTCTTCATGGAAGCAGGGAAACCTGAGGAAATCTGACAATAATAGGACACATTTGAATGCAATACCTTATATGATTCTGCTGGCTTAAATCTTCCCTTTACTTTATGATAGATTAACTACCCATGGGCAGAAAGATAAAGGAAACAGAGTATGTCCCCCTGTCAAGACAGCAAAGCTTCTTGCCTCTCATGACGTGACTTTAAACTAAGAATAAGAACTTTAATGACTCAGCCTCTTTTCGTGCCGTCCACCTGTCAGGCACGAGAGCTGCTCTCCACTAATGCACTGCTCTTCTGAATATGCCAGGTTTTAAAAGGGAGCCAGCAAATATTGTCTGCTTCTTCTTCTTCTTGTGATCCTGTCTGGGATACGTGCAGGGAAGAACCCACAGCTTGGGATCATTTCTCTGATGGAAAGGGAGAAAACAGAACAGTAAAACTCAGTTCTGCCTTTAAATGATAAAAAATATAGACCTTTTCCAGGATGGACCATGAAAGTAAGAAAAACACCCAACAAACCACTTTGCACTTCATCTTCTTGACCGTTCCTTCACACAATCCACACGGCTTTGATTTATCTGACTATCTCAGAGGTGACAATAGTGCTAACACTCTACAGCCTCCTGAGGAGGGGAAGTGGAGGGGAAGGTGCTGATCTCTTCTCCCTGCTATCCAGGGATAGGATGTATGGGAATGGTTCAAAGCTGTCTCAAGGGAGGTTCAGATCTGTCATTAGGAAGCACTTCTTTAGTGAGAGACTGGTCATACACTGAAACAGGCTTCCTAGAGAGGTCGTCAAACCCCAGGCCTGTCAGTGTTTAAGAGGCATTTGGACAATGGCTTAACAACATGCTGTAACTTTTGGTCAGCCCTGGCTTGGTCAGGCAGTAGGATGAGATGGTTGTTATAGATTTCTGCTCTCTATGGTGACTGCAGGACAATAGTGTTGAGAGGACAGTGGGAGCTGGGTTTTGTAGGGAGGCAGTGCTCCTGTACTTGTCTCTGTGCTGCTGACACCCCCCTGCAGTGTGCCCTGACCTCTCTGCAGGTGCAGTGGAAACATCCTATTCCATCCCCATACCCATCCCATCCCATCCCCATCCCATCCCATCCCCATCCCCATCCCATCCCCATCCCATCCCCATCCCCATCCCATACCCATCCCATCCCCATCGCCATCCCATCCCATCCCCGTCTCCATCCCATCCCATCCCATCCCATCCCATCCCATCCCATCCCATCCCATCCCATCCCATCCCCATCCCCATCCCATCCCCATCCCCATCCCCATCCCCATCCCCATCCCATCCCATCCCATCCCCATCCCCATCCCCATCCCCATCCCCATCCCATCCCATCCCCATCCCCATCCCCATCCCATCCCATCCCCATCCCATCCCATGCCATCCCATCCCCATCCCCATCCCATCCCATCCCATCCCATCCCCATCCCCATCCCCATCCCATCCCATCCCATCCCATCCCATCCCATCCCATCCCATCCCATCCCATCCCCATCCCATCCCATCCCATCCCATCCCATCCAATCCCATCCCATCCCATCCCATCCCATCCCATCCCATCCCATCCCATCCCATCCCATCCCCATCCCATCCCATCCCATCCCATCCCATCCAATCCCATCCCATCCCATCCCATCCCATCCCATCCCATCCCATCCCATCCCATCCCATCCCATCCCATCCCATCCCATCCCATCCCATCCCATCCCCCATCCCCACCCCATCCCATCCCATGCCATCCCATCCCCATCCCCATCCCCATCCCATCCCATCCCATCCCATCCCATCCCATCCCATCCCATCCCATCCCATCCCATCCCATCCCATCCCATCCCATCCCATCCCATCCCATCCCATCCCATCCCATCCCCATCCCATCCCATCCCATCCCATCCCATCCAATCCCATCCCATCCCATCCCATCCCATCCCATCCCATCCCATCCCATCCCATCCCATCCCATCCCATCCCATCCCATCCCATCCCCCATCCCCATCCCCATCCCATCCCATGCCATCCCATCCCCATCCCCATCCCATCCCATCCCATCCCATCCAATCCCATCCCATCCCATCCCATCCCATCCCATCCCATCCCATCCCATCCCATCCCATCCCATCCCATCCCATCCCCCATCCCCATCCCCATCCCATCCCATCCCATCCCATCCCATCCCCATCCCCATCCCCATCCCATCCCATTCCCATCCCCATCCCATCCCATCCCATCCCCATATCCATCCCATCCCATCCCATCCCATCCCATCCCATCCCATCCCATCCCATCCCATCCCCATCCCCATCACCATCCCCATCCCCATCCCCATCCCATCCCATCCCCATACCCATCCCATCCCATCCCATCCCCATCCCCATCCCATCCCATCCCCATCCCATCCCATCCCATCCCATCCCATCCCATCCCATCCCCATCCCATCCCCATACCCATCCCATCCCATCCCATCCCATCCCATCCCATCCCATCCCATCCCATCCCATCCCATCCCATCCCCATCCCCATCCCCATCTCCATCCCCATCCCCATCCCCATCCCCATCCCCATCCCATCCCATCCCATCCCATCCCATCCCATCCCATCCCATCCCATCCCATCCCCATCCCATCCCCATCCCAATCCCCATCCCATCCCATCCCATCCCCATCCCCCTCCCATCCCCATCCCAGGCACTCCCCCTGTCCTGGTGTGCCCAGGGAAGGAGCCAAGGCAGCGTCACCCCGAGCCCTGCTGCTGTCACGGCTGCCCTGGACAAGGTGCACATTGTCTCGCCCTGGCACTGCCTCTCCTATTGGCCAACCCCCACTGCCACGGGCACGGGACCTCTTTAAAGGGAGACCACTAAACCTCCCTGGGGCACACAACCTCTGACTGCCACCCAGAGCTGCTGTGGCCACTGCCTCTCTCTGCAGGAGCAGCGCCTCACAAAGCCAGAACGATGTGTAACCGATTTGTGGGAACCTGGAAACTCATCTCCAGCGAAAACTTTGATGACTATATGAAAGAATTGGGTGAGAAATGTTCTGTGTTTGTTTGTTTGTTTTTGTTTTCCTTTTTGTTAGTAAGTTTTTTCTTAGTAAGTTAGTTAGTTAGTAAGTTTGGGAAGGCTCTGCTCATGGAGGCTACCTTCTTTCTTGCCAAAAAAAAGCCCTTAATTACTCTTCTAACATAATTTAATGTCTTTTCTTTAGCATCCGAATTGAAAAAGGTAGGTGATGAATTACCATTATAAATTTACTTCTGCCTAACTGATATGAATCAATTTAATAAGTTTTCCTGTCATGAGAGTAATCTATGGGGATACAGATTTTTTTGGTTTCCTCTTGATTGCACTATTAAACTTGTGACTTATGATAATTCACAATATATAATGGAGCTGATGTCTCATGACACTGTAGTTTCAGACATCTAAATACTGTGAATGAATCTATCTGTTACTGAAGAATGCCAAGAACGTAACAAATTAGGCATTGTTTTTCATTTTAATGCTGGCTTCATTCCTGTGTGCCAAGTGCATAGACAGTCAGCTACTGCATTGCTTTTGCTGTATAAATGATTCACTGATTCCCTTTATTTGAAATGTTAGACTGAATAACAAAAGAATTGCAGTTAATTAATTAGCCAGGGCGAATGTGGGAGGGAAGTCCAGCTGCAGATATTTTTCTGAACCTCTGAACAGAATTGCTTAGTATGGAATAATTATTGCAAATAGTTTTATACTTTGTAGATAACTTTATACCCTTTTTTACAGATCTTTTAATTTGAGCATGGCATAGCATTAACATGGCACGAACCGCAGCTATCCCTTTTCTGCCCTTATGAAGCAGTGATACATCACCAGTGGCTTCATTCCTACTTGCCCCAAACCTCACAGCCTGTAGACAATGAACTGGACTGGAGAGGATCAGGCAATACAAAAGGTTTTTCGCATGGGTTTTTCCTGGAAGCTCTTTGCAGCTTTCAGCCCTTATACCTCCATGTTTTTTATATTTCATACTTGTACTTTCCACCGAGGTTTAGATGCAAGGATCCTTAAAGGATGTTAATAACAACTTAGGAATTACCCAGTCTTCAGTATATTTTAATGAATAAGCACCAGCATATTGGCAATTCAGTGCCCAGTTTCTTCCTTGCAGCTATTAACAAAGGTACAAATTCTCAGATTTGTCAAGGATTTTTTTAAAGGATTTTTACAATTTTTTTTTTGAGAACCAGACTCTTCCTATTAATATTTCTACTTATTCTGTCTATATTAAATTGATGCAGATTTGTAACCAACCATGTTTCTTCTTAGCTAATTGTGCACAGCTCTATAATCGTGTATATCTTTATGTCTTGCTGAAGGTGCACTCTTACCAGCTGGGGCTGCCTCAGCCCCTGAACACTGAGATTTCTATTCCTACCTCTGTCTCAGTAGTGTCTCATCTAAAGAATGAGTGTTTCATCTAAATCAGGCATTGAAGTATTCAAGAAGAAACTCTTCCTTATTCTTCCACTGAAGAATAATGAGAGGATACTGAGGGATTCTCGCCTCTAGAATGCAATGATTTTTTTTGTTTCTGATTTCCAGGAGTGGGCTTAGCTGCCCGGAAACTAGGTGGCCTGGCAAGGCCTGATGTGATCATCAGCATGAAAGGGGACATAGTGACCATCAGAACTGAAAGCACCTTCAAAAACACAGCCATCTCGTTCAAACTGGGCCAGCAGTTTGATGAAACAACAGCAGATGACCGGAAAGTCAGGGTAAGGGGGCTGATGATCTCTGAGTGGTCTGAACATCTCATAGAACACCAGGGGAAATTTTACCTACTCTCTTAATTCACCTTGAGTTTTCCAAACTACTGAAATAAAGCACTGAAAGAAGACACGGTATAGTGCTGAATATAATGTTACTGAGCATGCCATTATGCCCGACTGCATAGTTTGCTGAACGCAAGGTGAATTGCTACTCTAAACTGCAAAGCTCAGCCTGCAGTCTGAAACTCCTCTCTTGGGATTTGCAGAGTGTTGTAACCTTGGAGAAAGGGTCATTGGTGCAAGTGCAGAAGTGGAATGGCAAAGAGACCACGATAAAGAGAAGACTTGTTGACGGGAAGATGGTGGTGGTAAGTTCATGTTCCTAGTACGCTGCTAAAGGTCAGAAGGATACAGCCTTCAGCACGTTTCTGTCTAAACAGACTATCAATTTTGGCTTACTCTTTGAATGATGAAACAAATTAAAGGAGAGAAAAATTGGACCAAGCTTAGAAAACAGCTGGAAAGAAATAAATGTCGTTGCATACAGCAACTTGTCTTTAAAGTCACTATATTGGCAGAGCTGCCATAAGTTGACAGCATACTTACCACTCTCAATGTTATTGTTCTTAAAAGGAATAAGGTTTAAAAATAACAGAAATCTGTGAAATGGAAACAAAAGTTTACAAGCAAACAAAAGTTTTGTTTACAAGGAAACAAAAGTTTACTGCTGTCCCTGAAACAGCTCGTTCCTTTTCACTACTTTGGCAAAGCCAGAGAGATAAAACTCCTAGCTGTAATGGTCACTATTAAAATTAAGATTTCACTTTGTTCATTAAAGTTTTTTAATATTGGAGTCAAACTAATTTTAGCAACTTGTTTGAAGTCAGTAGCATTACACTTTCACATGTTAGCTTGTTCTGACTGTCTTTTGTTATAAGTTCTCATACATAGAATCATAGGATGGTTTGGGTTGAAAGGAACCTTAGAGCTCATCTAGTTCCAACCCACTGTCACGAACAAGGACATCAGCTTTGACTAGACCAAGTTACCCAAAGCCCCATCCAGTCTGATCTTGAATATTTCCAGGGATGGGGCATCCACAACTTCTCTGGGTAACCTGTTCCTGTGCCTCACTACCCTCACGGTAAAGAATTTCTTCCTAGTATCTAATCCAAACCTCCCCTCGCTCAGTTTAAAGCCATTCCCCCTTGTCCTGCCATCGCACAGCCCTGTAAAAAGTCCATCTCCAGCTCTCCTGAAACCTCCCTTCATGTAGGAAGGTTGATTTGTTTCTGCATCTCCACATGGCCGCATTTCTGTGTAAGATTTTCTAATTATTAAACCCTCTTCATGAAGCAGAGAGGTAAAGGTGCCTCCTCTGTCAGCGTCCTGCTGCCTGCCCCTTGCCTCAGAGAGGGCTGTGGAGGACTCCTCCTCCTTTGCAGACCAAGGAAGTATTTTTTTAACATCCTGTTGCCTTTGTCGCATGCATCCTGTGACTGTGAGTAAATAGCAGCCACTGAAGGCTGAGGGTGAGAGGGGTGAGAGGGTCAAGAGAAATATTTTGTGACTCAGAGGAGCAAAGATTTTTTGGGCCTGTAGCCTGACCTTTGAGATACCCAGGCTACTTCTGCTTCTGCACAAAAAAAAAAAAAACATTACTAGTTTGAAAATTTGAAAGCGTTGGTGGGCCATGACATAAAAACTAGGTGAGGCTAACATTTCTGACAAGCTAGCAATAATAGCAAGGAAAGTAAATTTGTTTGTGGAAGCTGAGCCTAATTTTGCAATCTTTTTGTCATTAAATGCCACTTAATGAAGTTTAAAGCTGTTAAAATAGAAACAGCTCTATTTGCAATGTAAAAATAGTTTTGCTGTTTGCTCTAAAAACATGACATCTGGATTTTCACTGACTTCAGAGGTTACGGCAGCAGACACAACTGCTGTCAGCAAAATGTTTATATTAATATTTTCCTTCATGCCTTAGGAATATGCCATGAAAGGGGTTGTCTGCACCAGAGTTTATGAAAGAGTGTGAAGAAGTTCCCTCTCTGCACCGGACCAGAATTGGCTCTAAAACCTCAGCTTAGTTCAGTGACCAAAGCCTCATGCACTGTGCTTCTTTATTTTATTTTATTTTATTTCCTTTTATCAGGAAAATGACTACACCATAATTTGGTATTTCAGAGCCATAGTGTAACTAATCCAAAATGTTGTGGTGATCCAATAAAAGCTTCTCAACACAGAAAATAGTGTTTGGCTCCACATGAATGATTGGTGTTTACTTCTTGACTGGTGCTATCTTTTCTGTTGATGGTGTCTGTACAAAAGGTCAGACTATTTCTGAGTAAAACAGTGAAGCACAAGTAATCCATATCTGAGGGACGGCTAACACTGCTTCTTTGGTTTGTGTAAAAAAAAATCTCCTGAACTCAATATTCTTTTCCCACAAAAGATTTAATTGCTGAATATCTCCTACAGGGAAAATTATCTTTACCACCAGAATTTTTGACATTCAGGATGATGTGTCATTGTAGCCTTATAGTCTTAGCACATCATTGTTTCATACTAATCTCAAGAAGCTTATTTTTCTTTTAGTACCAGGATTTATATGCTGGCATTTATTTGGAAGAAAACAGATACTGGAGGGGAAAAAATTGGAATGTATTTCATATTTGTCTGCCAAAAGAGCAGATAAACCCGTGAAACAAAGTGTAGAGCAGGTGTGAATGAACTCCAGAAGCCTTAAGGCCAGAGGGCTTCATTTATAAAGTGCTCAGCAATCAAGCCTACTTCCAGCACAGTATTTAAATGTATGCTCAACATTAACCACACAGAGGAGTTGCATTGAGTAGTTTGCTGTCAAGCCTAACTGAGTAGCTACTATTCATTCCTTCCACTTCCCTTACTCTACTTTTATTTAAGGAAAAAACCAGAAAAAGCAAACCTAAACTTCTGGAAAGCTATTTAGCCAAAAAGCACTGTGGCAGGTTGTTAATACTTGCCTCGACTGGCCAGTGGTCAGTATCGCTGCCACATTCACACTAAACACATTTCATCCAGTGTCACTGCCTCTGTGCCGTCACACAGAGCTCCCACCTCCTCTCTGGGGTTAAAGCAACTGTGAGAGGCTCATGTGTTTATCTTGGCTCATTAAGAGCAGCAGAGCTGATATGAACCTTTGCCTACTGGTTTTACAGGCAAGAGCACAAGTGCTCAAGGTTAAGACAGATCCGGAACGTCAGAATCCAAACTGGTTTAGCCAAGCAGAGAGTGAGGAGATGAATATCATATGCAAATGAAAGATATAAAGGTCACCTTTCTTCTCTACCCACCACTGGAAAAGCCAGAATCTGGGCCCAGGTTTGGGTACATTTTTATGTAGATGCAGTCTAACTGCAGGCAGCTGCCAGAGGGAAAACAGGATGAATCCTAGAAAATACAAGCAGTGAGAGAAAGCTGTGGGGTTTATGGACAGCAGTTTTAAGGAAAAATTTATCCTGGTCTCTGCATTTGATGAAGGGACAAATGCCCTATCTTAAACCTTACAATTAAAACTCACCCCTATGAGTGTCAGAGTTTCTGTGGCTCCAGTCCTCAGTGACTGTAACAAGGAATGGAGGCAGAATGATGCCTCATGTATCATCTTTTGCAAACAGAATGCGATCACGTATTTTGAGCGAAGATATTTTACCAGGCTTCCATAAGAACAGCCATACAGTGTGAACTCTCATTATACATGGGCCTCCAGATTATTCTCCTAGTGTCTTAATAGAGAGCCAGAGACATTTCTTACAGATCAGAATCTGCCTGAAATGGACTTGTGAATCTGGATTTCTGCTCTGCAGTTTCTTCATTCCCGTGCCTTGCAGTCTAACACAGTCCCAGTGTGTTAGAGCTGCTGGAGCTGCTCACCCAGCCTGGCTCTTGGAAGCTGGAACCTCTCCAGAGCCTTTTAAGCAGAGTTCACCTCCCAGCCCTGAGCCACAGGCAAGGGAGAAGATACTGCTGCAAACAAGCTCTGTGTTTCTTGGCTTTTCCTGATGCAACCTGTAAATTCTTCTTAAGTTAAATGCAAAATCTCCTCTCCAACAGGTATTAGTTTTCAGCTTTTTATTTGCTTAGGAAAAGGAAATAAATGTTTCCTTCAGTACAAACTACAGTTTTTCTGGATCTGGAAACAGTAACAGAATAAAAACAAAGGACCTCTCATCTACTCTTCATTTATTTATTTACTGTCATCTCTGTTTCTGTGACATAATCCATCTCTCTCTTCCTCTTCTAAAGAAAATTTCAGTTGCATTTATTTTTCCAGAGATTTGGAATTAAAATAATGATAGCTAAATTCCTACCTAAATACAGATATGCTGTTTAGGAGCCTACTATTTGGCACTTTCACTCTATACAAAGGTCACACAAAAATGTCATGAGAGCTGGAGACTTTCCAGAACAGGATAAGTGCAGCAGCACTGATAGTGTTGAAGGCTAAAACAATAGGGCAGGTGGTACAAATCAGCATAGAAACTGAGCACTTTGGGCTACTGCTGTCTGTAAAGCAATCCTTGGGGTCTCCAGGAGAATTTAGGGGAAATATGAACTTTTTAGTCTCAAGAAAAATTAGTTTTTCTTCTTTCTTAAACTTTTTATACAGGCCAGATATTTCTGGAATGAACATCTAGTCTGAGGTACGATGTGACTTTAAATGTACTTTCACATTGACAAACAATCCATTTGCTATTTTCCTAGCTTGTATATGGGCCTAGCCTAGAAATATTGGCAGGGTGATGCTGTGCATAAATAGCATTATTTAAAGCTATCAGCTTCATCAGGCACCCACTCCAGGCAGTGAAGTCCTGGCTCAGTTGAAAACACCACACTCAGATTCCTCTCCCACTGGTCACTCTTTGTGTAAGTTTGTTAAGGCTCTGTCTCACCACTGTTTCGCCTGCATCTCCTGAGGTGGTGGAAATTGCCTGTATGGGGTACTCATCCTCCAGTTGCTGCAGGTCTGGCAGCATTCCCTGCCTCTGCCCTCTCTGACATCTGCTGGGGAAGGAGAAGAAAGCTGTCACAGCAAGAGCCCCTCTCAGCCCCTGTGCTCCCATGGGGAGCACTGAAATCAAATGAAAGACACATCTGGACTCCATGTACCAAAGCTGTTTCCTTGGACGGAGCAAAATGTGGCAATTTGTGATAGAAAACATGTCCCGGTGATATATAGCTAAACCTGGAATACTGGACCCTGCATCTCAGTCTTTTCCACATGGAGTGGTGCAGAGACTATAGGCTCTCCTGCAGCTTTCAACTTCTCTTGTCCATCTCTTTGAAGTTCATTTTGGGAGCAACTGTATTCCTGTAAAGTGAATTCACACACATCCAGATGCTCAACGTACAGACCTGCTGTTGTTTCACACAGAAACCTTGTCACCTGCTGGGACAGTGTGACTGGACAGTGAGTGTGTGGCTGGGCAGCCCTAGAAACAGCAAAGATTTGGGGAGGGGAATGGGGCTGTGCTATTAAAGCAATTGTGCTGCATAAGAAGTCCTCGCTGCTTACAGCATTTTCTCCAAGAAGCAACTGTGTTATGCTGCTAAACACTGTGCTGTTTATAAATTGCTCAACTGTGCCTTTTAAGACATTGCTACCTTGCCTAATTTTCCTTTTGGATTAAAGATGTTCTGTTGCTTTCAGGAATACAAAGGAGTGAAAGGTTAGTGCTGAAGGGATAATCACTCAGAAACAAATAGGCTGATACCATGAAAAAATTGCCTTCAGAAATCCTGGAATTTAGATGTAATCAAGGTCTTTGTTAGGGAGGCAATTAGAGCATATCCTCGCCATTTCAATGAAAAATGTTGTAGTTGGATATTGGCCATCTGCTGCAGATGAGAAACACAAGAAAATGTTATTTGGACTAAAGGGCACCACAACATTGGAAATAATATTGTGCCTGAGACTCTACAGAGAGGGAAAGCTGTGTTAGACAGCATTCATGCAGGATTTTCAAAGGAAAGTTTGCTTTTTTTTACCTTTCAAGAAGAAAATCAATGTTTAAACATACTTTCCTCAGATGTTATGAAAAATTTTAAAACTAAAATTAGAAGAAATGCAATCATTCAGGGATTAGGAAGGGTGGGGTGAACGCATTACAACTGGATTTGTGACTGTGATTTCTTCCAGTTTCTCAGTGAAGAATTAATAAAAATATTTTAAAATCTTTTTTATATTTGCTATAATGTGATCACCATTATTAATCATACTATTTGTGAGAAGATGAGGGAAGAAGAAAAGGGTTTTCTATTTAATTCAAACTAAACATGCTCCGTGTCACACTCCCTTGGGGATAAGACTTCCTACTAGAGGTACCTGTGCCAGCAATGGGCTCAAAACCACTGCAAGGATCCATCTTGTCTTTCAAGCTCATAGATGTGGTGTCACAGCTAAAGCTGCATCAGGAGACACTTACAGAGGAGCTGTGGGACATGCCTGCTTCAAGCTTGACAGAACTTAGGGTTGCTTTGGAAATCTGTAAACATAATTACGGGAAAGGGGAGGTATGTAATGTGTCTAGCTATGCACAGTACTCATACATGCCAAAAACAGTCTCAGTCATCTCAGATCCTAGTATTAATTTCCCAAGCTAAAAAATCTTTAAGTTTTACTTGGAAACTCTACACATTTGATATGAAAAAATCTGCAGGACAGTGAAGGTAGGGCCCTCACTCTTCTTGTATAATCTCCTAGCAGAGGTTTGTAGCTTTCCATGGCATTGTGTCACCTTCTTGTATCTTGTACCATACTGCATTCAGAGTTTTATAGCCTACTGAGTCCTACAGATCTGTAGGGGTAAATGCATTGTAATTCCTTTACAAATCTCTTCTCCGTATGAACAGTAGGAAAAGAAAAGACTACAAAGCAATTTGAGACTGTAAGACGCAACATTCAAGGCCCCTAATTACTCGGTCAACACAAATGTTTTAATTTCATTTAATAAGAGATAGAGCAGTTAGATTATGAAAGGTTAGGTTCATAAATGTCTGTGCTTTCCAGATAGGAACTGAGCCCTCTGGCCAGGAGTACAGGAACCAAGGTTAAGACTCTCCCTGGTGCTTCCTTTTTCTGGGGATTTTGGTGTAATCAAGAAGCATCATAACAGTTTATCCTGGCTCTGACTCCAGTTGGACAGAGAGCATGTTGTGAAATACAGGCACAATCACTATGGTCTAAGTTAATGACTTCAGAAAAGTAGTGTTGAAGAAGAAAATATTTTTAAAGCATGAGCACCTATTTGGATAAGGCATTTCAAACCTATCTCATTTTCCTCTCACAGGGTGACAAGTCCTGTGGATGGAAGAACAGTAGTAGTCACCTCTGCTGACTTCTGAAATGTTGTAACAATATGACCAAAGCCATCAGCCTACAAGAAGGTCTACAAGAACATTGGAGAGGGACTTTTTGCAGGGGCATGTAGTGAGAGGACAAAGTGACATGGCCTTAAAATAAGAGGACAGGTTTAGATGGAACATAAGGAAATTCTTTACTGGGGGGTGGTGAGGCACTGGGACAGGTTGCCCAGAGAAGCTGTGGATGCCCCATCCCTGGAAGCGTTCAAGGCCAGGTTGGATGGGCCTTTGGATAACCTGGTCTATTGAAAGGTGTCCTTGCCCATGGCAGGAGGGGTGGAACTGGATGATCTGCAGGGTCTCTTCAAAACCAAACCATTCTATGATTCTGTGTCTATAATTATGCTATAAATTACACAAGATAAAGCTGCTGCTACAGACTGATGCACAAAACCATGTTTCACCAGCCAATAGCTCAAAGTGGAAGGACAGATCTCATGGATTTGTGCCAGTCCAGTCCTGTTCAATCTTCTTAGTAATAATGATGTTACTATTTGTGGAATGTACAGAGCTGAGAGAAAGGGCAAGCATACCAGAGGGCAGGGTTCAAATTCAAATGACCCCAACAAACCCCAGTAGTAGCTTGAAAATCCTGAGGGATATTTAAGAGGAAAAAAATGCACCAAGCAATATGAGCAAAAACACAAATACCAGATGGAGAACAAGCAAGAGGTAGAGCAAACACTGGTTTTATGGCAGATCACAGACTGACAGTGAGTGGTGAATGTGTCCTTACCAAAAAACGCAAATATCCTATCAGGATGCACAGTCCAGAGGATAGCCAGCAAGCTGCAGTCATCCACATGCTCTGCCTGTCACTACTAAAGCTTCTGAGATCATTCTCAGGTCTGGCAAGGCTGTCCAAAATGAATGGATTGATGCAGACAATTCAGAGAAAAGCAATGAGGCCCAAAAAACATTCTTTAAATGGAAAAGTGAAATTACTAGGGAGAAGGGATTCAGGGAAGTGAGACTGGTCAAAGGCACAGAAGGCTTGTGTTGACACACCAAATTCCTTGGATAGGTAAGATGTGCAATAAATGTAGATCTACACATGCATAGAACTACCTATTAATGCACATGGTTTAGTCACATCCAGCGCCTGTTCTCCACCTCTGAAACTGTCATGGAGTCAAAGCAGCAGAGCTAACTCACCTCTGCAGCACATGCTGTGAGAGTCATCATTCAGTGCACCTTTCCTCAGCTTCACAAGTACATGTTCTCACAGGGCAACAGCTCAGTACATGACGAAGAGGCAATTTGAGCAAGAACAACAGAAGAGTAGAATACTCAAAGCACACCAGCTCTTCTCTGCCTCTTCTTCTAACTCCATATTTTCCATACCTGCTTAAATATTTTCCCTACCTGCTTCCATACTGGTTTAACTTAATGTCCAATTATGCACCTTTATCCTGATCACCAGGGAGGGAATCAGAACAGAACCTGTCCATGTTTGTCTGGGTGCTGGATGTTTCAGTCTGTGCTGGCCATGCATATAGGTGTATGTGTAGTATGTGTGTGGCCAGGTGCACCTTTTGGCCAGTCTTGCTGCTGACTGTGTCTGAGGCAGAGATTTGCATCGGCCTCACCTTTGTAGGGCCACTGAATTCAGTAAACCCAGGCAGATATCCCTGTTGTGCCTCCTGTGACTCAGCCACAGAGTTCTTGTACATTGCCATCCCTCAGTCAAGCCCTGGTTTCATAGTGAGTTTTAACATGTATACTACTTGATCTGGATCTAGGTGAATTGCTGAATTTAACACTCCTCTCCTCTTGAATCCTGGACTCTGATGTCCTTAATGCAGTGCAGACATTTTCCCTTAACCCACCATGGATATCAATATTTGAAATACATCCCTACTACAGTTCTTGGAAAATGGCAAACACCTTCAGGTAATACATTATCTGACCTATTTTAAATATCTTCTTTTGGAGATGAATAACAGCTCAGAAACATGCTTTCTTTTCAGTGCCTGATGAAGGATTTATGTTATTGTCTGATACTTGATGTAACAGCTCACTGAGCTGAAGGTTTGGTAGCTCTCACCACTATTTTGGCTGACAGGTCTGTGACTGAGCTCTCTTTGGTGTCAGAACCCAAGGATTGTACAGCTGGAGAGTGGTGGTGTGCTGGTGATGCAATGAAAACCCTCACACATCTCTGACGGTGTGCCAGTGACTCACCACAATGTCCATTTGGGAAATTCAATCCGTGTTCTCCAAACAGGATCAGTTCTGTTAACTGTGATCTAAACAGGATCAATTCTGTCAAAATATCTGAAGATCATGTACTGAGATGAGCAGAGAAGATGACCATTTTCCTTCCACTCAGCTGTGAAAGCATGGTCCCAGTCGTACACAGGCATACGTGGTTAAACGTGGTGCTGGGTTTTGCCTCTGCGTGCCTGCACTGTCTTGCTTGCTGCTGCCTCTCTTCCTGCTCTTTCAATGGCTTTGACAGCCTGTCCTGCTTCTTGGGCTAAGTGGTTGGGCAGTACTGATGGCTGCTTTCCAGCTGATTTCCTATCCTAACTCAAAAGTAGCTTAATTTTGTATTATTTTTTATTAATTAATTTTAAATATAATTTAATATTAATATTTTATTAATTTTCCCAACACTACAATTAATTTTTAATTTTAGTGTTGGGAAAATGTGTGGGAATCCAGGAATGAGAAAGTCCTTCTTGACTAAATGAAATATTCTGTTGTATTGCCATAGCCTAGTTTGGGCTCTCATGAGGGGACTCTCACGAACCTGACAAACACTCAAAATACTGGAAGCAAAACCAACTCTAAATATTTGTTCCTCATTTGTTTCTAAAAATACAGCAGTTTTTCTACTCACAAAGCAGCAACAAAAAATAGAAACAAGATTCTAAACTTTCATTTCAGACCTTTCATCAGGAAATTACTCAGGACTCTCCAGAGCAGTCTTTGCAATGAGTTTCTCTTCTCTTGGTAAGTCTGTGGAGAGAACTTTCAGCAGAGGGGGAAAGGGTGAAACATGGAAATTGTGTTAGAGTTCAACAACATCATGATATTTATGTCCCCAGAGAAAAGGGGAACATCACCCCAGGGACTCGAGTTGAGCATCTACATTGTGATCACATGATGGAACATTGAGATCCAAAGCCAGGCAATGGAAATGTGACCAGCGTCACTCCCAGGTGTGGTGCAAGGATGTACCACAGCCAAGAGGAAGGGAAGTCCTTTTTTCAAGAGCAGAAAATTCTCCAAGCACCATCTGGATTTGAATAGAAGCGCTTGTTAAAGGAAATAACTTGTAAATGATGACACTACCCTTTGCAGTTCACATGGCTTTCCACACACATCCTTCTCACAGCACACAAACAAACACACAGAGCTGATGTACTCCTACTGTTTACAAACACTGTGACAAAGACAGGACGTGGCCAAAGGACAGAAAACCTGAAGTATCTTCTTTAGAGTCCAAATGTGTGATAGAGAGCATAAACCTCCTTTCCTTAGTTAACCCAAGCAATCCATTCATTTTCCTTAGTTAACCCAAGAAATCCATTTGTTTTCCTTAGTTAGCCTAAGAAATCCATGAGCTTAAAATGAAGTAATTACTGTGATTGACTCCTGGGCAATGACTGATGGGGAAGAGGTAACCCTGAAGGCTTAGCAAGGCTATATCACTACACATTTTAGTCTTTCATTCTGAGGCTTTTCTATGACATCTGCCTGCTGTTTGGTCTTACAAAAACCCCAAGAACTCTCAAAAATTTGAGCTCAGTAAGAGTTTGTGGAAAAGTAAAAAAACTCAACAATATATATTGTTAATTCCTATACCCTACAATATTAATTGAAAATAACACAGAGTTTTCTTTTTCTTGTGTATTTGATATCTGTCCATAGACTGCAAAACAGTTCTTCATCCTTTTGGGAACTTCACCTACAATTTCTATAGAAAATATGCTTTTTTCTATCAAAATGTGTGATTTTTTTTCTCTAAATATATTCCCATTTTCTCTCTTGGATGTGACTACCCCCTATACTAATAAGACAAAAAGTACAGGATGACAATTTAAAAACAAACATTCCTGAAAAGGATGCATTATCTGATGGAGTTCTCTTGTTGCTAGCAATATGAAAGCAGATCAATTTGTTATTACATCTTCTGGCTAAATGTGAAGGACATTTGTAATCCAACTGCAACAATATGATGAAACCAGGACTAGCACCCTTAGTGGTAAACTGTACTGACAGGGAGGACAGTTTCTGTCCCAAGGAATTCATGGTGCAAGGAACCAGAGTATCACACGTCTCTAAGAAGGCAGATTTTCTCCTGTGTGGCAGCTAAGCAGTAATGGAGAAAAAAATGTTCCTTTTGGAATCACTGGTTGTAACTGTGAGAGATTCTGAAGTAAATATAAGCAATTTCCATGGGCTGGAGAAGGTTCTCAAAGGTGAGGCTGTGCATTTGTCCTTGCAAAACTGATTCCTTTCACCTTTTCAGAACTCATTTCTGTTGGGGTTTGTCCAACAGTGGGGTTCACTCCCTTGCTGGCACAGCCAAACTACAACATGTAAGTGGGTGAATATCCAAAAATATAACAAGCAGCCACTGATAGCTGCTAATCACAGCATCTGGGAAGTGATGCTCATTTGGAAAAAAAGCAGATTAGATTTGGCAGACGACATGTCCTCTCCCCCATGAGCACAACATTTGCTGTTCTGTCGTCTTCTTGAGCAGATCTGATCCAAATCTGCAAATCCACAGCAAGGCAAACAGCTTTTTACTGTGCCATGTTCACTCAGTCACTCACTGAGGGCAATCCAGTCATATTTATAGAGGTGGAAACCAGAACATGACAATTGGATCACCACAAGTGAATGGTAGCTGTGGCAGACAGGTGAAAAGGATGGAGTATCAAGATGCAGAGGGATAATTGTTTTGTCAGCCATTTTGTAGAGAACCCACCTTGCACTGACTTGTTTGTTGTTTGAGCACACAGAAAGCTCACTGCTTCTCTTTTCCACTTCAGTCAGCATGACAATTTGCCTCCCAAGACCCTCCCAGGTCACATTAAAAAAGCTGACATTGATTTCAATGTGAAGGAGAAAACCCTTTCAATGAATATAAAATAGTATTTTCTATTTTTCCACTATTAATCCAAACAAAAGGACGCGCTCTGGAGTCGGGCTCTGTAAGTACTGGGCCAAAAAGCACCTCAGACAACGCTGATCTCCAGCATGGTAATTGAGTGTACACAGTCACCTGTGGCAAACAATAGCAGGAAATCCAGCCCACAGGCAACGGAAGGCTCCAACATATGAAATCCAACACATGTATTTTTTATTTCTAATTAGGCATGAAACCCAAGATGGATGAATGGTTGAAGAGTAACTCCATGCAATGTTTGTAGGCAGGAAATAAAAGCTATTTATAAATGCTTAATAAGAACACTTTCTTTTGTTCAAGAATAAAGTTTCTGTATAAAAACTGGTGAAATACATCATACTATTTTTGTCCTCTGAATGTTCTCCAATCAGAAACAGAAAAATAATAACAAAAAATTACGGCCACATTTGTTAGAAAGTACTACTGTTTATATTGAGAATACTCAGAGGAAAAAAATCATTAATCAGTAGTTTAAAAATACTCTTACAGGAATTTTTACAGGAAAAGGCAGAAAAGAATTCTTCCAAAGATCCCACTTTTGCTCAGCACTGGTTTGCACTTTCCAACATACTTCACTTTAGAGTTTCATGCCAGTCTCTCCTCTATCCAGGTAATGTACCCCTTTTCCTCACTTGTGCACTGCCTTATTGGCTGCAGGTCACTCCTTGTCTCGGGTTTTCCTCTTACAGAAGATGACAAGTTTGGGCATCTTGTGCTAAGGATTTTAGGGATTTCACTTGGATAGGACTTTGCGGTTTATGTTGAATCTTTTTGTGAATTTTCCCGAAGAGCTCTCAGGTAGTAGTTAGAAATATGATCCAACATCTGGGATGGCTTCCTCTGTAAATAGATTTGCTTGCATTTTTGTGTAGGCCCTTTTGAGAGTGTGGAATTTTTCATGTGGTAGCTTACATACACAAATATGATGAAGCCCTGTGAACTTTGGAGAGAATAGAGTGAGTAAGATGATTTCCCATTACCTAATTTTCCTGGAAGAAAGTAGCTCTGAATTAAAATGGAGAGGCCACAAGCTCCAGATTAGGGTAGCCTGAAGATAAAGTTCAGTAAAAGAGTGAAAGAAACCGACACTACTTGTAACTGAAAAGGTAAAAATCCTTTGATGAAAATAAAAGCAACGGTTGTAAAAGTCCTTTTCCTGGGTTATGTCCAGCCTCTCACCCATCAGCTCCCCACAGCCCTCCTCAGCAGGGCTGCTCCTGATCTGTTCATCCACAGCCTGTGTTGATACCAGGGGCTGCCCTGACCCAGGTGCAGCACCTTCCACTTGGCATTGTTGAACCACCACAATATTATTGATAGACATCACCACAATATATTTAGGAGGTCATAAAGGTGAAAATCTGTGACAAATATTTGCTAGCACTTGTAAAAAATGAAGGCAATGTGTATGACACATCCAGTTGGTGGACATGGAGCTGCCATTACTAAAAGCAGGCAACACTGGTGGTAACTTGACAGAGTCCCAGCATAGCTCCATCTCATCCAACCACAAAATGTTTTCATCCCCTACACAAAAAAGTGCACAGACAGTCTTCATTCATGCCCCACATCTTTTTTAAAGCTTCATTTCCTAGTTTGCTTTTGATGATTTTCTGAAGTTATCATCTTGCTGTTTTGCTGTGTCTGTTGGAAATTTTATAAACTATTTTAAAAGACTTCTGAGACAACATGTTGTTGGAGGAAGCTGGAATATTGTTCTCCAGACGGATGTTTTAACACAGCCAGCTGCCTTTTATGTAGTACAGAGGCAGGGGAGGTTGATGCCACCTTAGAGGAAGGAAGATTTCTAGAAGTGCAGCTCTAGCACATGTTGCATGCCATTGCACAGAAATCCCAACTCTCAGAAATGCTTAACTAGCCCTCATTATTCCATTGTCATCAGTCCAAAATATAGGGAACCCTAAAAAACTGTCCAAACCCACAGTACTCCACAGCCCTTCCCTTAGACCCAGTCCTTACATTGCCAGCAACCACATTTTCAAGCTTTCTCTGCTAATATATTACAGGTTATTTCATTGTTGCTTTTCACTGGTTGTTTTGGAGTTTTTTTATGAAACTGAGGCTCTGAGATATTAATACTACTCTGGGGGAGGCAGTTTTAAGAACAGAGGAGCAAAGTAATAAACATGTTTAAATAAAGTTTTAAAAAAAAAGAGGTGAAAAGAAAGTTGATTGACTCCATAAACACAAAACCTAGACAAACTCAGCTTTTACATACATATAAATAGTTACATGACAGCATTGATGGACTGTATGAGGCCCATTGTACTGAAAGCTCTGTTATAAAAAGAAGTCTGACATTTAATATTTTGTCTATTATTTCTTGCCAAGTCTTTCCCAGTCCTCTGAATCCACAGTGTGTATTGAAAGCTCAACTATGCCTACCAGTATGACAAGTCTAGGAATTCTCCTTTCTTTTTTTTTTTCTCTATTTCTGTTTACTGTGTGTGCTTGTGCATTTTGAAACACTGTTCATTGAGAGAGTATTTGAAAGGTCCCCAACATGTGATAGAGATTCATTAAGTCTCACTGAAACACGGCAGGTTGGAAAAGGAAGTGAAAGAATTAGATTTAATCACAAAAGACCAACAATAGCTTTTGGATGTAGAACATTTAAAAAGCCATTAACAAGGTCAGTCCATGCATTTTCTGAGCACACCACACATTGCTTGTTGCCAAACTCTCCTGGGGTGATGAGACTGAACACCTCTGAGGTAGTTTGCCATGAAAAGACAGGAATGTGCAAAGCTGGATGTCCAACAGACAAGCCTGCATCACTGTTCCTTTTAAGACCTGTCTGGGATAAAGGCCTCCTCAGGACAGACCCGACTGAGAAGTCACACAGACACACTGACCCTGAAATCAGTCTTTGGAGGCTACATTGACCTTATAGGACTTTGGTCTGTCTTGCAAGGCAGCTCCAGCCTTTACAGACATTTTGTGTGCAATTCCCTTTCCCCGGGTGCCCAGGGAGAGGGAATTTGCAGCAGGCAAGGCTGTCTGCAGGGCCCTCTGGGTGTGCAGTGTCACTGCCCTCTCACTGTGGGGAAGCCACTGACACCTCCCCTCACCTCCACTGCTGCTGCCACCCCTTCAGGGGCTTGGGTCTGTGAGCAGCAATGTCACAAAGCGCTTTAAAAACCTCAATGTGCTTCATGGGCTAATGCAAACCAGCATGTTCAATATGCTGTCCTCATATATTCATTATTTTATAGCTGGTTCTCTAGAAAAGCTTTCAACTGGTTTGCACTGTCCAGTTCAAAGTACACTGAAAGGATAGGTATGGCATGAAATCAGAAAGAAAAAAAAGGCAGAAAATAAATCCCAGATTATAAAATTAATTTCCTATCCAGCAGTGAACAATGTCCAAGAAGATCAGAAAAAGCAGCTGCACATATAAAGTCCTGGATTTTTTACTTGTACAAGAGAGGAAAATAGTAAATCAGTGATTACAGAGTCATGTACTTTTCTTGGTATTTTAAATATGTATTAAATAATCATGTGAGTGCTTCAGCGCCCAGGATTAAGGTCTATGTTAAAAAGTCACATGCACCATAAGCAGGGACTCTCTTGATTGTACTTATTCTTTTACTTTAAAGTTGTTTTGGGGAAGATGCAGTTAACCAAACGTGGCTCACAAAGTTTTTGAAGCCAATAAACTGCATTACAGCATATTTCTATTGAATTTGTGTTGGTGGCTGATTAGAGAAATTTATATTCATTAAGAATTAGTGCTTTCCAACATTAATGGTATGATTTATTACCACACAGAGAACTCAGCGTAGTACTAAGAAATGGGAGAAATTTCCACATTCAGAGCAAGTTTATAGTTCAGCATCCCACAGCTACTACCTCTAGTCAGATAGGCAGACACTTCAAGACCCAACATGACCCATGACATCAAAAACATTTGCTTTTCAGCCTCCACTCTGAAGGTAACAATATTTGCTGTCTCTAGATATACTGAAATATGATTCATTTCCACCCTGCCAGTTGTAACAGGGGCAAACGAAAAAGCTGTTATGAGAAACAGGTAGCTTGAGGGGAAAGGAAGGAGTAGGATTTTGTTTACCTATTCTTGAAAGTGTCAAAGTACATGAGTAGCCTATAAAGCAATGCTAATGCATAGCTTTAATTTCTTCCTCCATATCTTTTTAGGTTAAATGATTTTCAAGGGCAAGAGGGCACTGAACTTCCTTCTAAAAATAAATGTGTAGTGGATGAGCATGAAGAAATGTGTAAGTTGACAAATAATTAAAAGAAAAATGAAAAGGCTTTGCTCCTCATGCATCTATGATCCTCAGTGACAACTCTGAGGAATGTTTTTCAGCTAAAAAAAAACACCTTCTGAGTCATCACTAGCACTGACTGCATGGCACTGCTATTCTTAGTTATCTGAATGACAGCCTGACCTAATCAGTGCAGAGTGGGACAGATTTTCCCAATATATGTTTGCTCTAGCCATAAGTCTTTTCTGGCCTATTATTGGGATGCATATGCCTGATGAGACACCTAATCCCTGTTACACTGGAAAGGCATGGCAGATCCTGCAAAAGCTGGCACTGTAGTAAGTTATATGGGAAATAGAAAATGGCCCTCAGTTCACCCTCCTTCTGAGAGCTGATGACAAGAAAAAGTCCTCTGTGCTGGATTCCAACTGGCAGGCTAGAAGCGCAAAGCCTACAGCTTCCTTTCTGTGCCTTGAGTCACCTAGACTTTGTTAGGAGAGGACTTTGTTATCCAGAGAGTGTTTCTAAATGTTAAAAGGAATGGTAAGCAGGAAATGGTCTGGGGCAGTGGGATTTTTGAGCTGTAAGAACACACCATGATCTGCTGTTAGAAGCACCACCACAGGTAGGGAGAACAGGCTCAGCACAGCCTCTGTGGCTGAAGGTGGGGTGGGTGCTCCAGAGCCAGGTCCCACCAGACAGACTTTGAAAAGCTGGTTTCTTGGTCTGCCTGAGTCAAGACATGAGACTTTGCTCAAAGAAAATGGTAAGAAATATCTCCAAAATTGTGACATCAAAATGGCAATGGAAGAAAGGTGGTTAGAGCACCTGCTTTCCTGCAGGAGTCACTGGCCTGAGGCCAAGCAGGAATATTTTCACTCTCTCTCAGACATCACCTCTTCCAAAATGCAACATATTTGACTTATGCAGTACTAAGAAGTCTGAAATCCATGCATACAATCATCCTTTCAGTACAATTCCTCTTCAGAGTTGAAGTCTACAGAAAAAAATAACCAAGCAGTGACAACATGGGCAAAGTGAAATATCTACTTTCTTTACCACAGCTGCCAACTCACTGGTAGGCAGGACACCTCCTTTTAAAATTAGAGAGCCCTGAATCATCACTTTGTGCTTCATTCACAGGTCACAGTCACCTTTTCTCTGCTCCCTAGGAAACTGTGCTGCTGCATGCTCGTATGATCCTAAAAATGTCAGCCATGGGAGCTGTGATTTCCCAGGGACAATGAAACTTCATTAAAGTTAGCAGAGAGTCCACACTGGGTAAATGCCAGCATCTAAATCTGTCTGTGAGAGACCTGTAAATCTTCTCCCCCATTCTCAAGTGAGGAGGGAAACTACTGTGCCTATAGGTAGGAGATACCCAGTAATATATCATATCTACAATGTTGGCTATTAAATGCCCTTTTTTTTCAAATTGGGTTAATAAATCTTCATGGACAGAAACTGATCTGTATTTGTGATACACTTTTATGGTCTGCCATAAAGATGAGTCAGAGGAAGTAAAAACAACCCTCCAAATGTGATACTCATGGCAGGTACTTGTACAGGCTCATGCCACTTTTGGGTAGCAAAACAAGAATTACTGCAATCACCAAAGATGCCATATCTTTGTTAGAAATTCCCATAATTTCAGGGTCTTTACTAAGTTAAGATATTTCAGTTTGTAAAATGTACCACTCATCTCCCATCTGGAGTGTTGTGGAACATTTCCCATTTCGGAGCATAGGGAGTCCCTCTAAATCCCTGCATCCTCTCCACAAGTCACCTGGAAGCACCTCCCACAGGGATACCCCACACTGCACCTTCACCTGGCCCAGACACAGCCCCTGTGGCAGTCCTTGGCTGAGCTGCCAGTGTCCCTGTAGGGGGACACAGTATGGGTAAATGAAGGCAGTATAGAATGTAATCATATTCCCCAAAGAGTTGGGGCTGAACCAATTACTAAAGATTAGGAGCAGGCCTGATGTTAACAGGCCACACCTGCAGCCAATAAGAAGAGTGTTATAAAAGAGTGGATTGGTGGGAACTGGAGTCAGTTGGGTGCTGTGAGGATGAGGAACAGTTAGTGCCTAGAGGCATTGCCTACAAGAAACATCAAGGAGGTGTGAAACTCTAGCAATATGGAACCCTTGCATGTGGGAACTCAGCACATCACTCCTGATGTCCAGAGTTGCCGAGACAACCCTTGGGGGGCTCGGAAATCCTGGAATGTTGCCAGAAGTGCTTGGTGGTTGGATTTTGACCCTGCACGGGATGTGCCACCTGTATGAGGACAAGAGGATCACTTGGGGATAAGTGGTGAAGGAATTGATTATTCACAGGGCGAAATACAGGTTTTGGGATTTTGGTACAGGGGAGTTTTTAGGAGACAAGATGGAGGAATTACGGTGTGTCTTGTCCTTCTTGTCATCCATCTTTGGTGGTGATGCTGGGACTTTGGGATTGGTTCACATTAAATGTGCACTTGTTAATAAGGGTAAAAGGTATTGGAAGGTAAAGGTAAATATCTTATACGTAGTTTTTGGTATAAAAATAGACGACCACCCAGTGGGAGGTCAGTGTGTCCATGGCTGTCTTGCTGGTCAGACCTCTGTCAGGCTGGGAGACAACTTTGTAGATAAGAAATAATAAACAATATTGAAGACCGGAAAATCTGAAGAGTGCACTCGTCCTTTGGAGCGCGGGCTGTCCCAAGGCCATTCTACGCCTAACCGGGCAGAGACAACAGGCCGAGAACGGAGACTTGCACTGTAATGATAACAGAACTTTTACAATATGACTACACCGTGTCTCTGGAGCAGAAGCAGCCCATGCTCCCTGTGCCAGCCCCAGTGTTCCAGAGATCACAGCCAGCCCAGGCCTCTTCCACACAGAGTCCCTGTGCCCAGCACAAACCAGGTTTGCACAGCTGACTGTCATAGGGATGCTGGGGAAAGGCAAGGCAGCCTGAAGCAAGCGCACCAGGATATTAGGAGCCCACTTTCCTTTTCCAGGCTATATTTTACACAGGGTGGGGTCCAAGCAGCAGCCCTGGAAAGCAAAGGAAGCCAGCGAGCCCACCACCCACTCTCTTAGGACCATTCTCTGGGCTGGATGCTAAAGTCAAACATCTTTATAGGAACCCTCAGTGAGTGAGGCCAGGACTGAAAGCCATTTCCTGAGCAGTCTGTCAGCCTGTTCCAGCAGCCTCCCTCCTTTCCCAGGGATTTGGTTCTGCTGAAGTGAGCCTGGCTCCTTGCCCCAGGCAAGCTGCTGTCAGAGCCAAGCATGGGCTTTCTGCCCCAGCCACACCACTGGTGTTCCCCTCTTTAGGTCAGTGTTCTCCCTTGTACCTCTGTGTGGTAAATTAGCAGCTGCTCAGGTACTGTAAAAATGCAAGAACATTCAATAAACATAATTTATAAATAGGTAACACCAAACAGCCTGGCTGGAAGCCTTTTGAAGCCGCTGAGAAGACTTCTGCTGTCCTCAGTGGGCTTTGGAACAGGGCCAAAGGCGGCTCAGCATTAGATAAAGAGAGGTTGATGTCAGGACTATAACACTTAATCTGTATAGTAGCCAGACAAATTGCACAATAAAATTTTCATTAATTATACCAAATTGTCTTCCCTGGGTTTAAATATTATGTCTTACAGTCTTAAGCTCTGAAACAGTCAAGTGTGTGCCTAACATTGAAAATGCAATTAGTGCCCTGGAATCTGTGCCCTTGTTCCTATTTTAGAGAACAGGAAGGGTTTGTAATGCTCCTGCCACTATGAACGATGGTTTTCACTGATACAGTATTAATTTCAAGGCACACTTGGGGTAGATGCCTATTTCTAGTGATCATGTACTCCTTTTGCTCTTACTGCTTGAAAGATAACAGGACTAAATATATTGAACTTGAGGACAAGCATGAGTGCAGGCTCCATATATTAGGGTCTATTTATTTAAAGCAGTGTCTGCTGTTTCATCAACAGTCATTAAAAATGTGATAAAGTTCCTATTGAGAACATTTTTATTCTATGATATAAATTTTTTCTGTTTAAAAGGGTATCTTTGTGGTTACTGACTGATGGTACTACACAGAGAACAGAGCTTCAGGGACTGGGTAAAACAGGCAAGTTCTCTAACTAGCAAATGAGGGAACCAATTTTCTGGGCTACTGATACCCACCAGGCTAAGAATGTAGTCTGTGGATTAATAGTCTTTGGGCAGCTTCCAAACAATGCTGTGTTGTGGGAAGGAAGCTATAATGCAGTTGTGTCCCTGTCTTATATTGACTTCTGGGTCAAACAAAGCCTGGAGTGATTTGGAATTCACTTGCAGTGCCACTGCTTACTGCAGCTACTTTGTGAAGGAAGCTATTGTGGATGAGAGAGAGAAACAAAAAGCATTTGATCCTTGCAGTCCTCATGAGACAGCTATGAATTTATGGCAATTTTTTTCTTCCCAGGCAGCAAAGGAACAGATTACTATCTTATTATAGATCAGCATTTTTACAAATGCTGAACAGCAAATGCTCCTTGGCATTGCTTACTAGGGATGTGAAAAGGAATTATTCAAATTACTTAGAAATTGCCTGACAGCACTTTTGAGATAAAGATACATTGAAATAAAGCATTGCTTACCTAGAGATAACAAGGGAATTGCTGTACTGGATCAGACTGAAAGTGCTTTTAGGACCTGATCTCTAGCAGTGGCAATCTCTGGGTGATGAGAAGAGCAAACAAGAGTAAGCAGGGCACGTACCAAGTGATCCTTCCCGCTCATACATCCCCCAGACTTCAGATACCCTCAAATGAGGCCCTGCTGGAGCTCACATGAAAATTCCTAAATGAAGAGTCTGGTTGCTGCTCTCCACAAATTAATTTATACATTTGACCTCCCCACCATTCTGGGGCGTCAGTTACCACCATACAAAAATTTGAGTTACTACATGAAAATAACAATCATTTGCTGCTTGTCTGTTAGCTGCCTGAAGTGCTGGAATTCTGCAAAAGTTGCAGAGGAAAACAACCTTTTGTACTTTATCTTCCCCAGATAACTTTGTAAGTCTCTTTCACATCTGACCTTGATTATTTTTTCACAAGTTAAAAGTGGACTTTAGCTTGAAAGATCAAATTATTAGTCAATCAGTCAATCTTTCTGTACCTCGTTTTCTCCAGTTATAAAAAGGAGTTTCTGATGTTAGGTGTATTTCTAAAATTTTATTGCCACCCCCACCTCAGTGTCCAGGAAAACTCAACTAACAGAATGGTTTGGGCTCTTCCTGATATTTTAGTAAACTTCCTGATATTGCAAAGTTAATGGAAACTACAGGATCCACAATTGCACTGAACACAGCAGCGTTGTAGAGAAAATGGTACTGTTAACTCAGTTTTCATGCAAGAAACTTGATAGATATGTTAGGGGGAAATAAATGCCTGACTGCAAAAAGAACTCATGTTTTGCTGTTCACTAAAACAGTGGGAAAAGCTGCACAGACATCACTCATTTACTTTTTTCAGCTTGTGTACCTGAAAAACAGAAAGCTGACAAATGGTCAGAAACAAAACACTTGTGATAGATGTGAACATACCAGCCATGTGCAACAAAGGAATGAAAATGACCTCTGATGAGGTTAGTGAGCTAACCACTGGGAATGTTATCCCATCTTCTTGAATCAGAGGCAGAATTCCTAGTTAAATTCCCAGGACCATTTATGAATCTTAATGGGTAAACCATCTTTAAAAGAGGGGTGTGGTTGTAGCTTTTTGAACGTCATCTTGCAAATTCCCTTTAGACTTTAGCAAAACTATTTTGATTTCTGAAATTCCACTTCCACAAAAGAATCTTCTCCCATATGCTACCAGACTGCCTAGCCAGACTAGCTAAAACTTCTGCCTGTCCAGAACCATATGTGAAACAAAATCATTTGCTTTTTAATATAAGGGGCACAAGTATCTGGAAAAAAATAAATTAAAATTGTGCTCTCACCTTTCAATGAACTTCTGCCTAATATGACTTGCTTGCTACATTTCTTTAAACTCATAAAAATATACCAAACAGCCCTGCCCCTGTACTTTAGTGAAATTTTAGCTGGCTGCAATTATTAGAAAATGACATGATTACCTATTCAAGGCTGAAGCATGTCCAGCAGCAAAGGAAGTTCCTGCCCAAAGCAGTAGGAATGTACTTGACTTGTGCCTGAAGATAGGACCATCAAACCTGCCTGTGTTTCCCTCTGCTGAGGTCAGGATGCTCAAGAAACAGTTCAGGTCACAGCAACCTTGGACTTCCTCGTGTCTGAAGGCAGCCATTTCAGGACCTTTGCCTCATTTCAAATTCCCTTCTAAAATCTGAGAGTATTTCTACCTAATTTATTTATTCCTCAGATTGATATTTAGGCATATCACTCTAAGTGTTTTGTTTAACCATTAAAAATGGGCCTGTATGTCCTTGCTCTGCAAATAAAAAATTCTTGTGAGCAGTTGTTTTGTAGAAGTCTTGCTCAGATACTTGATGAAAAACAGCAGTCCACGACCCGGGTCTTTATTCTTGACTGCAAGAAGAATAAAGTAGATGTGTGTAGAATGTTACAAGAAGCGTGACACTGTTGTGCACACTTTTTCTGTTTGCTCACAGCAGCATTACTGCACTCCCAGGAATGGGGAATTTGCCAGCAATGGGAGGATGCTGCAGGACCATGGCTGGCTGTGGCTGGAGGAGGGAAGCACGGCCGAGGTGCACATCCCACGCTCCCTGGCATGCTGAGGCTGCTCCCCAGAACATCCCACAGGACACTGCAGGCCTGCTGCTCCTGGAGCATGCACAGGAGGTAAAGCTGACAGCAATTCTGCTTTGAAGCTCCCTCCTGGTCACAGCATTTGAGGATTTAACCCTTAGGGAGATCGGGGTTGTAGTCATCGGGATGAGAATCAGAGATTGCTTCCAAGGATCCAATTAAGTATGCCACACAATAAAAGTGCAGGCATGAGAGACCATTTGGGTTTGGTACCATGCATGGGACTAGAGTCTAATTAGACCTTTATTGCTAACAACATCTGGTTATAACACTGCCTGCATTTCACAATGGCTCTTTTGCAAGCTCCCTCTGTGTTAACTAACACAGGAATGCCTACACCACAAAATAGAGCTTGATGCAGAAAGAAATCATCAAAGCAGCACTGACCAAAATCTGAATTTACACACAAGCATTCAAAAACCAGACAGCTGTGATTCAGTTATGCCCACGGATGTTAACAGGCCATGAAATCCAATAATCAAAGAAACTTTTGGGTCAGGTTGAAGGCACGAGTACTGCAGCCAAGAGAGTACTCTTCCCAAACTCATGGTCAAATGAACTAATTTGTTTCTTAACTTTCACAGGGAATAACAACATTTGGACCTTAGGTCACTTGTCATTGCCCGAGTTCTGAGAGAAGATGACTTCAAATCATTCAAAAGTTTTAAAAGCGAGACAGGAAAACAAATAATCCCACAATACTCTCACAGGGCTAAGTAGGCATGAACAAACTGGAATCTTTCTTTCAAGGCAAATATTTCCTGCACAGTTGATCACCTCAGATAAGTTTTGTTTTCTCAGTATCTTGAAAATTAATTTACAGGTTTCAGTCACACATAGCAAAATATTTTTGAAGCCTTATTTGTGTTGTTCCAAATATTTTAACTCTACAGAAAGCAGCAGTTAGGGTAGTGCATGCTTGACAGTCAGGTCCTGCTGGGTTTAGATTTACATTCAGCCCTGGAGCTTTTGGCTTCTTATTGATAACTGGAAGACTGGTAGTATTTGCCAAATACAATTTGAATTTAAGTGGTTGCTGCTGAAACTGAGTACTAATAGAGACATAAAGGCCAGAGCAAGATAAAGTTTCATGACCCATCAAAAAGAAACAGATGTCTATTTTCACTTATTTGTTTCAGAAATATTATTTAATGGCAAAATAATAAGGACAGTTTTAAAGCTGGTATGATAGGAAAAGAGTCAAATTAAGAACTCTTTGAAGTGTGTCACCTGTGATTTTGTGGTAGTGCCGCTTCTATTGCTTTCTATTGCACCTACTAGAGGAGTATTTAATATCTATTATTCTCCACTGTATTTTAACAAGATCTAAAATGTTAATTTAATATTTTATTTTAACTTTGTTAATCTTTTAAGAACAACTTTTGCTTCATGTCACAAGATGGTTGTGGTTTCTTGATGGAAGCAGTTAAAAGTTGTTTTTCAGATCCTGCCAATCAATGTAACGCTGAACTTACTCTAGCCCCAAGTATTTACCAGAGTCTTGAGATCATCCACAACAACTCAAACTTCATAAATACTGCAAATAAAGATTAAATATTTGTTAGGGGCATCCATTTTTTTGGAAACATTGTCTTTCTGGTAATGTTTTCTTCATTTTTGTAAAACTACATATCTTGAATAGTCTTACTGTACACAGACTGGACTCTGATTTTATTTTTTTTTAAATGTATACCACAAAGGTTTTGATCAACTTTACTTCTGAAACACAAAAACCAAAGGCAGATGACGCCATATAGTTTGTGTGTTTGAAAAAAAATTTCAAACATTTCTATTAAGTCTTTATTTGTAATTCATATATTAAAGCAACATAGGCTTACACAAATATTGTGACTGCCCCCCGTAGACCAACTTATTCCTGGATTCTTTTAATCTATTGTATTCTTAATCTTCAAGCAGCATAAAGATCATGAGGAATGTGCTTTACTTTCATGTGCTTATAATTTTCTCCATGTGAATACAAACATTGTAGTTACATGGGTATTTCGCAGTGCAAAACACTCTTTGTAGACTAATAAAAAGACAGAAGGCTGACAATGGAAAATATGTGTTAGCTGAACCTATATATTATAAATTGATTTATTGCACAACAATTTGCCAGTTTGCAAACCTTACATATGCTTTCTAAACAGTGAAAGCTATCCTAAATACACAGAGAGGTTGGAGAGTTAAAAGTAAAATGCATTAACCTTTCATTTATAATTATCTGCCTCATTTTGCAATAAAAATCCAATGCAACAAAACAAAAGAATACTTTTTTCCCTTTGGACTTGAGCACTCAAAATTTTTAAACAACATTTTATTAAAGACTGTTTCTAACTACACTGGAATCCTTACCAGTCAGAGATAGGCACCTGAATCACTCTGGGTATCAAAGCTCAGGAGCTCTTAATTTGTGCTGCAAGAGGTGACCAGCTTCCCCTGGATGTGATGTATTTTCTCATAGATGGAACCAGGGAACACCCTTTCCCACCCATGGAACAAATTTATGTATTCAATAGATAGAGAAATCTGTGCTTGTTTTGGGAAAGGAACGGTTAATGTCTGTGCTCTTGTCTGAGTAGAAACTAGACCTTAGCATGACTCTTTTGGTTCAAAGCAAGTCCATCCCACAGTTTGGAAACCGAGTATAAGAATGACTCTTCTAGTCTAAATTGAAAAAGGCCAAAGTCCTGTCTCAAGTGCAAATGATAAATTGTGGCTGTTCCCTTAATTTCATTGGGGTTTTGTTTTGGTTCGGGTTTTTTTTTTTTTTGGGGGGGGGGGAGTTGGAGCTTTTTATCTTATTTGCTGAATTCATCAGTCATTTTCTTGGCTTTAAAATTGGCCAGAATCATACTTTTAAAGGTCTTGAGGAATTTAATTTTAAATCCGAAAGCTTAATTTTTATTGTACTGATATTTAAACATACTATTCTTTGTTCTGTTTTACAGTGTTCCTCTCCAGCATTTCCACAAATGGGTTTAACTGCTACAAAGTTACTGAGCTCTTGTTGCTGAGTTCCTTCCTCAATCAGTATTGTTGCTGAGTTGACTGCCACAGAGAAAATTTACACCATGATTACACCAAATAGTTAACTACAAGAAGCCAAAATGTATGTTTATAAATCCTTTTAGGAGTTTGGCTACATAATTAATCCAGTCTAATATCACTGACCTCTGTTTTATAAAGCCTTAGAAAGATTGTTTCAGAAATTGTAGATCAGGGAGCCAAAACTTTCTTATATGTGACATATATTTTGCACAGACTGAGTAGAAGCTTATCTTTGAAGTACCTTTAAAAGCATCAAAAAGCAGATGTGAGCTGTGGGACAGACAACCCAAACCAGGGTGAGTACACAGTATCTGGATGAGCAGGCTCCTTGATTACATCTCTCACTAGTTATAAATCCAGCTTCTAATTGATGACATCTGCCTCTGCTGTGCCATGGCAGCAGCCAAACCAAGCAGTGCAAGAAGAGGCAAATATGAGGAGTATAGGGGAAAGGAAATCAGAGATTGTATCTGTTGGTTTTTGTCTAAATATGGAAATTCTTATACAATAGACCATCAAATGTAATTTCCTATGTCTTAGAGGACAAGCTGTACATTTTTAAAAATAGTTCAAAAGGCTTCAAAACTTGAGCTCAGGGTGTGGAAGTGGGAGGAGGGGGCCAGAGGAGCTGTAGAGAAAAAAAGATGGAGCACAGGATATCCCCCTCAGAAGCCTTTGTAAAGAATCCCTCGGTTTGAGATTTCTGTGTAACAGTACCAGACAGTCTGCTCACTGGACAGGACTGGGCAGATTGATGACAGGGATGTCTTTGTGCAAGGACAACTGGGACATCCCTCACCAGCTGCCACATACAAGAGAAGACACACAGTACCAGAGCTGAAGCATCTTCCAGTGCCATTCTGCATCATGTGCTGCAAGAAGGAGGAGCCAGTAATATCACAACAATGCTCTACCCTTTGTTGCACTTTTTCTTCTCTGCTTGAAACTCCAGGTGTGCCTCGGTCTGCCCCATCACCTTGGCCCTACCTCACAGGACAGTGAGCTCAGTTTGCTCACTGAGGGCCACAGCCCTGCTCCATTTCTTTTATTTTTTTTCTTTTTTTAACCAGGAGTGAATACAGCTAGTCCTGCTTCACTTCTTTTGATATCTCATTTCCAAACACTTTATCAAATGAATTCAGAAAGTTGCCGGGCTCTGCCTCACGATTGCAAAACCTTGAAGAAACCACTGGTCAGTTTAAGGTCTCTGCTAGGTCAAAGAGGATTTCCAAAGAACTAGGACAACCTTTCTCCCAGTACTTGAAGAGTTGTGCTTCTTTCTTGTCTGGTAATACTTGCTGAGTATGTGGTAACAGACTTGTACAGGCATTCTTGCCTAATGTCATTGGGACATTACAGTACTGAGAAAATCAATGCAACTTTACAGCTATTAAGCAAAGTGTTGACAGTAGCAAGCATATGGATTCCTTCAGAAAACAATCCTGGGAGATTTGACTGTGTCACATGCATCCCAGTGCTCAGCTTTGTGAAATGTGAGGAAATGTGTTTCTCTCAAACAACTTTTTTGGGTAAAACTGAGATGCCTGAATGAGGCACAAACTGAGAGGTAGAGACTTTTTATGCAGTCACAGCCCTTCCCAGAATAGTGATCAAAGCTGACAGCTTGAATGACCAACAGGAGTGATGGTCTGTTTCCTTCCAGAGCTCAGGCTCATACAGCCTCGCCCATCAGTAAGAGAGCTGAAACAAACAACAGAAAATCATAATAATAGGCAGAACACAATGATTTTTGTTGAACTGAAGAAGGAATTCTGAGCCTGAAATGTCACCAAATTTTTTCACCTTTACCAGCCAGTTTAATAAAGAACAAAGCTTTCCCTGCAAATTCTGCTTCCTTATGCCCACACAGTATGGTAACTATGGAAACATTCTCACCATTCAGTGGACCTGTTCTTGTGAAATAAGGATTTTGGACAGGGGACGAGTAGGCAGCACAAATATTTCCTATTCATTATGGTAGGTGACACTGCCTGTTTTGATTTTAAATTTTAGACAAATTTTCAAAGCTGTCTTGAAGGGCAGAAAGTGGGAAACAGAAGATGATTGAGTATTATTTTATTATTTTGAGTATTATTTAACTTTTAATAAGCTAATTTTTCTTTATTTATTGTAAGTCCGGATTGTGGAAATACAGATGTGGATAGGTAAAATGCAAGTTCAAATGTCTTTTCCCATGACCAGCTGCCATCAGGAACAAGAACTTACCCGGATTTGAACAGAGCATTTCTCTGCCCTCAGCAACCTTGTGTTGATTTGCAAAACATGCAAATCCAACACTTCATACAGAGGAAAAGGAAATAAAGAGTGAGATTTCCCTACTGGCAGCCTTGTGCAGGTTAGTGTAACTTCAAAGTTCCAGCACAAGCACTCTGAAGGAGGCTGGGAAGCTTTCTCAGGCAGGAGGAAGTTCTGAGTAACACAGATGCATGGTGAGATTGGTATACTTGAATTTGACAGCAGTGCTGCAGCACACCTGCAGGTAAGGAGAAAAGGATATCAAAGCAGGAACACTGGAATGTGGGGAAGGGTCAATTTACGCATAAGGATTTCCAGCACAGACACCCCTGGAGCTTTTTGGAGTGGCTTCACAGCACTCAGGAGTGCAAAGGAAAGAACTGAGCAAGTGCCTGATGAGGCACATCCACGCACTGACAGCGGTGCCACCAGTTATTCTGCTCTGCTTCCTCCAGGCAGATTGAAACCACTTTCACTCCTGGCTTACAGTGATATTGTAGACAAGCAGGAAAATTTTAGACAAGTGGGAATAGTAATGAGCACTTAGCCTATCTCTTCCTGTGAAATCTTCCACGTTATGTTCTTTAAAATCTCTGAGAAGAAGGTGTCCACACTTCTAAATTCCCATCTCAGTGAGACTAACAGGATCACACAATTTTATAGCTACAAGAGAAAATATTTTTCATGAGAAATGATATGGCACAACCATTTTAGAGTTATAACTTCATCCTGAAATGAGGAAAAAGAGAAGCTAATTGTTGGAAACAGCTCAGTTTTACTGGATGGATGATAGGCCTTGGGAAAAAAACATGAGAAAGAAAAGCAATGAAGCAAAAAAGATGAAGCAATTTTACCTGAAAGCAAATGCAATCCTCAAGAACAAAACTTTGTTTTCACAATACCACTTTTCAAACTCATTTATTCATAAAATTTTTGAGCGATTCATTGGCAAAACTCACTCATTATCTACAGATGAGCAACTCATGGATGCAGTACAAGACAGCTGCATTTGGACATTGAATGACGCCTGCAGGTAGGTAAAATTTTATTGTAAGATTGTTTCTGCAGAGAGGATGTTGGACCATATTGAATTCTTGTTCACTAGAGAAAACAATTGGCCGGCTTGGGAAATATATATACATGGGTTTCAAGAGAACAGTAGAACCAATAGCCACATTCTCCAAAAAGGCACAAAAGAAGGAGAAAACTCATGGGTGAAGGTTTAGAAGCAAACCAGGATATGAGGCAGGGAGTGGAAGAAACACTGAGTGGCTGAGGTGAGCTCGAAGGAGAGCTGTCTGTGGGACTTTTTATCTTGGTAATGATGGGAGAGCTGACTGTGATCTGCCTGAAGCACTCATTCACAGGTGTCACCTTTGAAAAGTAAGAGCCATGGTCAGCAGGAAAGTTGCAGAAGATCCAGCTTGATGTGCCCTGCCCAGCAGGAAGCATGAGGCCAGATTCTTCTAGCTGACAACAAAAGCCAAAAGCACCTGAAAAAATCCTTTACTGGTGAAAATCTCAAGGTCAAGTTCTTACTGAAATCTTCTTTGAACTTCTGTGCAAGAAAAAAACTGGATGTTAAATATAGAAGACAAATTATTTCTTTTGAGGTATTTTACAAGATCAAGAGCAAACCTAAAAAACAATATGTCTGTCATTACCTAAGAAATTAATAGTTCTGCATTTTAATTTATTATGAAGACAAATAATATTCTGGCCACCATGGTGTATTATATAATTTCCCTCCAAACAGTTTTATCTGTCTTGTTTGTGTCCAACAGCAGCAATGCCTTCAGCAAGGTGTTCACCAACACTATTCCATTCAGCTGACACTTCTGTGAACAAACTGGATATTTCCTTCTCAGTGACACATTGGTGTAAGCCTTCTCACATGCCCTACAAACATGAAATTTAAATCACCTCTTCTCAATGAAGAGATTAGATGGCAACAAGGCAGACATGCTTGGAAAGACCTAATAGGTACTAATAAGAGAGGAAGTCATCAGGAAACGGATAGTTCCTCAAGCTAATGAATTTGTCCCAACAAAACTGTGTCTATTATATTCACTATTCTTTCATGGGATCATTTTTAGAACATTTATTCTGAGCAGTTCAGCAATATTTAGAAAAACATGTAATGTATTTGTTCATTTTTCTCCCAGGCTTTCACTTAACAATGGGCGGTATGAAGGTTTTCCTGAGTTCAACATTTGCTTTCCAGATCTGCACCATTCTGATGGCTTGGAAATGTGACATAATCTTAACGATTTCCCCTTATTCTCCATTAGGCCGTTCCACTGCTCAGGAGTATTGTGCTGCATTGATAATCACCTTGAGAAGACTTTAGTGAAAGCCTGGTGGGTGGGGTGGTATGAAACGTGGAAAGACGCAATGCTCCTCAAAATGAGAACATAGCAAGGATTAAACACCCCTATCTTGCAGCAAGAGAATGCTAAGAATCTTGGTAGATGTCCTGGCATAGGGACCAGGACTGCGAGGACATGCCTGGGAAATACATCAGAACTGATCACTTTTTGGTTCCTGAACACCAATGCAAATATATGAAACATGAAAGCTCTTTAAAAAAAATTAAATAAATAAAAAAAGAAGGAAAGCCAGGCCATCCTTTATCAGACAGGCAAAGACGTACATTCACAACAAAAAATGAAACATGGCAAAATACACCAACAAAAATCACCCCAAACAAAGCAAAACAAAACCCACAGAAATATATATATCTGTTGAAAAATTAATACATCTCATACTCTTTTATCGGTTTCATTTGGGGGTCATCAAAGCCTGGTTACTTAGGAGTAGCAGGATTTAGTTACCCTCTTTTGGGATATGTGTCTCCTCCCAAAAGGCTGTCCAAGACTGAGCTTTCTGCTTCAAGTTCTTGGTTTCTGCTTGGTTACCCTTTGCTTGATTCTCAGATTGGACTTAGGCTATTTTTCTTCAGGGAGGCATTTTGACAGGCCATTTAAGTACCACTGCTCACTACCCCATACAGAGGTCACATCCTGTCAGAGCCTAGTTTACCTTTGCTCTTTTCCCAGTGGAATTATTTTGCCCTAACTTGATATTCTTGGTGGAAATTGTCTAGGTATAATCTAGCCATTTGTGATTCACTATACCAGACAGAGAAAACCAAAAATCAATAGGGGACTGCTAACCTCATGTGTAAATGCTTCCTTAGGGTTGCTGAGATCCTTGTCCAGTGCCCACAGGGGAATCCCCAGTGCCTGTGCTGGGCTCTTCTGTGTCTGCAGTTAAATGAAAGAGATGTTCACCTTGAACACAAATTTGATCCACCCTCCTGCATCACAGATAAAGCTGTTTATTAAAGACCTGTTAAAACATCCAGTCTTCTTTGCTGATGAAACAAAACACAAAAGGTCATCTGATATTTGCTTTATAAAGGCCAAGGGTCACAAGAGATAGGATAAAATCCAATCATCAACTTATAGCAAGATTCACATGCCCAGCCTACTATTTCCAAGGGCATTGCAAAAGTCTAGCATTTTCATAATCAAGTCACAGATTACTAAAATCAATTACAAAGGTTAATGCCTCTGGCAACTCTTGTTGGTAGTGGATCTCAATTCATAATATTTTCTCTGATGTTGCAGTAATAATATATAATTATAAATTAAATCCTATTAATATTGAAATCTAATTTCAGATTTCTTACCAACTATAGCAATGCTAAACTCAACTCAGCAATGCTAAACCCTTTTTAATAACAAAATACAGCAACTATTCTGATTCCATCCTTTTTCCTGCAATAAAACCTTGCCATACTGTAAGAGAATTTTGCAAAGTAGCAAAATTTCATAGTTATTATTGGGCTTTTGTAAGGACCTCCTCCTTGATGTCAGTCTTTCAGAGGTGCCTCCATCCACCCTTTGGCTCATGATGTGGTACTCAGTGAAGAAATTTGTCTTTGGTGTAAGCCTGTGAGGATTTGCCAGCTAGTGGGTCAAGGCAAAAGCAGGAGGAACACAACATAGCTGGAACTAATTTACATAAGCAAAAATAACTTCTGAGTTATATCTTGTTTGTTGTCTCATATGAGAGAAAATTTTGCCTGGTCAGTATTTGGGCAACAATCTCTGTACTACACAGGGAATACCCAAGGATACAGTAGTTGCTATGATTACAGTCTTCATATGACAGGCAAAATTTAGGCAAATTAACTCCTTTAATATTTCCACCACAAACTGAGGCTATTTACTTGTATGGTATCTTGATAAGGAGATCATACTGTTCATAACTCTATCTCCACAGAACTTAATTTTTTGTTTTACAGCTGATGGCTCACTGGCTCCAAATTATTGCATAAGTGTGGCTGCAGGCAGGGCATACCTGGAGCAGCTTCACGTACTCCAAGAAGCAGCAGAAGTGCTGAGAGGGGTGATTGCCCTCTGCTTTCCCATCAGGAGTGGTGGGGCACTGCCCCAGCCTGCCTGAGGCTCATTAACCACACAGCCAAAGCTCAGCGCTGCTCCCAGCATAACCAGAGCAACAAATTAGGTTTGTGGTCATGGTGAAGAATGTTTTAGACTCTTTCCCCTATAAGATTACAACAGCCCATAGTCTGTAAACTAGTCCATGTATGAACAGACATGGAGCTCCTAGGGCATGTCTCTGCCAATGATTAAAGGATCAGCAAGTGGTGGGGCCCAGCTTTCTGCTAAAGTCAAAGAAATTGGTCACTGAAGAACCTCTGGAAGTAAAAGATGAAAATTGACAAGGAAAAAAATATATCAATCTAAATTGATATTACACAACATAAGCAGTAAAATAGCTTTAATGTTTAAGAGAGGCCATTATCATAATACCCTCATTTTCTAGGCTCTATTTGTTACTTGGGAGTCCTTTGTCCTTATACATTAAAAGCATCCTTAGCTATAGGAGAGGACCAAGGAGGCAGGTCTGACCTGTTAACAGGCAGAAGGAGCAGGCTGCTGCCTTTTGCTCTTTCTTTGCTTCAGTGCCATACTCAAGTGCTCTGTTCAGATGAAGTTGTCAAAGCAGTTCTTCATGCAGGATGTCCAAAAGGAAATCTCTTTCTGGAAGGGTTATAGCTTTTTGAATGCAAGCAAGGCAGCTAATAACATTATAATAAATGTGCACTTATTGATTTCCTTTCCTGAGACAAGCACAATTTTTGATTTCTTTTGTAAAAAGGAACATGGCACATCTCCTTCAGAAACAATTCTATATTCCCTTGTAAGTATTTTTTTAAAACTGCTAGTGGTTTCTTGCCAAAAGGGAGGCAGTCCACACTCCTCCCTCCCCAAATGTTCCCTCAGGAACGCTTTGTACTTTCCCTTAACTGTTCACTACGTCCATTGGAGTCCAGCTGCAAAAAATGGCTCAACTTTACATCTGGACTTCCAATCAGTCACAAATTCATGGCTGTTTTCCCAGACAGAGAGCAATTAAATGAAACCTGTGAAACCCATTAGCAAAACCCCTGGAAACATCAGTTGACCCAAACAAAACTATTCTCAGTGTTTCTCAGCCTAAGCTTTCAGGATTTAAATGAGATTTCATAAACATCTCGGGAGAAATCACTCCCAATGTTATCTGCTGTTTCTTTTCCTCTCCCATCTTGTTCACTAGTATTATGTTCCATTTTTTAAACTTTGCTTAGCATGCATTTTACTTGCACTATGCTGCAGACAAGTGTGCTAGTGGATTTGTCCAGATCTGCAGGGAAAGCTACATTCAAGTGACATTCTTCTAAATATATTGAAGAGAAAAGAAGAAACTTTTTCTTCTCCAAAAATAGAAGGTGGCATCTGCATAATGCCATGTTCCAGTTCTGTCCCTAACACCACCTCTGGAGAGCTACTTTTAAGGTTTTGAAATCCTAAGTAACCTCAGAAAAACTGTTGATCAACCAGCTGCAAAACAAAATGGTTCATCAAATGTTTCCAAGACAAGACTTTCTTCTTTTCTTTATACTCTGAGGCTTGGGCTGACAGTATCTTTTTTTGTTGTTGTTGTTTTTTTGCATCAGGGCTGCCCACCTTGTAAGCCTACAGCTACAGCTGGTGTTTAGATAAAGGGGCTTAGACAGAGCTGCATCTCCTTGAGCACCATCAGTTTCCACAAGAGTCAAACACACCTTTTGCAAGTTGAGCTCAAAGAGTACTTTATGCAGGGCTTGCAATAGCAGTTCTCTTAAAGTCCTTATTTTCTCAAGCCAAAGAGCAGCTAATTTCTGATCTAACTTGTACAACATATATTATCTATCACTCCTGCAGTAACTTTGCCTCTCCCTTCAATCTGGATGACAGACCAAAGGGGTCTCAGAGCCCTGACCTGGAGGACCATGACTGCAAGAATGATCAAATCCCAGCTGACCCTGGAATTGCGCAAGATCTGCTGCTCCAGCTGGATCCCTAAAAATCTATGGGGCCTAATTGGATTCATCCAAGAATCCTTGAAGAGCTGGATGATGTCATCAAAACCCTCTCTCGATGATTTTTGTGGTGTCTTGGGAATCCAGAGAGTTCCTAGTTGACTGGAAGCATAGCCAATCAACTACATCTGGCTTGACGAGCTGGTTAATCTGGACCAGCTCTTCCTGCTCTCTTTCCCAAAGCTCCCACAATGATAAGAGGGGACTGCTCTGTAGTGCCAAACCAACTGGTCTGTCCAAACCAGCCAGCCTGGGCCACCAGCCTTCCACTATGAGGCCCCACTGTCCTTCCCACTGTAAGGTGACATCTGGGAATTGGCTGAACTCATTGCCCAGAAAATGGCAGCTTTCTCCTCAACCTTTTCCTAGGGTTTCCCAGAGATGGCCAAAAAGTCAGACAAACCAAGAAAAGTTCACATGTTTTTAGAGTTATATTGCATAAATTCAAGTCTTCAGGACATGGCAACAAGAGAAGGAGATGAGGTGAATGACTGTGTGCTTGTGCAGCCACCTGTATGAAGATCAGGTGCTAGGGACCTGGTCCATAATCTATTTTATTATTGTGATTTTCACTGCATTTATTTTTAATTAAAAGCAGCATGCCTATTAGTAGTAATAGGAGAACTTCAGCACTTAGTCCAGAAATTGTACAAATTATACCATTAACATAGTTGTATGTTATACAAAATTATACCATTAACATAGCAAACCAATAGCAGAAAGTTTGCAGGTCTCTGAATGCAGAGAGGAGACAAAGGAGTTTAAGCATATAAAAATAGGGTGGATATAACTACCACTTAAAGCATGTTCTAGCCATTCAAGCAGCTAAAAAAAACGTATACTTGTATTACCATTTTTTGTTTAAATGGTATTTGTTCGCCTCAATATAAATTTTTCAGTCATGTGGGAGAAATATGCAGAAAATGAGCAGTTGCAGTTTTTGTGGTTTTAAGGAATTATCTAAGATTGTAAGGCTGTGTGATGACATGTCCCCATGTAGGCAGCATGGAATATATAGCTAGGGTCAGCTTTTGTACCCATCAAGCTCCTTCTCAGCTTTTCTACTGGTTCGCAAAGCATCTTTCATGCCCCTGTTGAAGACTGCATCCTGTACATGGGTGACATTGTCACTGGAGCTCTCTGTTCACATTCCAGCCCTGCCATCACCTCTTTGGCTATCTCACATAGTCAGAGGTCTGAGATATTGCAGCACATTTAGTAAAATCAGCAAAAGGTTGAACAAAAGAAAGAGGTGTTCAATAACTCACTATTAGTCTGAACAGCTGCTTGGGGTTCTGAAGAAATGTAATTTCTAAGGATTGAATTTTCACACACATTCATTTATATAAATCATACTAACAAGGCATGTCCCTGTCCTGTGAGACAGAAGGAGAGAATGAAAAGAATGATGAGTCAGTGAGGAAGCAGCATGTTTTTTCTAAGAGGGTACCATTCAGAGTTCTTGACTATTATGCCTTTTGAAGTGCTGAGATCCCCAGATGCACATTCTTCCTTCATAGATTACATTCCCCTTGGAGCAATGAGTGTACAGCAGCTGTCTTCTTTCCATCAACATGTACTATACCAGACTTGCTAGATGGAGAATTTTGCTCTCTGATGCAGGAGACCCTTTCAATGCTATGAAAGGTTCAACCATGCTGACGTGGATACTCCCATTCAGGGCAGTAAAGGGCACAGAGCTGAGGATTACAGCTTTGTTCACACTACTGTAAGAGCAGTTGGTTTCAATCCCTTCTGGTCTCATGAGTAAAAATTATGGCTACTTCTCCCTTGCTTATTCATCCTATAATCCACCAAGCAGATGTGCTAAGCAATTCAGAGAAAACTGCTTTGCAAAATGCAAAATGTCATGTGTCATGCTACAATCCTCCTTGATGAGTTTAGCATTTGTACATCCCCAACAATTTAATTTCTAAGGTCTTTAGGATTTCCAGAACATTCATTTGTCACATTAGGTGCCTTAATGCACATGTTAGGAAAAAGGGCATTCCCATCTCAATTTCCCCCCTTTCTTCCCATGTTCATATTTTATGATCCCTGTAAATGCCAGGCAAAACGAAATGCCTATCATTCTCAGGGCATCCTATGGAATGCTCCCCCAAAGGGAGACAGTTGCATCCTTTGTGAAAATATGAAAACAGCAGCAGAGGCAGTAGGTGTCAGGAGAGCTTTCTCAGCCAAAACCTTTCCCCAGGCTCCTGCTGAGGGAGGGAGGTTCTGCAGCGCTTCCAGCACAGCCAGGATCACACCACACTCTGCTGACTCAGGGCTGGGGCTCTTCCCCAGCAGCCTCTCACCTGGCTGATGCAATCACACTGTGCTTTCAAATCTCTTCAACCACCTGCCTTTCACCTGGAGATGCATGCAGCATAGAGCGTGCACCATGACTGCCTTGGGTAATTTTATTCCAGGTTGTGAAATGCTGGCTATTGGGCAATGATAAATCCACTCTAAGCCTCATTATCTCACTTCTTGAAGAAGTGAAAGCGTGTCTGCAAGCATATCTGAATCACGCCTCCAAAATGAAGACTGTTTTCAATAGAGCTAAGTTTTATCCCTGGAAAATCACACCCTCCCCTCCCCAAGTATATTGTCTGCTGACCTGTTTTCAAATGTGGTTATAGTCTCATTTCATGGGCCTAGCAACCTCCCTTTATACCAGGCAAGTTTTAAGGAGGCTTTGAAAGCAGTAACTTCATCATAATATTGCCATCATGAATATGGCCACAATGCAAGGTGAAATCTTTAGTCACCATGTTCTCAAAAGATCAAGTAGCAATTATCAAAACAAATATCAACAAATCAAGAAAGAAATAGACTAAGTAGAAAAAAAAAAGTGACATACAAACTTTTCAATGTCATCAAAATGCCTTGAGATTTGTCATTCCTTCTTTCTTTTGGGCCCCCTGATCTCTTCTATTACCTTTTCTATATCTCCCTGCTTGTTTTTGCTGCTTCTGGAGAATATGAGTCAGAGCATACAGACAGACCTTTGGGTTTTTGTAAAACAACACTTTAAAACATTAAAAGTTGCAATGTTTCACTAGGAAGATGAAAGCAAATTTAGCATAACACCTTCCTGGCAAAGAGCTGAAGTATAAAATGCAAAATGGAGCATCACTCTGGTTTTAACTTCAAGGTTGCATCCTGTTCTGATGTCAAATATTTTCCACTCTTGGTACCTGCTGGATTCAGCTATTTTGTGGGACAGCTCTTTGGGTCTCCTCCTTCTGAGGGCTTCAGTCTGTGCTTGACTCTAGACATCTTGCTCTAATATCACTCTTGCAGGACTGCACTTCTGGGTGTCATTGCAGTGTGACATATATATTCCCATTTAAATTATGGATTTTTCATGATTCAAAATTCTTCCTGTTCAGCTTCACCAAAGTAGCAGTAGATGAAAGCAGTGGGATTTGCGCTGGACATTCATTTTGAGGGCACAAAAATAGAAGGCATAGAGTGGGTCTGAAGAAAAAAACCCAGTGGACACTTCAAGCCAAGACAGAGATTGCCATCTCAGTTCTCCTCTACAGGGATCACTGAAATGAACAGGACACCTTTATGAATGAGGGTGTCAGGAGAGGAAAAAAAAGAGAGGAGAACTTAATCAGAGTGAGAGTGCTTGTCTGGCCCCAGCAGGCATCAGTTCCTTATTCTGGTAAAGGCTTTGGCCTTTGGCCCACATTTGTGGGGCCTTTGTAAGTGCCAAAGTTCAATTCGTGATTCTAGAAGTACCTATATAAAAATGAAATTTTTGGCATCACATTCAGATACTAAATGTCCCACAACAGAACAGTGCCACCAGTGACCTGGTGACCCGTGTTTTGAGGGACAGTCACCGGCCCTGGCAGCTCCCCAGCTCACTGTGCACTCAGTGTCCCACTGCCACAGCCCCATGGGCCTGCCAAGGAGCAGATTTCAGACTTATAACTACAGAAATCAAGTCCAATTTTCACTGGCATAGCATAATATATTCCACTTCAATAAAGCTTATGTTTGACTCACTCCATCATTATAGGATTTTTGGTCCAGATTTGCTAAAAAAAAAAAAAAAAATCCAAACATTGGGAAGTTATTTTCTCATTCTTCCCATAAATCTCAGCCAACACAAAAGAAATACTTGCATGAGTAACTCTTTTTGTTTGTTTGTTTGAAAGTCCAGATTCAAGGCATTTGAAAATAGAAAGATGAACGTTTTTGAGAAGTAATAATCGTTCCCCTCATGAAAACAGAAGCGTGGAATGGAAATGTATAAACAACCACAGGAGTTACGGGTGCTCCAGTTACATTCCAGTAAAAGCTAGGCAGATTTGTTGGTGTGCACACATGTAAAATGAAACTTCAAGAGAGTATGCACTTTCCTTTTAGATAAATTTATCACCTTCCAGTAACATGTATTATTACTGAAGAAAAACGGATTATGGAAGAAATAAATATATTTTGCTGGTAGATTTCTCTCTGATTCACAGTTATCACACTACATACGTATCTGGTTTTCCTCTTTCCAAAAAAAAAAAATCAACATTCTTGAAAAAAATCTCAGTGTTATTTTATCCACAGGAGCATGCATGCAGCATGCATGAGATGTTTATTGACCTTCCTGCTGAAAGACACACAATTCTCCAAGCTGTCATTTCATGCATCAGTTCTAACATTCCTTCCAAGTACATGTATAATACATGTGCAAGCTACTCATCAGCAAGACTGTTTTAGAAATAAACTATCTTAGATAGCATGCCAGTGCCTAGAGCTATGTCTCCAGCCCATTTGGATATGAATGAAAGGGATGAGGAAAAAAATGTTTGATTAACATTAAATTATTGAACTAAAAGGTTGAAAAACAGAAAGCATCTCTATTAGGGGAGGTAAAAAATCTACTAATTTGTTACCTAAATTAACATCTGAGTTGCCATCAGCAATCCATTTACTTGTATTACATGTAACCAATTTTATTCAGGAAAATATTAAAAGGTTTTTTAAAGTTTAAAAATACTTATTTTTTATATAATCTAATTACATCATTGCAATTTTTCATTTGGAAAATACATCTTGACATAAGACTGAGATAATTGTGTAATGGGTGTCCAGCTGTGCTCTGGATGTATAAATCCCTTCACGTTCTGCAGATATCTCCCTGGTACAGTTTGTAGAGCCTGTGCTGCTGTTTAGCTGGCCAGTGAATAAGGGTCTGCGTTATGGTGAGATGGAGCACCAGGCTCCACTGGCTGACTTGAGGCTCATTTCAGCTACCCCACAGGCACCTTGGGTACCTACCTGGCCTCCAGAACTTCAGCAATTTCTCTGAAATTTTCCAAAATTTTTATTCATTCATGTAAAAATTGAGTTAGCAGAAGCAAAATTGTCTACTTGATGTCCTAGGGAAAATTTCCTTCAAGAGTATCTAAATGCTCCATTCAAAGCAGTAAAAAGTCCCAATCCAACAGTCTTTCCAGAACTTTACTGTAAATTTGGAATGCATTTTAAATAAATTTCAATGATCCATTTTCACTTGCTGAAAATTGCTAAGCTTTTTCTCAAAACTATTACAAAGTAAGTATCTAACTTTTCAAACTACTGCCTATGATATCATCCATTTCCCTGCCATCATACAGACACCTTTTTTGTTTTCTACCCTGACATCCAGTATTATAGCAAGGAATGCTTTGGAAACACTGGAAAAGTCACACAGCTCAGTTTACAAACACAGCCATTTAAACCTGCCATTGATTTTAATAGGCACCAAGCAGCTTTCAGCCTGTTCTGTAGTCCTGAGATGTCTGATCAGCCATCCTCACGTTCACCATCAGAGAGTTTACAGGTGGTTGCAGATGGCTAACTACCCAGAAACATGCTCCTTATCAAGGCAAAGTTTCTTCTTACATAAGAGTTAACCAAAAGATTGAACTAAAAGATTTTGTTAAAAGATATGGCTGAATAGGCCAGGTGCTAAACTGGAAGACAACAGCAGCTTGGAAAGACTGTTGGAAATTTTTAATAACTTCCATGTTTTGGCTGGAGAACAAATAATAATACAGAATAAATACTTTCGGAAATAAGTTGTGTAATTGCAAGTGGTTTTTCTCTTTGTTTTGATTTCTTTAGGAAAAAAGAAGTTTTGTCAAATAACCATGTAGATAATTCAGAACACAACTCCAAGAAGCACTCGTGGCCTTGCTGGAGGGAGAAGGCAGTGCTGGCTTCTTCTAGTACTGAGGACATGGGAGCAGAGTGGATGTCCTGGACCCCTGGAGCCCCCCTAGGGATCATGTCTTTGGACACAGGGTGAGTGCAAGGCCTTGAACCAGTGCAGCTGCCTGGAGCAGTGAGTGCCACCAGGCCTCCAGCAGGACCCAGGGCCTGTCCCTCTCCCACCCCAGATGTGCCAGCCCATGGCAGTGCCTGTGGTCAGCCAGGACACCCAGACAGTGCCAGGCCCCCAGAGCTGTGGACCATCGGTCACAGACACCTCAGGCACCCACTGGCACAGCTGTCTGGAAATCAGATAAAATGCACAGAGCATTTGCTGGGGCTGCTGGACCAAGAGGGACGTTTCCAGAGTTTCCATGGCTATTGAATGGAGCTTGTGCAATGGCAACTATTGCTCCAGGCTCTAGAGACCACCCAGCAGTGGGTGAGGGGCTCTTGACCCTCCTGCTGTCCCTTCTTTCCAGGCCAGCATGCTATCAAGAGAAAACAGGAGCTTGAAAGTGCCTAAGCAGGAATTTTGGATGGCCTGACTCCATGCAGTCCGTCTGAGCTGGAGCTGACCCAGCCCAGCTGCTCTCCCATGGGCTCCTCGAGGGCTGAGGTCCAGCATCCCTGTCCAGCATTCATGTCCAGCATCCAGCAGCTACCCTGAGCCCTGCTGCTCTCTGCTCTGGGTGCAGCCATCTCCAGCCACAGGGCTGCTGATTCCCCGTGCCCAGCCATGTCCCCGAGTGCCAGCTTGCAGGAATAGTCAGTTCCCCGTTCAGCACCCATGTAGGCTTCATTCCTTTCCCTTCTCTGATGGGAAATGCCTGCATGGCGCTGCAGCAGTGGTGGAAATGGTGCCTCCTGTTTAGCAGCTTTTCCACAGAAGGTTTCCACAGAAATGTTTCTGTCAGGCATGGACTTGAGCACCCACAGGTCAAACTGCTTCACAGCAGTCTGTCAAGAAAGAGCTTCTTCCCACAAAGGGTCTCCATAGCATCTCCTAAATGTGGCAAGAAAGAACCTGCTCTCCTCTTTCTTCCTTGGCTACACACACATAACTAGGGACTCATCGCTTCAGTTATGGATATTTTAATGGAATTTACTTTCAACAACAGGACAACAAGGTTAAAAAATCTGAGTAAAAGTCAAAAAATGTTTTTCCACTGTATGGGCAGGAGAAAAAGGAGCTGAACTCAAATAGCCTTTTTCAAGGACAACTCTCAGTTTGAATGAGTTCAACAAAAGTACATCTCCAGAGAGACAAAATGTTTCTTTCTAGACAATAATTGCCTTTTTTCAAAATAAAGACTGAGATTCTGGCATTACCATAAATTTTGACCAAAAAAACCCCAAAACAACTGAAAAAGCCCAAGTGGCTTTACTTTTGTTGCAATCACAGGAAATACTTTACAGATTTGCTTGTAGAAAGCAATTGGAATAATTAATGCTCTTTATATTTCTCAGAGATCTGGTTGAAATTGCATCCTCATTCAAATTTTACCTGCCTGTGCCATAAAATGCAATGTTGATGAAAAATCTGAAGGATAGATGCTTAGAAATATTTTTGTGAAGGAGGTAAACCTCATTTTCATATAATCAAATTCCTCATTTTCTAACTTTCACAGGCCAATTAAAAATGAAGTGTTGTTTGAATTCAAAATATCAAATTAATTTTACACAGAAGAATGAGCGTCATGGGAAAACAGAGTGAGCATTATAATTTTTCTAATAAGAAATTATATATAAAAGTCTTCCTGGATATAACTACTTCAAAAAGTAAAAAAGCAACAAACAATATTTATTGCAAAAGCTGAGCAAAGTTATCCCCATCTTCAAAGAGGGCAAGGTGGAGAACCCAAGAAGACACTGACCAGTCAGCCTCACTGCCATCCCTGGAAAGGAGAGGGAACAGGACATACTGGAGGTCATCAACAAGCATAGGGATGAAGAGAAGGTCACCAGGAGTAGTTAGCATGGATTCACCAAGGGGAAATCATGCTTGACCAATCTGATGGCTTTCTAGGATAGATAGACAAGGGGGGAGCAGTGGATGTTGTCTCCTTCAACTTCAGCAAAGTTTTGACACCGTATCCCATAATATCCTTCTAGGTAAGCTCAGGAAATGTGGGTCAGATGAATGGACAGTGATGTGGATCAAGAACTGGCTGAATGGCAGAGCTCAGAGTGTCCTGACCAGCAAAGCAGAATCCACTCGGAGGTCTGTAGTCAGTGGTGTTCCTCAGGGATCAGTACCGGGTCCAGCCTTATCCAACCTGCTTATCAATGACCTGGACAAAGGTATGGAAGGTACCCTCAGCAGTTTTGCTGATGATATGAAACTGGGGGAGTGTCTGACACACCTGAAGGCTGTGCTGACATTCAGCAGGACATTGACACCCTGGAGAATTGGGCAGAAGGAAACTGAATGAGGCTCAGCAAGGGCAGGTGTTTGGTGCAGCACCAGGAGAGGAATGGCCCCAGGAGCCAGCACAGGCTGGGGGCTCACCTACCAGGGAGCAGCTCTGGGCAGAAGGGCCTGAGAGGCTTGGATGACAAGTTGGCCATGAGCTGGCAGTGAATCCTTGTGGCCAGGAGGGCCAGTGGGATCCTGGGCTGCCTCAGGAAGAGTGTGGCCAGCAGGCCAAGGGAGGTGACCTGCCCAGCCCTAAGGAGGCCACATCTGGAGTGCTGTGGCCACTTCTGGACTCCTCAGTATGAGGAAGACAAGGAGCTGCTGGAGAGGGTCTGGCAGAGGCCACAAGGGTGATGAGAGGTCTGGAGCTTCTCTTATGAAGAGAGACCGTGGGAGCTGGGCCTGTTTAGTCTGGTGAAAACTGAGAGGAGTCTCATCAATACATATAAATACATCAAAGGTGGATGTCAAGAGGATGGTGCCAGACTGTTTTCAGTGATGTCCAGCAAAAGGATGAGGAGCAATAAATTAAAAGAAAACAAATTTCACCTCCTTTCACTTTACATTGAGGGTGGCATACCACTGGAACAGGCTGCCCTGGGAAGTTGCGAAGCCACTCTCTCTGGAGATATTCAAAACCCAGAAACCCACCTGGACACATTCTTGTGTCACCTGATCTAGGTAACCTTGCCTTGGCAGGGCATTTGGACTGGATCTCCAGAGGTCCCTTCAAATCCCAACATTCTGTGAGTCTGTGAAATTACTTCTAGCCTCAGTTTAAAAGTTAAACTGGCACAGGCTAGTTGTGGGGAAAGGTTATAGATATATGATAGCAGCTCTTCTTTTGTCCCCAAGATAGCATTCTTAGTTTTGACTCCTTTTTATATTAGGAATGAGACAAAAAAAAAAAAATCATCACTGTGTTTGGTGTGATTTAGAAAATTGGCAATAACCTGAAGGCTTTAGGTATGGAGAGCAAATTTGAGAAGTGGATGGGAAAGGAACACAGACAGTTTTACTCACTCTCTGTACACAGAGGATCCACTGCTGGGGCTGTATAATTTTTCCATATCACCTTTAAGATAAATTTTGTCTTTGTTATGGAAGGCAATGTGTTAAGGAATATGCACTTTCTAACTGGAAGAAATCTCTCCTGCCCAATTTTTGTGGAATTTGTGGAGGAAGATGAAAGTCATTAGGAACAAGAGAAGCATTCAGCAAGGCAAAATTGGAGTTTGAAGAAACCTACTGAATGTTTTACATGTGACACACCTACATTATAAATTACATTTTTCCTTCACAGAGGAACACACAATTCAGTAATTCAGCCCCCTCCACCATAAGGCATTAGAAGCCAGCACTGCTTGTCCATTCATCCAAAAGTGCACATTCTCAGAAACTGGGAACTGTGTAGTTTCCAGTGGGCTGTCTGAATGATAATAGTAAGCTGTTTCCTTCTGAACCCACTTAATGGCAATTAGTACAGCTTTGGGAATGGTGATAATGATTTATTTATACTGTGCTCCAGTGAAAAAAGAGCTCTTAGTAGTATTTACCAGAGAGCAATAGCTGCAATAAGCAGGTTACCTGGGGACAGCTGCACCTGTTGCACAGACCCTGACTATAAAATGCCATTGAGTTTTTTTTTACCTAGAAAAACATTGGGCAGATTATACTTGATAATCTCTAGTGGCATATCACTTTCACAATAATTATCACTAATTACCAAACCTCCACTCCTCTTTGGATAAAATGTTCTCTGCAGGAAATAGTGACCTCCCCTTGCTTCTGGGTTGGGCCCTTGCCTAGCCAATGCAACTGAAAATGTTTCTTTTAAACAGCATTGTACCTGCTGCCCAGCATAAAAACAAATCTGTCTGGGTGTATTCAAATGGAGCCACCACCTTGGACTTTTCAAGACCCAGCTAAAACAAATCTATGGCTGACTTGACACCAGAAATGTGGTACCACTTGAGAGTGGTAATCCTGCTTCAAGCAGCAGGTTGGACTAAATGACCTCCAGAAGGGCATCCACTGCTGATATGAAGCTATGAGATGTGTATAAAAGCCTTAGATATTTAGAACATGATAGTTCTGCATTGGAATTGTTTTGCAACTGAACCAAGAACCCTGTATTTAATAAAGGTGGTGCTAGTCCTACAGTGTGCTCAGAACTTCTGATCATATACACTGTTGCACATCATACTTTTGTAGCTTGCCTATGCATTCCACGGATTGCAGAGGTCTTTTGATTTCAAAATAGTAAAATGAAACATCAACAACTTAATATGGTACCTCCCATGCAAGAAGGATGTAATTAACTTCAGTCACTGGCCTGACCTGAAAACAGGGAATCATGGCATCACAGGAGCTCCTGGCAGTGGGTAGAGACTGGAGGAGGAACTTCCAACACCTTGGAAACAGCACAGAAGAGAGCAAAATAAGTTCTAAATATAGGTTAAGTAGCCTCCTTGATTCAATGGGATGAAAATGCTTTGAATTCTAAGTGTTGTAATCCCCCCATTATGTTTTGATTATTGAGGTATAATCTGAAGTGCTAACAATGGCATCAGCCTGATCAGGAATGAAAGGGGAAAATGGGAAAGTCATGATCCTTTCATGCTGGGCGCTTTCAGGGTAATTTTGGTTTGGGCCTTGTTCCCTGAGGCTGTTGTGTCAGTGGTACCTGGAAGCAGTACTGAGCAAGGGAAACTTCCCTTCCAGGAAAGCTGAAGGGATAAATTGTAAATATAAAAATTTCCTTGTTTTTCATATCTAAATCTGAGGACAAAAAGCAGACCGTGTCTGTTTCTGCACATGCCACATTAGTATTTCAGTTAGTATAGGGGCAAAGAATATCATTTAAGGTGGGGCTAATGAAGGTGGGGGAGGGTTGTGTATTTTAAATAAAATTACTGGGAGGAAGTGATTAGCATTGTTTTTTTAACAAATTACTAAGTTGCTCTCCTTTTTACAGCCTTTTTCCTCAGCTACTTCTATGACCCCATTTTTTTAATGCTGAGCATCCAGTAAATGCCTATGAGGTAGGGAAGTATTATCATTATGCCTCTCAGAGGATAAAAGCACATGTTAAAATACACTTAAGCACATAGCTTTGAATGTCTGAGTGTAAGTAATTCCATTTGCTGAAAGCAATACAGAAGATTAGTGTCAGTGTCTTCTAGTCTTGCTCACTAATCACTTTATAGCATTCTTCTCATTTATTGCTCAGAGAAAGGACATAATTACATGACCCTCAATAGTTAAAAGCACTTGCTCATTTGTCTGTATGCTGAGTTCTATTTATAGCCATTTTTGTGCAATTTACTTGCAATAGGAAATATGCTAGCAATGCATTGAGAAATCAAAATCTGACCTTGACTTGGCTCTTTTTCATTGTGTGAGTCTGCTCTAAAAGCCAGTGGGAAATCTGTGCACAAACTTTGCATTGTATCATTCCCCAAGGCAAAGGCCAAGAGTGCTCCCGATTGTAACTCTGCAGAATTTAGGGCACAGACTAAATATTTCTCAAATTGCACGGAATTTGAGTGACCTATCATTTATATTCTCTTTATACCAGTTTATATCACATAATTCCAGTAGGCTCAACCATTTGCCTGCGTGACATTTCCCTGACTGGCCTCTGTTATTAAAACATCTTCTAGTTTTCCATCTACAGTATAATTTAATTTTCATTCTTGATTGCAAATATTGAGTTATATTTTTTCAAATCAAGTCTTTAAAAAAAAATCTCACTTAAAAACTGTCTTCAGAGGAAATATTTCATTTTAAAGCTAGTGAAGTGTAGTCCATTTACTTAATTTATATATTCATCAATCAGCCATTCTTTGAGTCTCTTTAAGTTATGTTCCCATGTACCTGTGCATACTATCATTTTTTCTGAGTATTTTCTTGTTTTATTTCATTCTCACTCATATTCCAAAACAGATTTTACTTACATTTTCCCCACACACCAAGGCAAGAGCCACCACACCTGTGCCATGTCAAGTTCTCATAAGAACAGACATGCTTTCAAAAACTCTGTTCTGGAGGTGCCAGCTGAACCTAAATTTGACCCAGGTGTCTTATCAACATCTGATACAACCCTCTGTGTTGTATCTTGTCTAGATCCTGCATTACCTTCACACTCTGCCTCTGATACATGGGCATATTTCTTGTGTGATGTTTCAGCATGAAAGACAGCACAGCCTCCCTGCTCGCTTAGGCCTGAAGAGACTCTGGGATGTCACCATTCTACCCCAACACAAAATAGGGGCAGCTCTGTCTTCAGACCAGGCACCTGAGGGCCTTGATCCATGCAGACAGATCAAAATCTCCAGGCTCAGAAATCTTAGAGTTCTCTGAAAAATTTCTTACACTGCATGGCTGTTCTCAGAAGGGCAACGTTTTTCTTTTTATTCGGTCAGACGCTGCCCTATTTCAGATTATGATAATTGCATTTCATTATCCCACCATGCAAGTTAGTATTGAGATTGACTCCCTGTTGTATGTAATCTCAAAAATATTGTAAGGGAGCACTTAGGTGCTCCCTAAGCCTTCTCTTCTCTAGTCCAAACACGCTTCAGTGGGTTATGAAGTGCTCTAGTTGTGGGATTCAACTTACTTTTAAAACTTATCCTCTAAAACTTGGGTATCTCAGATAGGTCTTGTCTTCACCTCACCAGTGAAGGAAGAAGGAGACATTCTTGGGGGAATATCCTCTTACAAAATAAATGTGCAAGGGGGATAGGATGAACTTTCTGCAAATGTTGGAGATTTCCAGCTGATAAGGCAAAGAGACTTAGCTAAAAGCAGAGGACTATTCAAATGGCGGGCTTCAGGAGCAATAAACCTTGCCAGAAGGCACACAGACTCTCCTCTGGTCTTTGACTGCTGTGTTTGTATGGCACTGGCCAAGAAATGGCACCTCTTCATCCTTTGTTTCCTCTCTCTTGGAAGAAGAGAGCGATGACGGATTTCAGCGTTGTGCCAAGTGGTTTGATTTTCACGCGCAAGAAGCTCCATGTGAACGGAAAGGGCGCTGGTCCAGGGTGAAGCCACAGGAGAATGAATTACTGGGCAGAAATCATAATCCTTTTAAGTGGCACACCCCAGTGGTAGCAAAATGTAACATTCTCCTTTTTTTCAATTATTGTTTCTGGCTGGCAAATGAAGAAACATCCCTAAAAAGGCCAGGCCCCATGTGTGGAGATAGACATAGATTTCTGCCTGGAAAATGCCTGTTCTTCACAGAGCACTGGGCAACAAAAGTCCTTCCTTGTTACAAAGGTACCTCCCTAATCTTATCTTTGTCATTGCACCTATTACAGTTCAGGACACACCTTCATTTAAATACAAGTAAAGTTCAAAATCTTTCTGAATCAATCTGATAACTTATTTAAGTGTTGTAAGAAAATGATTCAACACTGCAATTAACTCTTGCCATAATTGATTGTGTTTGTTTACATGGAAGGTTATTAAAAAAATATTATCTGGAACTGAACTCTACCTTTAAGCACAGTTTAGATTATTGCAGCAATATGCCAAACATAATGTCGTAAAGGTGCAGCAGGTGGCTACTTAATTACAGTTCATAATATTCAGCATTCATCCTAAATAGTGCATTTAGAATCAAATTAGCTGTCTTGAATGAATGATTAAATTGACTGATAGTGAACTGTATGGCATTACTAGTGAGTATTATGCAGCTTTAGTAAGAAATAACTCACAGCTACATGATGATGTCAATCATTATCTTTGAAATACTATTTTAGAAAAGGGGTGAATGGTCTTTGCTTCTTTCAGGGTGATGCATTCTATTCCAGGAGCTGAGGAGTAGTTTTCAGTGCCTAAATTCACCATCTGGTATAGCCCAAAGCCATTATGCCATCTTGCCATCTTAAAACAGCAGTATAATAGACCACGCCAGATTTATAATACTGTCTGTCTGTTTGGATGTCAAGCAGTAATGCCACATTTGATCAAGCCCCTAACTGTATGTAATATTTTAAATTACTGTGTATAAAACTGTTCTAATTTTGAGGAAAATATTTTTAAAATATGGAAAAAGGAGGAAAGATATAATTCTGAATCTCCTCAGAACAAAACCATGGAAGCATTAAAACCTTTCATCCAGCCTGTTTCCCACACATCTCCCTTTATTTATCTAACCAGTTAAAAATGTTAGAATAAATTATTCCTGTGATGTGGCAGATAACAGGATACAGAGCCATTGGTACGCAGTTTACAGAGAATTTTTGAAATTGATGGAAAGGATCTTACAGGAATTGGAGAGGTAAGAAAAATAGGGAATCCTGTCCCTACTGCAGGGCCTTCAGAATCCTGCTGCAAGATAGAGGGTGACCTTGAGGATTATAATACCAGAAGCAGGATTGTCATTAGACTAATATTCACACACACTCCTTTTCACAAGGACTCCTCCTTTGCTTATCATCTGTGCTCATCTCCTTCCCCTCCTGTGCCCTGCTGCAGCTCCAGACCTAACTGATGTACTTACAGCTACTTGTAAGTGCCACTGGGAAGCTGCAAAGGCTTGTGCCTTCCACAGGACTCAGCTGAATTGAGGCCCTAGATGGAAAGATTTGGGTTTCCCTCCACTCACATAGAAAATATTATCTTGTGCTGCTTGTTCAGTGCACAGTATAATGATGCACTGAGCCATGACTCCAAAAGCACCAAAAGGACAGGCTGTAGGTGGATGTGCTGTAGGTGGATGTGCTGCATGCTGGGGGAGTGCTGGAGGCTTGGTTTTAGGTAGAAAAGTACACCTGGAAACAGAAACACCTATAATATAGACAAACAAATAAATAAATAGATAAATAAATAAAATGTGGGTTAACAGGGTTAAGGCTTTGTGACATTTGAAACAACTGAAATGCACTCTTCAGAACAGATCAGTGTCTCGGGGTCTCACAGAGTCAACTCGTGGTGTACTGTGGCTCCCACTGGGAAACTTGAGGATATATCCTCTCATCTAGTGTAAAATTCAAACTGCTCGGCAAGAATGATTGCTTAGTTTATAAAGACAGGCTGGAAGTAGCGAGAAGGGGGAAGAAAAGAAAGATATGTCTCATTATTGGTATGTAAAACTCAGATTTAGTTGGAAAATTATCTAAATATAACCAAAGGATTGTTCTGTTTCTTAACCATAAGCTTTTTTCAGGGTAGAGCTCTTTCTTTATTCTACTTCTATACACCCTGTTTCACCAGCATATTTCCTTGTGTTACACACAGCCTGCCGATCTTTCGGATCATGTTCAACTTTTTAGTTTTCTCTGGTTAGCTGAGTTAAGGCCCTTCCACAACAAGTATAGCTCCCTTGAATGCTAAATTGTTTGCTATGAAACAACATGGATCTGCTCTGTAAGCACCAGATGGAAGTATCTGACTTTTTTATTACATCCAGCAGCCCCCACATACATGTCAGGTCTATATCAAAATTCTTGAACCCCTTGATTGGGGAATTTCAAGATGTCTGGACTACTTATTTAGAGGATTTTATAGTTTAGTTGTGAGTACTTGTGACACCTAGTGGTCCTGGCAGAAAAATGCGAATATTCTAGAGGAAGAGGAAGTAGGAGGTGGGTCAGTTAGAAGAGGAAGGGATTCAATATCCTACTGGAAGATAGTTACTGCAGTAGTCTAAGAAAACACACAGCTGATCAAATTCTGTCCCTGAGGATGAGGCACACCTGTCTGAGGCAACCACCCTTTGCAACCCATCATGTAAACAATGGGAAAATTCAACTATGTGAAACACTTGTGAGGTGGGGTGGCACTAGGTGTTTATAGATGTTTGGGTAAGGTGGTCAGGCAATTACCCAAATCCTTTTCATGAAACAGGAGGTGAGCACAGGAGCTGTGAGTGATGCCATTAACCTGGAACCTAAAGAACACCTGGGGTAGAGCAAAACTACCATAGAAAGCCAAGGAAACTGTTGTACTCAATTCATTTGCCTCTTTTCAAAATCATCCTTTAAATGTGACACTCAACAGTGTTCCATCATCTAAGATACTTTGTATATTCAACAGAAAAATGTGGGTGTTTCCCAAGGCATGAACTTGGAAGGACTCAGAGCTTAGATGGACTGTGAAGTCTATGTCAACAGCTTAAAAAAAACCCTTGAATTTATGAACTTTGCAAAAAGACCAGATTAAGAGCACACACCCACGTGCTGCGCAGAAGTGAGCTGGGTGCCATGGTCAGATGCAGGGACAGGCACACAGACTGTGCTGGATCACTGGGGCTGGCACCTAGAGAGGCATATCCTGCTTGCTGCTGCAGGGCAAAGCTCTTCCACAGATACCCAGGCTGCTGACCCAAGTGCACAAAATCTCCAGAACCTCCTGTGCTGGAGATTCCTAGAAGAAAACTGCTTTTGATGGTAGAGACAGCATCCAGTGGCTTTTAGAAGTCTCTAAAAAAAGTCAAAACAATGGAGTCCAGCATAACACAAAACTCCTCAGAGACAGGTATTCACAGTTAATTAAGGACAGTGCCTATTTTTGTGCCACTGTCTGCTAACACAAAACACCCATCTAAAGGTCTTTAACTGGGATAACAAAGCCAAAAATAATTGACTTCACAACTGAACAATTTTTGCACAGCTAGACAACAGATCTCCTGAAACACACCTTGCAAGCATGCAGTTCCAGCCATATACAGTTTGTATGTACTTAGTGTGACTCATGAATTGGAGCACGTTGTGTGATTCACTCAGCTCCTGTGAGGTTTGTGGGATGAGGGGCAGGCTCTGTACCTCCTACTGTGTCTTGGTTTCTAGTGCTAGAGTGTACCATCCATGTCCATGGAGGACAACAAAGTGTATTCACCATGGGCTTGGCAGTTTGCCCCTCAGACTGCCACCTGGCATTTCCAGGTCATGTCTGCCCTTTGTCACTGCCATGAAGAGCAAAGCACCTCAGCTTGGCCCTCCAGTTGAGGTTTGGTGAGGTGAGTCTGACTCCACAGTGTGCCACAGTTGTTATAGCTCCTACACCTCCTAATAGATGCTATTGCTAGGTTTGGTTATAAAGGAATAAAACTCAAACGCAGTAACTGCACTGTTTAAGCATCTAGAATAAGTACATGAAGAAAAGATCTTACATCAGTCCCCAGGCTGTTCAGAGACCTTGCAAATGATAATTTTGCTTGGACTGCTTAGTTGTAGGTGCTTTTCTAAGAGAATTTTTTAGGTGTCCCTTTGTAGATCACACTAAGAGAAATTAATGTATTTTCCTAGCAATTTTTTTTCATATGGAAAAAGTAATGCATCAGATGGTGAAAGCGAAGCTCTTCAGGATTTTCTAAGGGACCATCTGTTTCTTCATCCCATCCTAAACAACATAACTGCAGTTAAAAATGGAAACTGGATTAATTCATTCCACTCAGCACCACACTCCCATTTTCCCACGTGAATCCTGAGGCTTGCAGCAGAGCCAAGAAATGACGAGCCCCTGGGTCAGCAGAGGAGCAGAGTCACTGTGCAGAGCACAGCACCACCAGCGACAGGGGCAGCCCCAGCAGGCTGCCCTGGCACATCCCAGGTCTGAATGGACTCTGGGTTACGTAAACCCAAAGTAAACAGAACCTGGAGAAACAATCAGTTTGGTAGTAGGAGCTTATCAGTCCCTACTCATTGTCAGCAACACAAATGGCAGAACACCAGACAGTGCTGTCCTGCATGCACAGGCAGAACCTGTAAGAAAGGCAGAAGCAAAATCATGGAGTGAATAATCTTGAGGGGGAGTTGCCAAGAAAGGATTTGTCTAATTGTGAAGAATGATTAGAAGAAAAATACCTTAATCAGTTTGTTGGCACCCACATTACTAAATAGTCCACTGTTTCATAAGTTATGTTGCAGGGCTGAACTCTGCAACAAGGGGGACCTATCTTTTTCCTTGGCAATATTTGAATAATATTACTATAGAAGAATGTGGGATCTCCATTCATGGAGTGTTTTAAGAATACTTCGACTTACTTCTCAGGGTCAACATAGACATCATTGATTCAGGTTTGTGGTAGCAGAAGGAATTAAATGATTTGTAAAAGATCCTTCCTTCTGCTTTTTATTATTTTTCTACAATACCCTTGTTTGAGATATAAGTAGAATAGTAATGAAGAACAGTGCTCTTCCTTGCAACCTCAAATGTCTTGTATAAGAAAAGGAGGAGGGAGGGAGGGAGGGAGGGAGGGAGGGAGGAAGGAATGAAGGAAGGAAGGAAGGAAGGAAGGAAGGAAGGAAGGAAGGAAGGAAGGAAGGAAGGAAGGAAGGAAGGAAGGAAGGAAGGAAGGAAGGAAGGAAGGAAGGAAGGAAGGAAGGAAGGAAGGAAGGAAGGAAGGAAGGAAGGAAGGAAGGAAGGAAGGAAGGAAGGAAGGAAGGAAGGAAGGAAGGAAGGAAGGAAGGAAGGAAGGAAGGAAGGAAGGAAGGAAGGAAGGAAGGAAGGAAGGAAGGAAGGAAGGAAGGAAGGAAGGAAGGAAGGAAGGAAGGAAGGAAGGAAGGAAGGAAAGATCAAAGTATTGAAAAGTACACAAGTAACTAGGAGACTGTTAACTTCAGTTAACAGTCCATAAAAAATAAAATTAGGCATTTGGGTTCAGTAGAATAAAACTTCATTTGCACAGTTATACTTGAGCTTAGCATCTGAGTCCTTTCAGCTTTCAACTTCTTTCAATATCTAGAATAAATCTAGTATACAGCATTAGAACATTAAATACTCATAAAGAATACTTTGGAAATTCTTCTTTTACAACTACTAAAGACCTGTAAAAAATGAAAGTTGAATTAATTTCATGAAATCCATCTTTTTACAGAACAGAAATAAGCAAAAGCCTTTTAAACCTCCTAATATAAAGATAAGCAAAATCAGCAAAATGTTCAAACTTACCTTTTGAAGAGTCCTTTCACTATGAAAAACGCTCGACCTAGCCTCACTGAAGGACAAAAAGGGGACAGAACACATGCCATGGTTGCTTACCAGTTCTTCACAACTTTTTCCTTTCGCATAAATAAAACCTTTGAACAGTAAATGATATTTTTCTTCCAGGGGCCAGTGAATACTTTGGGGTCTGCATCTGAAGGAGAACTGAATGGTTGGCCAAATCAGACACTGGTCGTTAGAAAGCCAATCACTTCTAAGGCCCACCAGAATTCTCAAGAGACATGGTTTTATTTGATAGAAAGGCAGAGTTATAAAAGCAGAGGTTTTGCTGCTCTGCCCTACCAGAAGTGCACCTGTAGAATGCACCTCTGAAGTGCACATTTTCTCACATGAGAAAACTTCCACTGGTTCTTCTTGGCTTCAGTGTTAAGAGTAATTGTGTTAATAAAATCATGCTTTTATTCATACAACCTGTTCTCAAATAACATCTGAAACTACACCAAATTACCTCCAAGTGTATGTTTCAAAGAACAGATAAGAGATATCTCATAAAGCATAATGTTGCTGGTAATGAGACCTATACACTAAATAAATCTGGCTTTTCCAAATCCATTGGATTCACAGTAATAACACAGCATAATGTTTTCCTTTTCCTCCTTGATGTATCTAAATGCAAATTACCATGCAAAGCAAGTTACTTATTAAATAACTGACATTTTATTATGGCAAGTTAATTTCAAGACTTGCAAGGGTAACCGCCCATTGTAAAAGGTAGTCAAAAATTAATTACAGCCTTGTTTCTGTGACATGAAGTAACTATGCAGACATGATATTCTACAACGTGTTTTATTGGTGTTTTCTTCAAAAGATGTCCCAACAAGCACTAAATTAAAGAAAAAAGTAGATCAAAGTTAACAGTGAAATGTTAACTGAATATTCTGATGCAACTGCATAGTCTTCCTACTAAAATCTTTTGATACTATTGAAGGCAAGTAAGGGAAATATTTTCTCTGTAATAAAGTAATTAAATAAGAATAACACCAAGAGAATAAAATATGTTTTGTTCCCCACATGCTACTCTTTATTCCAAGAATAAGACAGGGAAAGCATGATAAAACCATACCAGCAGCAGTGATCTCTCCTTTCTGCTCTAAATATTAGGTTCATCGAAATAAGTAAAGGAATATATGAATTTATCAAACTTCATGTGCCACTCAAATTTGTTCCCAGTGAACTCTATTCCCATCATAAGTATTACAAACATCAGGAAGGAAGTTTTTATAATTTAAAGAGTCAATAATGTTTCTTAAAATGAATTATTCATACTTGATTTCTGATATTAGTTTTCAGTTACTAAAGCCTAATCCAATCACACTGCAATAATGCAAGGCTTTCCATTGATATCAAAGGCTGTTGCTTCACAAGATTCTCTCAGTGCCTCTATAATAAATGCATTTATCTCTTGATTTTAGCAGGAATCCAGCCCAGAAATCCTAATCAGTAGGATTCAGCCTCAAAGCAAAAGTTAACTCTCTAGTAAAATCTATAGAAGAAATCATGGAAGAGGGCAAAGCATCTCCTGAAAATTAAAGACATGAGTACAACACAACCAGAGAAATCTCACTGAATAGAGAAAAAAAATGATTTTATCTCTAAGAAAATAGTCAACTACAGTGGAATAAAGACACAGCTGACCAAAAGGATTATCAGCTGGGGAAAGGGAAATTCCAGTAGATGTCTGGACAACCTCTCACACAGACAGCGTTTTTAATCACAAGGAGGGATACTAGCCATATCCAAATAATCACTATCTGTGAATTAGAACTATGGGTGATGACCTGAGTTTTCACAGCTTTATCTAAGATGTTTTAAACATTCCTAAAGGTTTGGTACACTTCATTTTCCAAGAATAGGTGATTTTTCAGATTTTTGTTTTCTGTAACAGAAAAATCTCAGGGGAGATCTTTCTTCACAGATTTATTATTTGGTCATATTATATCAAAGTATATAATTTAATTTTTCCTTCCTTCTCCTCTGCAGACCTGTGACTGTGTCTTAAACATTGATCATGGGGTAAGGATATAATTGAGTAACTTCCCAAAGTAATGTACATTTGACAGACATGACTAACTGGGAGCAGATCTAAACATGAGGGGAAATCTCAGAACTCTGCAAATTAAGATAACAACAAGGCAGAAATCAAAAATTAAGCTATAAATTTTTGCATTCCAGCTTGAAACTCGAGTTCCAGTTCCATCCAGATGTGATGAAATTTGTTCAGGTCTATGGAGCTTTAGCTGACAGATTAATAAAGGAAACAGATCTTTTCAGATTAAGTTGTTTACTTCATTTGATTATCACTAACTACATTCAGAAATTAGTAGCACTGTCACTATTTAAAAAATAAATTCAGCAGAGATTGGCTTTTTGGGTAAACACATATCTATCTACTTTCGTAGGTCAGGACTAAACTGATTAAATACTGCAGAAAATTCTGCCTGACACCACTTCAGCACAAGCATAAGAACAAAGAGCATATGGAAACAATTAAATCTCTGGCTAAAATTGCTTAGACATTTACTGCCTTAAAATCAGACTTTCAAGATGGCTGCCATGGATAACATTGCATGTAGTTGGAGTGGAAAGTTGTGCACTTAGTTTTTGTCATTGTCTTGGTGCTGAAAAATAGACTGAAAAAAACGAGCTTAAAAAAAATTTAAAAGGGGGAGACTGGACAAGACCCACATATTAATTCTTATCTTTCTTAAAACCTGTTCCACTTTACCACAGCAGCTGGATGTTCAGAACCAGAGTCTGAGTGACCTGGTAATCTTTTTTTTAAATAAGAAAAAAAGAATAATCTTTATGAAGACTGAGCATACAGAAGGATAATGCTTAGGCTCAGATAAGCATGGACTGTGTTGTGCTGACAACACAGGGGAAGGAGAAGTGAGGATGTTAAGGCACTGAGGCCTCTGTGATGTCTGTTCTATTCAATTGGCTTCCTTTGCTCTGCACAGTTTCAGAAAAGCAGCCAGCAGTTAAGGTAGCCCTTTGCAGCAGGACCATATTCCATGCAGTGGGCAATAAGAATACAAACAATATATTCAAACAGTACCCCCAGCAGAGAAATGCACCTTGCATTTTCATTCTGCATCTCACCAACAGAAAAAAATAAATGTCAAAGAATAGAAATGTCTCATTTTCTCAACTTTATTTATTTAAGTCTGGACAAAGCAAGGCAGTTTAGGAGAATGAGATGAGACAAATGAAAGCACTCAGAGCAAATCCCAGTATCAGACACTGCCTTACGCAGTTTAAGAGATAGTATTAGTATTTTGCCTTAATTACACTGCACAATAAAATAGGAATAATTCCTACTGGTATATTCTACTGCTACTTATAGAATTAAATTGCCATAACAAAGCCTGGTCATAATTTCTAGAGTGAAGAGTCAGTCCGAGTTGCCTTCAGCCCAACTTAGCATGCACCCAAGGAGCCTTGGTACTCTAGGAGTTCCCAGAAACTCCCTGTCATGGACTCTCTGATCAAGGTTTCCCTGGAGGTCAAGCCATGCAGGCCATGCTACCCTGAATGCTTTTGAATTTGCTGGTCACCACAGAGGGCTCTACCCCAGCCCCAGGAGACCATGCCACACACATTCATGCCCCACACATTCAGGCCACAGAACACGAATGCCCTGGGGTGTGCAGCTGCACCTCCCTGCCTTCCCAGCTTTAAAATTGCACTCCATTTTCTGTTGGACACTTGCACTGCACAGTGAGCTCACCCTTAGGTAACACCTTTTCTGAAGGTAGACTTGATGATTTCAAGCAGGAATTCCCAAGGGAAGCAGATGCTCTGCCTGGGGGAACAAAAAGTCAGGTCCTGGATAAGTGGTATGCATGGTCCTCAGACTGGGATATTTGTCTTCCAGTATTTAATTTCAGAGTGCACATCTGTGATTAATGACAAACTTCTTATTCATTTTAAAATGTCAACAATACTAATTGGGAGTCAGCAGATTTTTATAGGATATTATTTGAAACTGGTTCTAGGTTGCATGTGTTGCAGAAACTTTACATTTCTTCTGAAACCATAATGAACCTCACATGTAAATATCTTCAGAATATAATTAGGACCACCTGGGAGAGGGAATTGATTTTGAAAACATTTTTGCTAGAAAGGAAACCGAATTCACTCTTGGGAGCAGGGTCTCTCATAGTGTTTCCTTTTCCTCTGAAATAATAGTATGAAGTAAAGCCATTCTGGGAAGTGTCAACAAAAACTTAATTTGATGTACAAGGGCTGAAAAGCCAAAGCTGCAAGAACCATGGGACAAAAATGTGTTTACACAGATGCTGGATTTTCTCCAAAACCTAAGAAAATAGTGCTAAGTCCTCTCAGGGCTGAACAATGGGACTGAAATTAGGCATCAAAGAATAATTAATATATGTTAACTTGTTCCCACCCACTCTCACACTGGCTTTTTTCCCCCTACGATCACAAATAATCAACACAGTGCAAAGGTTTCTAATCCATTCATTGTGCCAGCACATAGGCAGGGAAGGAATCACCAGCAAAGGTCTGAGTGGAACTGGTCTGCATCATGGCTTTTATTTTTGTTAAACCATTTTATGTAGAATATAAACAATATGACAATATGGCACTTCCTTCATAGAAATTAGTTTTAAGCATGAATTTTTTGTGTAAGATCTGAAGATATCTGAGCTGGAGACTTATCCTCTGGTAACCAGCTCAGGCACAGACTGACACCCCAGGCTGAGCTGAAATGGGGCTTCTGGGCAGAGACCCAGGTTTCTCTTAGGACCCTGAGAAATATTCACAGGCCACTTATTTTCAGCATTTCACCTTAATAAGAGTTACTTTGAATGGACTGCTTTATGAAGCCACAGAATTCATGGGACATAATATTACCTAGAAGTAGATAAGGTGGTTTACGCAATACTAGATTTTTAAGTCTTAACCTGAAAAAAAAAAAAAAAAAAAAAAAAAAAAAAAAAAAAAGAGTGCCTATTCAATTATTAATTTGCTTTTCAGATCTTTGAGTCTCAGTTAATATAGCCCAAGTGGCCAATGGCAGAGCAAAACTGCCTTCCTACACTTGATCTTCACACCTGAAGAAATAAGCACTCTTTTTTCTGGACAGCTGACAGCTATCAGTCAAAGCATATTCTCAGAAAACTTGGAGGTTTCCAACCATGGACCTTGTTTATTAAAAAACTTGGATCTGGAGGGCATGTGTGAGGTAGGAAGGGGAGAGGAAGTGGAAAAGCCAGTGTTAATTGCAGAGATTGCAGGCAGAGTAGGATAACAATTCTGAAATAAATCATAATACCAAACCATAACAGGAAAATCCTTAATAGTCTGAGCATTATCCAGAGCCAGTACACGCTCCACAGAGCACTGTGCCATTTTGTTAGTGTTCCTGGAAAGCTCAAACAAGACACTTCCCTAATGTGGTGGAATATCAGATATAAATTACTCAACAACTTAATTTTCTACTCCTTTATCCCACTTCACTACCAAAAAACTCCACCTGCCCATCCACTCACCAGCAAACAAACACACACATCAACAGCAGCCTCTTCCTTGTAAACAGCAGAACTACACCAATTTGAGAAGCCAGTGAGATTTAAAGATATAAATTGGATACTGCCCATAACTTTAAATGAGTGTGTTTTGGACATGGAAAGTGCTTCTCTTTGAGCACGTTCTACTTGCAGCTTCCTTTGCTAAACATCATTCTTTCATCCCTCCAAAATACTTAAAAAAACATGCACTAAAATGTGACAACAAAGCTTGTCTCCTCATTTATTTCTTTAGCATTTTATAGCAGACCTGGCTGGATAATGCACAACTTCTTCTTTTTCAGTTCTACTCAGAAGTCTTATTTTCTGCCTTCATGTGTGATACAGTGAAGTACAGCTATTCAAATGTCAGGACAATTGGTGGTTTTGGGAATATTGCTGATGGGAATATTGCGTGTATAAACTCACGAAGAGTGAAGCTTTTTCCTAGTATAATAAATAATAGGAGGAAACTGGGAACTAAATATATTTTCAAGTCCTGAGCATTATAAATGTTAGCTTGCAGTATTATAGAACAACCATCATTTTTAGTGTGTGGTCTAATCTAACACAAACAGGTTGTATACATGGCAGTTCTGGGTTACAGCACACTTACATTGAAGCTCCTGGCAGCTGAGGCTGGAGCTAACATCAAAATAAAGCAAATAAATATATGAGACTAGGTAGTTCTGGAGAATTAGCTCTAAAGAATTCCAGTGTCCTCTTGATCTGCCTCTTATCGTTGGTCAGCTTCTGTGCCTAAGATAACTTGTGTCTGCCAAGAGCTCTCGTAATGTTTTACTTCCATTTAATGTCAAAGTGTCACTTCCACGTGCAGTCTTTCCATCATCAAGGTACTTTAATGATCCATCTCCTTCATCAGGCCACCGATTTTCATGACATTTGTGGAAGAATAGTTATCTTTGGGACCTCTAGCCTCTACTTCACATGTGGCTGAATTTGGAGAGCACAGATACACAGACTTTATAAGCCTTTTTTCCAAAGGAAATCACTCTAAAAAGACACTCTTCTGCCTTTTGTTTTACAAGAAGTGATCTCATTGTAATCAAAACGGATGTCCTAGAAAAGACATTGGACTGTTTTTCCATTCAAATGGAAGATAAACAATTAACACTACCCAGGATCAGGAGTAAACAAAGCATGGCTAAGTGAGGGACCAGTGACCTCACAGGAGGCTTAATGCCCAGCTGAGAGCAGCAACACTGTCTCTTTAGGAAGGGAGACAGGATTTTCATATCATGCCTGTTGCTGTTCAGTGTGTTTCTGATCTGAAATTTGGTAGATCCCTTATCAGAGCAGTTTGTTTTCCATATTACTTCTGTGGGTAGATTCCTTCTATTTCTAATGTCTGTGTAAGACTGCACCCTCTATCTTTGGGGTTCATATTAAAATGAGGAGAAATACTACTACAAAATGATATGGAAAAGGACAACCCAAAAAGGAGTCACAGAAAGAAATTGCAAGAAATATTCTCCAGGGAGAAATGCTTTCAGATGACAGAGGTAAAAGGGATGACAGTGTAAGTAGTCATAAAATTATGAAAAAGATAAATGATCCAAAATGATGGGAAAAGTCACTTTCTATGGTTCACAGAATGAACACAACATAACAGATTTTTATATTTGAGTGAGCTCAGTAATATGATCCATGCACTGAGCAGATGAAATCTCAGACGTAGAAATTGATTCTGCAATGAGAGATGCAGCAAACAGGACCTGTGCGATTGCATGATCCCCCAGGTTCCTGAGTTCATGGAAACCTTCCTGTCACCAAATGGTTTCACTTTTAGGACATGCTTGTCTGGTATCACAGAAATTCACCTAAACCTTTTAAATTTTTGTCTCATCTGACATCTCTTTGGCAGAAAAGTAGCATTATAGCCTCTGTTTCCCAACCAGTGTAAAAGTAATACTCAAGACACTGATATTTCTGATTATTTATTATGGCACTTCAAAGCATATATGCTCCATTGCTAGGTGTTTCAAACAAGTTTTAAAAAAAAATGAGGTTTTAGGCAATATTTCAGCAATTTTGGTTAAGAATTTTTAGAATGTTACTAGACATTGGAATAAGAATTTTGCTAGGAAAAGTCTTCTTAAAATAAGGCTTCTGTTCAAGAAAGTGTGTATGTGCTTGCTTAGATTATCATGCTCATTGGCTTACTGGTATATCTTATCTTGAGATTAGGAAAACTGTTGTCCTTATTTATTGAGAAATACTGTGGGTATTATATATTAAGAAAACTGTGGGTATTATGTATTGAAATTAAGAAAACTGTGGGTTTGAAACACAAAAAATTCCAAACTAATCCTGAAGATCCATTCCTCTACTTAAACACCAATTTAGTTTCTCTCCTATTTATACCCACACAATTCTAGTTACTTTGCAACATGGAAGTTAGAAAAAATATTTGAAGTTTGGGCTGTGGAGTTGTTTCAATTTCAAATTTTACTATCTTAGAAAGTAGGAATGTTTGTGATATATTGGCTTGTTTTGTGCTGAAGGCAGATTGTACTATAGCCTAAAACCAAAATGGGGTTGGTTTTTTTTGAAACCTCACTTAAAATTCCACTAGTAACAATGTGTCCACTTCATAAATTCAACAATTTTATTTAATAGCCTAAGTTCAGAATAGTTACATAATAGTTACATCACGGCCTTTAAAAAGAATTGCACTCAGCTACTCAGTCCATTGAAATACTAGAAAACAGGGAAAAGGAAAATATGGAGTGAAAAGGATCTCTGTCCACTGAACTGAGTTGTTTGCAGCAAGTTCCTACTGAACCTGAAGATGTCCTCATGCCTTCTGGTAGACTCTAACACACTTGACACCATTCATGTCACACTCCTAGAAGATAAAGAGATTCATTTATTAATTTACCTCTCAGTGCAGACCAACAGGGAGAAAAGACACGTCAGGAGTTACATTTCAGGCTGCCAACCAGCAGTACTTGGGGATCAGAAAGTGGGACTGAACTCACCACCACCAATTTTCCATCCACGAGCTTCCTTGTTATTGTGGTCTTCTTGCCATCCCATTCCTGCTCTTGAAGCAATGAGCCATCATCTTTTAAGCTGACAAGGGTCTGAAAGAAGAACCTGACCATCAATATTTTCCCCATGACATTTGGGCAGCACTGAGGCTTTTCAACACTTTATTCCAAATGAAAGAGTCCCACCCCAGCTCACTCAATAATATTTTATCACTGACAACTACAAAGCCAGAAATTATGTTAAACATTTTATCAATCCTCTTCTTACAGTAACTAACTCACTGCTCATTCACTCACTGCTCTGACACATTTCTGCATCAGACAAACATTTGACAGCATCCACAATTTCAATTAACAGGAGCAGAAGATGTTCTCTGTTCATCTCTTTGTTACATGGGCTTTGAGCTTTTGTGTAGCATTTATCTGATCTTGCAGGAATAGATGAACTGAGAGTGTGTGGCTGGAGGGAGGGGTTGATAAACAGAGAGCACTCACAGGAGGAAATGAGATATATCCTTTGCTTTTTCCCTGCTTCGGGATAAATATTCTCCCCTCTAGATGCAAGGAGAAGCTCTGCCTTCTAAAACTGGAGTTTAGTGCCTGTAATTCACACTGTTACCTTGCTGTCTGTGATCCCACCCCACACTGAACCAGGCTCTCTTGTTATGCAAATAGGAGACAGAGCAGCAAGGTTAACCCTAGGGCTGAATTGCCTCTGATTAAACATCAATGGCATTTTTTCCACAGGCTTCAAATGAAGTGGCATTTGGCTTTAACAAGGATTTAGAGGTCTGTTAGTTTTACTAAAAAAATGCTTCTGCAACAAAATGAAAACAGCAAAATACACAAGACTATTGATTTCAGCACTCTCCCTCTTTGGAATGTGCTTAATCCATGTTAAAAAAATATTTCAATGAGACTTAGAGAGACAACTGCTCATTGAATAAAGCACTGCTAGTGTGAATGTTAAAAGTGATTTTAAAATAGCATCTCCATTTGTAAAACACCCAAAGAAATGCCTTTTTTCATCAGAAAGTCTAGTATACTGACCTGAGTTTTCCTGCCATCTAATGTGTTTTCCTCAAATTTCTCACCAAGCTTGAAGCTGAACTGTGAAGTTTTGAAGGTGCTTTCTGTTTTCATGGTGATTGTGTCCCCATCCTGAATAATGTAAACGTCTGGCTTGGCCATGCTTCCCATTTTTCTCATGGCCATACCCACACCTGCAAGGCACAGAGTGTCACAAAGTCAGTTAAACCCTGAGGCTTAGGGCCACACAAGAATTCAAATACCTAATTCCCATTTAATTAGGCACTTAAACACACTTGAGAATCAAAGCTCAAGAGCCACAAAGAAAGAGGATGTTTTAAATTTTCCACAGATGAGGAAGGAAAAAAGCTTATTTGCAGTTACTCTTTTGTTTCCTCAGAGAGCTAAAGTTAAATTCATTTTGCCCTCTAGAGGATTTCTAGATATCCCAAAACTCAGCACTGAGTTTTTTTTCAAACAGAAAAAAATTGCAGAAAGGAAAACAAATACAAATGCTTAAACTAAAATAAAATTTCTCTCTTCAAATTCTGAACACATTAAAAAGTCTGCAAGTTATTTTTATTGACAGATTAGTCCACTTTATTCAAACTTAATAAATACCCTTTCCTTAATTTGTACACCATTGCAAACATGCCATTTTTAATTAAATTCCATATTCTACATCCTGTTTACAAAGTATGGAGTTGTGAATTAGAAAATCATTATCATAAAAAATAGTGCTTACACACACATGCAAAAGACAGAGAAATGGAGAAATGAGCAATTTGCAAATGGCTGAAAATTCATGATCTGGAGACAGCAGCCCTCAAAACTCTTCAGATTCACCCTGCTTCAGCCCCTGCATGCACTGTTTGGGGGGTTTGCTTGAATCTTTTTGATCTGAAGGATGAAAATGCAAATAAGAGGGCAGCAAGCAACCAACATGACTCCATCAAACTGCTAAGAGCATATCAGAACCATGAATTGATATGCAACCAAATGGGGCAAAAAACACCACCAAGTCAGTGAGTGCCTGGGTTCTGCAACTGCTCTAGTTAGAAAATGCTGTCAAGTATCAGCACAGCACTCCCCTGGCATGTGGAGGGAAGGGCTGTGTCCTGGAGAGGGAAATGAAGCTCTTTCCAGACACTGCTTCTCCAGACTCATATGAGATTCCAGGACTGTGCCTTAAGCTTGAGTTCACAGAGAAAAAACAGTTATCCTCAGTGCAGCTTTTCTGATCAGAACTGGAAATTTTTGCCACAGTAACCTCCACACACATTCTGTTGCTGTAGTCCAGGCCAGAGTAATCTGGGAGTTATTTCATCAGCTACAGCTTGGGATCCAACTAAACAGAGATGAGCTGCATGTCTTCCATATGGCAAGAAGTGAAATTCCAACTTCTTTGTCCTCAAATGTTCTTTTGCACAGAATGAGCAGAATCTGCGTGGTCTCATTTGTGGTGTATCAATAGGATCAAAGGCAGAGAATTTCACAGGCAGCCAGCAAGGGTGAAATCCAGTAAATGACTGGCTCCTAAAATGTGGCTTGGTATAAATTTAATTGCCTAAACCATAAATGTAAAATGGAAAAGTGACTGGGTTTATGATTTCAATCTAAAACCAAACAACAGTCTGGTGCTGCCTACACATGGGAGGTGCTCTGCAGTTGCAGCACCTAATTTCTGCTTTGAAGTTGCAACTTGGCACACGCCTAGGTCTGGCCATTGGACATCAAGGCACCAAGGCATCCTAATCCATGGCACAACCAAGCCGAGCTTAAAATTCTTGAATTTCCTCCAAAGTCTCCCAAAGAGCTCAGTCCAAAAAGGATTTCTCATATCATACCTATCACATACTGACAGGCCTCCCAAAATGTAATTATAGCCACCACTGTCTGCAGAGAGTAAATACAGTGATGCTTTTTGTATTTTATGTGAAGAACACAAGACCTAAATTCCTTCTTCTCCCTCTCATGATAAGCCTACATCTTGTGCCTCTCGAGAAAATATCATGGCTTTCATCTGTGAACAAATTGCAGAAAATAATAGCTCCTTGGCCATATAGACACTGCCAGGTATCTATCACCTGTCAGCCAGGATGCTCACAGGAAAGTGGTAAATCAGAGCTTGCAGATGAGGCTCCCGGTCTGTTGGGTGTGTTCTTCATCCGGTAACTTCACGTTACAAAATGTAGGGCAGCCTGGACGCAGGGATAACAAGCCAGGACCATCCCCCAGAGATAAAGGTGTGACTACCCGCAGAAGAAAGCGGGCAAACAGCCTCCGGCAGGGCAGCCGGTTACCCACAGCAGCGGATCCAGTTCGGCTTTCCCGGGAGGAGACACCCAAGGTGACTCGGCAGCCCCGGCTCGGCAGGTCTGTGTGCTGGCTCTGGGTGACCGAGCGGAGCCGCCGCCCCGGGTAGCGCCAATCGCCCCGGGCAGCGCCGGCTCCGGCCCGGCATTAGCGCCGAGGGAGGGGCGGGCCGGCCTAATCGCAGCCGGGCTAATGCCGGCCCTGCGGAGGGAGGGGGCAGCGCTGTGCGGCGGGAAGGTGCCGGCACCTGCTCGCAGGCAGCGGCATTACCATGCAGAAAGGGTCGCTGAGATCTTTGGGGCGCGGAGCCAGAGGCGGCGGCTCTCCCGCCGGGAAAGCTCTGCTGCCGGCCAGCGCTCCGTGCCCGGAGCCGAGAGGGCGCGGAGCCCCCGGCGCTGCATCCCGGAGATTCCCGGCATCAGCCCCGCGGCCGCCGCCCACCCGCGGCTCTCGGCCGGGCCGCGTCCCACCCTCGGGCCCGGCTCCGGCACCGCGTTCCCCGCGGACCTCGGACAGAGCCTCGCCGGCCGGCAGCGGCAACACATCCCCGGGGCGGCATCCCGGCATCCATCCCTCCCTCTCGGGGGCGGGGAGCCGCCGGCTTCTTACCCAGCTCCTTCATGTACTCGTCGAAGCCCTCGCTGGAGATGAGGCACCATTTACCCAAAAACGCGTCGATGGCCATGGCGGCGGCACTGGAGCTGACGGCGTCCCTGTAGAAACGTGAAGGCAGGAGGACGGGCTGCAGCGCGGCCGCGGCCGCCTTTATAGCCGGGCGGGCGACATGTGCTGCCGGCAGAGCCAATGGGGCTCCCGCCGCGCCCCGGCCCCTTCCCCGCCGAGCCCCCGCCCGGAGAGTCCCGCCCGCGGCAACGGCGGCGGCAAGAGCGGGCACGCCGGGCACTGCCCGCCCTCCGCCCGCACACACGCTCACGCACACAGACTGACACAGACAGACACACTCACAGACACTGACACACACACAGACAGACAGACACACACACACAGAGACACACACACAGACATTCACACACAGACACACTCACAGACACTGACACACACACAGACATTCACACACAGACACACACATACACAGAAACAGACACACACAGACACGCACAGAGACACACACAGGCACACTCACACGCAGACACACTCGCACACTCACACGCACTCACATGCACAAACAGACACACGCGCACACACACAAAACGCACACTCACACTCCTACACACACAGACTCGCAGCCCCTCTTGGCACCCCAGCACGGGAACGCCCAGCAGCGGGGGGACACTGCCCGAGCTGTGGATGCTGTGGCCTCAGCGCTGCTTCGAACACAAACTCCATCCAGTGTGGTGAAAGAGTGCAGCGTGCTGAGTGCTGGTACCCTGCGCTCCTAGCTGGACTCTGAATGCTAAATTATGCTGTTTATTACATGTCATGGTTTTTTTGAAGGCTAATTCAAAAAATCATCATATGGCACAGAGACAGAGCAATAAGGCATCAGCATCCCAAAGCAGTTTATTGGGTTTGATTGCCAGCTTTCCCAACAACTCCCACTGGTACATCACATATTATTGAACTACAGCTACCCATAGTTACTGTGACCCAGGAACAGACCTTCTACATACACACAGTGGTCAGTTTAGCAAACAAAATCAATCAAAACACAGAATTAATGTGGGTGCTTGCAGTACTCACAAAAAATCAAAGCCTGAAAGCAACCTCATGTCTTAGCATTGGAAAAATGGAGATATTATATCTTGATTTTAGTCCATTTTGAACTGCAATTCCTACTTCTTAAAGGAAAACACTGCAGCTGCCTCAACTGTACACTGGCACAGAAGTGGCATCATAAAATATGTTGTCTCAACAGGCCCTGTGAGGTTTTGACTAATCTTTTGTCAAATTTTGTCAGGTGAGTGATTTACTGTCATATTCTTTGAGGAAGCTGCTATTATTAAGTCACAAAAAAAAATATTCCTGATTCCAATTTACCCCCAAAATTTTTTTCCAACATCAGGGGTATGCCAATCTCTGCCTCTTTTGGCCTTGTGTCACACTGCATGAAAACCACAGCTACTTTCACCTGTCTGAAAAAGAGAAATGTGGAGATACATCTGGTATCTCAAGGTTTCTTGGAATAACAGTTACTACACTTCTCTGTTAGTACTTTCATGAAGGAGTTTGAGATGAAGGTATCAAAACCATCAAAGCCAGAGAAGATAGCAAAGCAGGTTCTGTGCTGGCTCCACCGTTTCACAAAGGAGAGAGTGCCATAAAGCTAAATGTTTTGGAGCAAGGAGGACCTTTTTCTTTATGCTTTGCTGTGATACAACTTCACACAGCAGCTAGAAGTTTCAAGACTTTGTAAAAAGTCAGATTTTTCATACACAAAATAAACAGATAATGTTTGAACTGAATTTTTTTCATTTCCTCTATCCTTCCCTACAAAGCTGTCTTTAATTACTTTCTGCTTCTCTGACTATATGCTTACTTTTAATATGCAAACAACATTATAGCCTCTGCTCATAAGACAGCAAGTCACATTGCTTCTTTTTTGTGTTATTAAGTAGGGATATTGAAACACAGGACTTTCAACATTCTTCCACTTTTTTTTTTTTTTTTAATTTAATTTTGTGTGTGTCTTGTGTAAGAGATTTCAGAGTAAATGTTAAATTAGGGTGATGTTTACTGACTAATTCATGATAGTTGAATCAACATGCCGTCCATGCTGCAGTTCTCCGGTTGCTTACAGAAAGGATAAATGAAAAGCCATTAGATTAGGGATCAAACAGAATCATTCTTCAGGAATTAGGAAGTCTTCAGTCTTGTAAAGCGGGGACAATTTCTAGAAATAGAAGTCTTGGCTTTACTCCATGTACACCAGCAAATAATTTTGGATCCACATTTCTGCAGTGCTGCCTGCAGATGGCTTACGATATGCAAATGGCAGTCAGGTATAAGTGCTGATAACGCAGCAGAAGATGTAAAATCCACTATTTCCATCTAGTGGTGAGACAGTATTCCTGGATCTGAAGTACCTGAAGATCCAGTTACCCACCTGTGCTCAACATTGCTACAGTTTTGAATCCTCCCACAAGTGATTTGCTCTGATTTATTCTCCTCACAAATTTTTCAGGTCTAGGCATGTAAGTTCATACAAGACACAAGAAGAAAAGAGACTCTTATCTCTCTTTTCTGAAATGCAGATTGTTAGTATACAGTGAAAAAAAATCTCACTCAATTCTTGCAAAGTTCTAATGTTTTGCAAATTACTCAATCCAGTGATGTGGCTGTGGTATCATCAATGCGACATCTCAAAAGTTCTTTGAAACAGAATAGTCTGAAACTGTCCGTGTAGCAAATAAAGTCTCTGTAGGGGCCAGAGATGTATCCTTCTGGGTAAGGCACAATTAGCTGAGCTACAAAATTTACATTGTTTCATATCTCCACAGTGCAGTATACATTTGTCAAATACGGCTCCTTCTTTAGGAGGCAAACTAAAATGTTCAGACATCCAGAGGTGCTTGAGCCACAGGGATTCAATCCTGTAAATCTCAATTCCAGCCTGGTTTGAGGCTGACATCATAATCAGACCTTTTGTGTTTGTGTAGTCTCCTCTTTAGATACATGAAAAGAGAAGCAGCAAGTACATGCTACCTATGGACAGCGCTGAATTCCTGTGCCATGTATTATTGTTTCGGTGCAGACAGAATAAATTCTCTGAAGTTTTGCTCATTTCCACAGTGAACTATATATTGTCCAAGAAAAGGAGCATCAAATTTACAATGAGAAGTGTAAATTTTTCTGAGGAAATGAGCTGCACGGCAAGCACGTAGCTGCATTTGGGAGCAACCACCACCTTGGCAGCTTGAGCCTAACCAGGGTGAATGCTTTCCTCAGGTAGTCAAACCCTCGCACCTTGTCGGACGGGAGGGTTTTACAGCTCTTCATTACCAAGTGCAAGGCAATGTGCACAGAGACCTTCCTTCTACTCCTTGGGGCAGGGGCAGTGATGCTGCATCTGACGCGGGAGCTGTGGCCAGCAGTGTTTGAGGTTTCTCTTCACGTAGCCATAGATTCACCTCTTGCATGCAAGCTAAGCCATATTTTGTCTTTTGGAGTCACAATACCTGCTGCTTGGGCAGGGCAGAGCACCACCTCCTCCTCTGCAGCATATCACTAATCTGGTTCCATAGGAGGAGTAACTTTTTCCTTAGACCTTTACTCATTAAACTGCCCATATGTTTAACTTGGAGGGAACCCAATCTGATAGAGCTATGCTCTACTGTGTAAGGGAGGATCTCACTTTCCTTCTAGAATACAGACACACTGTGTATATAGACCACCTTTTCTAAGTGGTAGTCTTCGTTTAGATAAGATAACCTCTTGAGAAAGCCTTAAAAAATTGTCAGGAAAACTGGACATCACTGCCAAAATTTTACTCTTCGGTCTATCCTTAGCTGTGGAAAAAAGTTAAATCAGTCTATGAATAATAGCTACTCACCCCCAAGGCATGGATGAGGAAAATTGCATATGTAGCAGAGTTTTGTTTCTGTTTCCTTGTTGTACAAGTGTGGTTTTCCCTTCCCAGCCGTGTCATTGCTGGGCAGGCATGATGAAACACGTGCTGCAGTTGCCAAGCTGGCCTAAGGAAGCTGTGCCACTCAAGAGAGGTTTGCTTGGGCAATACTAGGCCAGGGATTATGAAGCAACAACGCACAAACCTGCAAGTTTTCCTTTGTATGTCAACATGCACAAGATCTCCCGGCGTGTCAGCATTTCATTGCCTCTGAGCTGGAAGAGCTGGGCATAGCTTTGTTTCATCAATGAGCTTTGTGCAATACATCCGGGTTTGAGTCAAAACAAAGCCATATTGCTCTCCAGCATGGAGCATGGGTCCAAAGAATCCTTGCTGTGGATCTGGGTAGGCAGCCTGTGCTGGGTGGGCAGGCTCACGTGTGCTGGCGCGGCGGTGCTGCTGGGGCACAGAGCATTACTGCATTACTCTAATGCAGTACTGCATCACTGTAATGCAATTAGCGCCCTGGCAGCCTGAGCCCAGCTCCTGCACGTTGTCAGCAGCACGTTCAAAGCAAGGTCAAAGGGAAATGCTTCTAGGGCAAAGTTTACTGTGGCAAAGGTGTCACAGCTCACTGAGTGTAGCCTGCCTCAGTGATGACAGAGAAAGCTCCAGAAGCCTGCAGTGACTTGGAAGAGGACTCCAGGACCCATTTTCCTGATTCTCGACAAAAAATGATTGGATGTCAGATCCAGCCCAGGTCACAGTGACTGCAGATATGTGAGCTTGTACCTAACTTCAGAAGCTTTGAAAAGTCCTTTTTATTTAGCAGCAGTATCTACTCTGAACAGCAAACATCCATATACAAGAATAAAAATATTTTTATTTATCTTCAGAATTTTATAATCATCATAGTCGTTACAATGCTAAAAAAGATATTAGGGTGACTACAAATCTTCCATAGCTGTAGTTCTAGCACTGAAAAAGCCTTTGATCCACATAAAAAAAAAGTTCATTAGCAGGGAGTACCTGCTCACAGAAGAAACTTTCAGAAAACAAATACTCTGGTATGGTTTTTAGAAACATCAGATGTACAAAAAAAATCATCCCAAATAATGTCTCTGTAAATAAAGACAAATAAAACTTCAACTTTGTCCTTTCTGTGCAGCCTGGAACAATAAGGACATAAGGGGAAGGACAAGGAATGTCAAAATTATTAGGAATAGGTAATGATAAAACAAATGTTTCTACCCATGATAAATAACTAGATTATGAAATTTGGAATCAATAAAGTACAGATGCTCCCACTGGATTTTAAAGGTTATATAAAGCTGTAGCTTTTCCCCTTGATTGCATATCATAAGTAGAGTTCCATTACTGAGGATATTGATCAAGCACTGTGAAGGGAACCTCAGGAAAAAACAGTGTTTCATTTATAGCTATAACCATACTTCTCATTCTCAGGATATCACAAAGGAGAGCATCATAGTACAGAAATTTGAAGGACAGAGCCTGACACACACTGCAGAGGAAGGGTCTTCTCATTGTGATGTGGATACCAACACTTTTCCCAGGAAAGCTGGAGAGGGGCTGCAATTGCTCCTCTTCCTGTTGGCCAAAATCATGTAGTAGGGTGCTAGGAATACGTGTAGGCTGTCTTCCTGGCCAGGGCTCCCAAAGGGCTTTATCCTGGGCTAAAAGGTGTAAAACACCTGAGGCACAGTTGATGGGGGTTCCTTTTCACCAAACAGCACAAGCCTTCTCACACCTGCACACAGTGGGAAGAGACAGGCTCTCTGGGCTGCTGCTCAGTGTTTTAGCTTCCACTTCTGACTCACCTTTCAAGACCTCCTTTTTCATGGACTGTAGAACAACATTGGGGAAAACTCTTTGGAAGCTAAAGCTAGTTTTTACTATTAACACATTCCCATTGCCAACATGCTAAGTTTGCAAAAAGGGTTGACTAAATGACTTGTGTTCAAAAGTCTTCTAAGAAAATTCTTGCCTCTGGCATCTCAAGCTACCATGCAGGACAAGCAGGTATTTTCCATTTCCAACTTGCTCTTCTATACTTGAAAAGTCTCACGCTATTTGGGTTTACATCCCTGATTCCATATCAAGATTTGGTATTATATATCTAGCAACCAGACCAGAGAAAATCTGTGAGGAAGTAGGAAATTATACTGCAGTTCTCTAATTTGTTCCTATGTTTCTGCCAAAAGCTTTGGGTACTGACTGCCACCTTTTCTTTCATGTGCAATTTAACTTGATACTGATCTAGCTGTTTGAAGGAAAAAGGTAATCACCTGATCCTTAAATTTCTCATTCCCAGTAAATACTCTGAAATTCGCTTGAGCAGTGGATTTCGAAGTCAAGTCCTATAAATCTTAATCTATAAAAATACTTTTAAAACTCCATGAAAATATTTATTTTTTCTTTTATTCATGCAAGTAACTTGAACCACTCAGATTCCCCAATAGTGAAAAGACAATTCCATGCATTCATGCAAGAACTGTGTAAGAGAGGACAAACTTGCTGGCGTTGAATGCCAACCATGTTATTTTTACAGTAAGGCTGGTCTTTGACTCCGTGTTGAAAAAGGGGGCAGGGTTCAGAGAAAGAAAAGAAAAAGAAACAGAGCAGTAGCACCTGAGTAAGGAAGGAACGTGCTGCTTTGCCTCCTACCTGTCCTCTGAACTTCCTGCAGGGATTGTCAGTCTGAATTGTGAAAATCTGTCCAGTAAGGTTTGCTCTTTCCCAGGTTTGCTCCTATTGACCAAGCATTCCCTTCACAAACATGCTTGTCCACTTTTCCAGCTATGTTGCCTTAAAAGAAACATTAATTCGTATGGAAACAAGTCAAACTCATCTCTTCCAGTGAAGCACAATGCAAAGATCTCCTTTGATGTGCTATTAACCTCTGCTATTAACACTGCCAGTAGGTAGGAGACTGCTTAAAGTCAAACAAAATATCTAGGCTTGCCTTAACTCTGCTTTCAAGTGCCACTTTGGAACTTCAGGAGTCATGATCAAAACAGGTCAGCAGCTCCTTTCCCTTCACACCCCTAACATCTGTCCCTAGCTGCATCCTTAGTTTTGTAAAATCCTGAGAAAACCAGCTCAGTGCAAAGACCATTTTTTGTTAAGTTAATCAGAAGCCAAATACCACCTCTAGCTGTTCATGCTGCTCCATCCCAACAGTTACCAGCTTACAGAGCAAGGCTGAGCAGGAAGCAGAGAACATGGAGTGGTCTACCAGCAGCAGAGTACCTTGGCTGCTTGAAGCCTCTCCATGCTCTTAGCAGACAACAAAAAGGGCTCAGAGGAGTGACTCAGACCTTCCAAGGGGAAAAGGGGAGCCTGGATGAGATCAAACAATACCAGTAAGGAAAAAGACTATTAGGCCAGGAGATGGAGAAGGCAGAGAAGTGCATGGAGAAGAGGCATCACTGATAGGCAATGTTGGTCTCAATGGGACTCCAAGCCACTCAGTGGAAAGGCAGGGCCTGCATCCAGGGAAACTGGTTGCACATGGAGTTTGAGGTGGGCAGTGAGCCAGCAATTCTTAAAACTGTAAGGAGTGTATACATGTGTAGGAGATACATTTGAGAACAAGCATCTTGAGAACTGTTGAACACAGTCCCAGGATATTCCACTTTTGAAGGGTTTTTCTGGCTTCTTTATACCACATAAACTCCTTGGTCATTTAAAATTCAAACAAGCAGAGGTGAAGAACTTGCAATGTTCTCTAACACTGCAGCTCCTAGTTGAAATCTTTAATAAAAATACCATTATCTTTTTCTAAAACCAGTGCTGCAGATACTTAAAAAGGGCATACTTCAGCCAGGTTGTGTTATCTGAATGGCATATTCATCCATTTCAAGACTATTTTCCCTATGCATTGATAAGAACATCTAAAAAATGGGTATTTGTACAATGAAAATATCTAAGATTATTCCAATAATTGCTAAATCTCCAGGCATTAGAGATTTAGCCATTTTCATGTCATCACCTGCTATCAGACATCCTATGTGGCCATGCTATTTGCATGTAGGCAATCCTAGTTTTTTAGGGTCTGTTCCAGTTCCTTTTATAGTTGGGCAAGCACCCACATTTTTGGTGGGATACAATAATCAAGATTAGCGGGCTAAAAAATAACAACATGCAAAGTCAGTGCTCACCCAGACACGCTTTGTTGTGCATGAGTGACCTTAATACCCTGTACATCCCCAGTGCTGGCCTGTGCATGTCAGGAGCTGTCAGAGCTTTGTTCCAGGCAATCAGCAGCAGGAGCTGGGAGTGCAGCAGCAGCTTGCAGCAAAGCTATCTAAATGCTCAGGGAAGAAAGTCATTACAGATTATCTTTAACGTACTTGAAAAATAAATTCCTACCTTTATCTCCACGATACAGGGAGAGAAATTTTCTACATATTAGCATAATAATCATCAGAGGAGTGCCTTCTTGCTCATCTTGCTTGTTTATATCACTCCAGTATCTTGTAGTCTCGAGTATGCACATTTTTAGCTTGATTTTTCTATCCTGTAGGTTTTGCTTTACACGTTGCATATTAAAAACCCAGTCATTACTTCCTTTTCATGCACAGAAGGTATCAGAGCTTTCTCACTGCAAACTGCAGCTCCCAGCACCCACAGCAAAAGCAGCACCAGCCTACACCTCATCCCCTGAATTGCTGGTGATCCCTCAAAAGCAGCACCAGCCTACACCTCATCCCCTGAATTGTCAGTGATCTCTCAATGGCAACGTGGTGGGCCTTTGGCCTAACCTAAGCAGGAAGGTTGGGGATGTGTGGATTAAAATGAAAGCCTTTAGAAAAGGTGTGTGCTTTTACAGAGCAATCCATGCTAGTAAAATAAAAAAATAAACTGCCTTTCTTTGACAACAGAAGGGATTCATTTTGATGATAAAAAACTAGCTAGGGTCTTCATTTTTCCCTTTTCTATTCATAAATATAAGCCCCAATCTTGGGCCAAAATAAATACTATAGAAACTTAGTTATTATTAATAATTAATTATTAATTACTGAACTTCTGTTTGACTTTTTGAACACTTATAGATGGCTATTTAAGATGGATATAGGCAATTCAAATTAAAACGTAAGTTTTGTACACTAATGTACAGACTGTCAAAGAAAGAAAAAAACCTTCAAGAATCATTGATATGTTACAGTAAGAAGGCTTTTGTGCATATGAATACATGATTAACCAGAGGAACAATAACTGTGCAGAGGTCTTCCACTTGAACAACTCTCACTTTTCCTGCAAAGCTTTTTCAGATAAAGTCATGGTATTTGATATTATTCTAAACTGTGGGAAAAACTAAACAAAATAAAACAACAAAACAATCTCTCCTTGAACATTCTTTTTTCAATTTGGTCATCTTCTGTGGTACTCCTCTAGCTTGACAGGATTTAAAATCCTCTCTGTTCCAAGTGCTCTCATAAACCCTCTGCTGTAATGGAGCTCAGTAGCAGTTTTAGCAGCTCAGCACTCTGAAGAGCTGGTGGCCTAATAAAGGGTTCCAGTGCACAGAAGGTATTTATCCCAGACAAATTTGTTCACATCTCCTGTTCCCATGTCCCAATTTCATTGAATCATCTTATCTCACACTCTTCTGTTTATTGCAAACACATGGGAAATACCCAATGTCTTTAGCACAGCTCTCCTTCTCCAACACAAGACATCACCTTGACTTCAACACTCTAATGAAGAACTTGCAAATAATTACCTTGACAGTGCTATTTAGAACCACCTTGCTTTCAGAATGGACTGTGTCCATTTAATAATCTTGGCAAAAGTAAAGTGAAACTAGTTTCAGATTTGTGTGCTAAATCTGCTGCCAACTTTGGAAATACATGTACTAGTTTTAGAGAAATCAGGCATCTGATTATAAAAAGTTAGAAGTAAAGCCTCTCAAGAGTACCACACCTGCAATTCTCAAAACTGGAACTACATTTTTATTATGAACAAAACTGATGCACATGAAACACATGAGGAGCTGACACCTTCACCTGCACAGCCTGAGGAGAGATCGACCCTTCCAAACCCACAGATGAGGGTTTGCAACACAGATGGGACACCTAAGCAGTTACTTTAATAAATAATAGGGTTGGACATGGGACTATAAACACCAAATAAAGCTCTGCCTTTGATCTTCCCAAAATAGTTAATGAAATATCCCAAGAGTTACAAAACCACTACAAAACTGAACTTCAAAGATAGCCCTTTTCTCCAATTACCAAAAACACTAACTTGAGCTAAACTTAGTTACTTTTATGCAGGATGAGTAACTCTACTGTGTGTTGACAGACCCATAACCTTGTTACTTTAATAGCTAAGCTAAATTTACATTTAGCAAATTTCCCACTTCCTTCAAAAAAAGAGGAAGAAAATGGTAGGGACTTAGCAACAGATGTATTATAAACAAAGTAGTACAAAAACCACTCTACATTTTCAGTCCCTCAGCTAAGTCAGTAAGTTCTCTTCAAATGTAATAAATAGCCTTCAAACAATAATAATAACCACTCTAAAAATGTTCTGCCTTATAGAAATTTTGTAGGAAATAATGTCCAAAGAGATCTGGCTTCATTGCAGTATTAATTTAATAGCTGATGTGCATTATTCACACTGAAATGCAAATACATGTGATATTAGTCCAACATGCAGCTGCTTAGAAAGATGCATTCCTGCATCTTATGCCACTCTGACCCACTGCTGCAAGATCTGTTGATCTGTATGTCCTCCTTCAAGGGAAGGCAGGGAACATTTAAAGTCTTTTGGCCATCTCTCAGATTTTGTTGCATAGGAAAAAGCCTTCTGTGCAGCCTGCTGTTTCTAACACATGTCAATGCAAACACAGCTGGTTTTCCATTCTTCAGGGATTCTTCTTCTTGCTTTTCTGTTCTTCCTTCAGGTCTTTTGCATTACATCTGGAAGCCAATGCTGTTAACATTTCCCCTGCGGTCAAGTGGGCTCCCTTCATTATCAGTCGATCTCCATCAGCTGCAAATGAAGAAAACCTTGAGAAGTCACAAAGTAACAAATCCTCTGGGGTGCAGTTGTTTTATACATATAAATCCAACTACAGTTCACCTTGTCTGATTAGAAAGTGCTCCAGCTACCAAGGAACCTGACTGTGCACCACTGCCAAACACAATATGCACACAATATGCATTTAATTGTCACTTCTGCATTGCATTATTGAAAAATCCCAAGCATTTGTCTAGGTATGCCTACAGTAAGAACACATTTGATAAGAATGGCTCATACTCTGCCCCCAAAGTCACCTCACAAAAGGCAATTAAGGCATTGGAAGGCACAATTTCCACACATGGCTAAGCATTTTAGTAG